>NC_092807.1:45186203-45513371 GCF_040954645.1 Diabrotica undecimpunctata | reverse complement strand
ACTAATGTTTGTATTTTTAGAACGTTTTCCGAATTCGAAAATAAAACGTCAATAAACTTACTTTAACTTTTAATTGTGGCCTATTCCCATTTAAATAGTAGTTACTTTAAAATGGCACAAGAAAATAGCTTCAGAACAATATTAAATATTCATGATTAATGAAAGTAAAAGAATAGTGCTAAATACATTGATTTCCGAACTGAAAATTGAAACGTCAATAAACTTATTTTAACCTTCAATTTGGGCTTATTCCCATTAAAATAGTATCTAACATTGATTGATATTAAGGCAATTTAGTCAGAGTTATTTAATTTTTGAAATAATTCCTAGATTTGACAGACGATTAAGGTAATAATTTAAAAACGAACGACGAAAAGGTTGCCAATTATAAATTATTGTAATGTCAATTATGATAAATGCGATTAGTAATTTTTTAATTGTGCCGAAAAAGTAAAGGAAAATTCAAATGTTTACGTTTTATGCTGGAAACTAGTAAAAGTGACCAAAAATCAAGTTAGTCAAGTAATAGACTAAACTAAAAAAATTTACGTGAAACGCCAACAAAAATTAAGGGTGTTTCAAAAAGGTATGTCATAAATTAAATCACGCATTCCGGGAACAAAAATAAATTGATTGAATCCAATTTCCTTAGTACAAAAGTGTACACAAAAAAAGTTACAGCCCTTTGAAGTTACAAAATAAAAATTGTTTTTTTTTGCTTTATCTCCTACACTACTTGACATTATATATGTTATAAAAATGGACACGTTACTATCTTGTTCTGAAAGCATTTTTCATAAAAAATAAACAACAAAATCTAAGCAGCCAGAAAAATTTTAAAGGGGGTGTGCAGCCCTAAATCCCCCCAAACTTTTGGGTACGTTTAAATCAAATGAATATTGTGACACCATTAGTTTAACACATTATTTTTAAAATTTTTTTGCCTTATCACTTTTTTCAAAAAACAGTTTTTATTGAGTTACGGCCCTTTTCATTAACCTTTATAAAATTACGTGCAACTAAATAAACGGTTTAAATGAACTAACCAGTACAAAAAATGTCTACAACCTCTATAAATACGATATTACAATAAATGTTCAAAATATCCCCATTTTCTTCAATACACATTCGGTATCGTTTTAATAAGGAAACCGAATGCGCTGAAAAATCATATTTTTCTGACGAAATTGATTTGCAACTTCAATTATTCTAACCCTCAACTGTTGTTCGTCCTCAATTGTTACAGAACACTTTCTCTTTCATAAACCACCAAAAACAAAAGTCCATAGGGGTAAAGACCTGGACTTCTGGGTGGCCAAGAAATAGGTGCGTCACGACCCCTTTCAATCCACCGACCAGGATACTGCCTGCAAAGGTATTTCCGGACTTTCATTACTGTAATGAGGTGGAGTGCCATCTTGTAGAAACCTTATATTTTGCCTTATTGCAATATTTACTTCTTCCAAATACTCGTAAATCGTTTGCCAAGAACTGCAAATAATTATCACCATTTAAATTTTTGGGAAGAAATATTGGGCCTATTAGATTGTTATCCACAGTTCCTGCCCAAACATTAACTTTGAAAGTCTTTTGATGATGAGTCGTTTTTTTTGGCGTGAGGATAATCTTCAACCAATAACTCTTGAACCGTTGGTAAGTGATAGGGTTTAAGCAGCTGATCCTTCAAACGCCTCCAAACCCTTACTTGAGGAACATTTAGTTGAGCAGCTATTACTCTTGTACTTGTTCCAGGGACTTCTTCAATGATTTCTAAAAGTCTTCATCAGTTGCATCCATTATTGGACGACCACTTTTGCTAGCAACTTGCGGTTGGAATGTACCCGTTTCCCGTAAACGACGATCAATGGTCAGAAATAATCTTACTCATAATCTCACTTACGATATTCCTGATAGTTTATTAAAATCATAATTTAATCTGATGCAACTTACCCAAAGTTAAATGCATATCTGCCATTTCCTGAAATGTGTAGGCCATTGTTATATCAAAATTTTTAATATTAATCTTATTAACACAATAAATGATAGCTTCAACTTATTGACTATTATTGATGGAACTGTTTGTAATTATTGTATCCGTAGAAACTAATTGTAATTTTATGGCCAACTAGGAAAAAACTAGTTTTTCGAAAAAGTGATAAGAGGCAAAAAGGTTTTAAAAATAATGTGTTGAACTAATGATGCCACAAAATTCATTTGATTTGAATGTACTTAAAAGTTTGGGGGGGATTTTGTTGTTTCTTTTGTTTGAAAAATGCTTTTAGAACAAGAAAGTAACGTGTCCATTTTTAGTACAAAATGCCAAGTAGTTTAGAAAATAATGCAAAAAAAAACAATTTTTATTTTGTAACTTCAAAGAGCTGTAACTTTTTTTGTGTACACTTTTGTACTAAGGTAAGTTGGATTCAATAAATTTATTTTTGTCCTCGAAATGCTTGATTTAATTTATGACATACCTTTTTGAAACACCCTGGATGTAATTGTCTTAATCATAACAGACGTAAAAAAAATAAATAATATCAGTGATTTTTACTATTAACTTAATACGTAAAAATACATAATATTGTTTAAAGTAGTCAAGATTTTTATTCTTTCAAAATAATATGGCTCATATGCACACAAAATAAAATTTTTTGTACTTACATTCGACAGTGTTGCCACTTTTAACTTTTAAAAAGACCTAAAAAATTTTGAAAAATATGTTCTAGTCTACCTTAACTAAACCTAATCTAAGTAAACCCAACCCAACCAATCTTAACCTAATGAAACTTAACCTAACCACATCTAACCTAAAACTGCTAACACACCAGTAATTTTTGTTAAAAGTAGGTAAGAATAAAATGTTTTAATCTAAGTTAAAGTAATCAAACCTAACCTAACAAAATCTAACCTATACCTCTCAACAATGTCGTTTTGTCAAAACATGTGTATGATGTTTTACACGGGTCCGAAAACCCATTTAGCTTGACTTGAAAAATCAAAACGGGTGTAGTAATCTTTACCCGTATACCGTAATATACATGCAGACAAAAATATTGATTTTTAAAAATGTATTTAATGAAAAATACAATAAATATTGTTAAACAGAACTATTGGTAGTGTTCTTATAATTCACAAAGCAATTATATATATATATATATATATATATATATATATATATATATATATATATATATATATATATATATATATATATATATATATATATATATATATAACTGTTTTGGATGGGTTGGAGTCAATAAAAGGGCTATTGGTTAACTATTTTTTTAATTCTCGAGCTTTCAATTGTGTTTACAATTATTATCAAGAGCTAAAAAAGACAAAATACTTACAAGGTTGAACTAAAAAGAAAAAACAAGTTTTGTTAACTTACCAAATAAAAATTAGTTTGGTAAGTAAAAATTACTGCTTACATCTTCAAAATATTTAATACCTACAAAAATGTTTTAATCTAATAAATGTTTCTCCAAAAATTTTTATAATTTTGAAAACATTTTTTTAATATAAAAATAATTGAATTTATAAATAAGTTCAAATAGCAAACAATTACAAATATATATATATATATATATATATATATATATATATATATATATATATATATATATATATATATATATATATATATATATATTTATATGCCGTTCAATAAGAAACACACAACGAATAATGATGTAGACATATTTTTGAATATACAGTTTGACTCATACATAAACCATAAACTGTAATTCTAATTATTATTAAGCATATAAAATTTTTCAAAGCAAGTTTGTAGTGTTCCCACTGATCCCATAGTCTTTCAAACATTTCTACAGGAGTTGGTGGTTGGTGGTGTATTCCCAAATTCAATTTGGATATCGGTCCTGCTGTCATTAAAATAAAACTCTGGGGAATATCATCAGTATCTTCTTTCAATTCAGAATCATTTGCATGATCTTCATGAATAAAATCCTGCTCTCTATGATCACTAAAATCAATTCTCTTAGCTACGCTATTAGAATTAACCATTTCATCCACTACTCTCAGTACTAGCGGTAAAATCTAGATCAACGATATCCTCATCGTTACTAAAATCATCCGTATCAGACTTGTCATATTCGTCTGTACTTATTTCTTCCAATAACTGTATAATCCATTGCACTGAAAACGAAAATTACAATAACAATAAATTCAAATACAGCAATGTTTTATTTAGAGCTTATAAAATCTAGATTTAACAACTACGTCTTAAACAACATATTTCAAAAGCACTTTTTGGTTATTGCTACAACCTATAAAACTACATATTTACATATTACTTTATTTTATTTTATTTAATATATGGACCTTATTTATAACACAATTAAGCTTTCTTATTTTTATTACCACAAAAACACAATTTATATTCACTGCATCTAACACCAAAACAGAAATAAATTGAATGTAAGGTTATACTCTCCACGTGCCGCAGTAACAATATTTTTGTGGCATACAATTTTTGACTTATTCTCGATTTATTTAAGCAATTATAACAAATTTTTTCTGACAGCGAAATAATTGGGTAATGGTTAAATTTATTCCATAAACATTTATTTACAGTCGTAATACTGAAAACAGTTTCCTCTTTTGAATGGTATAAAGCTGTCCTGTACTTAAGTTCATAGTTTTTGCGTAATTTCCAATTAACTAAACTCCTCATCGGTATACATATTGATTTTAAAACAAAAGATATAGTTAGTTAATGTCATTGTAAGACATTGTCATTTTTTGACATTACGGTCTGGTAATTGTCAAAATATAAACATTCTTGTCTAATATTTAACTTTCATTGTTCCTAAAAATGAAGAATTACGCTATCCATGAAAGAGTCGACATACTACTTTGCATTGGATAATGTTTGGAAAATTGTCTCTTAGCTTCTAAAGTTTATGCTCAAAAGTATCCTGATAGAAGACACCTACAAAAGGAAGTTTTTGAGAGATTGCTTAATAGATTCCATGCTGCTGGTAATGTTAAATACGAAAAGGTAAATAAAAATAAACCAGTTATTGGCGACCACGTTAACGAACTTAATGTCCTGTTTTCTGTTACGGAAAACCCAAATATTAGTACAAGAAAACTTTCGGGTGAATTACAAATTAGTCAAACTAGTGTATGTAGAATACTTAAGACCAGCCACTTTCATCCCTATCACATTAAACTTTACCAGCATTTGGCAGAACAAGATTATGGTAACCGTTTAAATTTTTGTTTATGGACTTTAGATCCATAGAGATTTAGAAAGTTGGAGAAGATCCTGATTTTTTTAAAAATATATTATTACAGACTTTTCATAATAATGGTCTAGTAAAAAGACATCATTTTTATTAGTATGACACAGTAAATAAACATTTATTTCGTACTGTTGATCGCCAACACCGATGGAGTGTTAATGTTTGGGGAGGCATTATGTGCGAGTACGTTATCGGCCGGTATTTTTTTGACGGACATCTCAATGAGACAAATTTCTTAAATTTTTTAATACAAGATTTTTGGACACTGCTTGAGAACCTTCCACTTAGCCTACCAACAAAAATGTGGCTCCAGTTGGACGGAGCTCCTGCTCATTTCTCACGTGTGGTTAGGAACTACCTTAACAGAAAATTTACAAACTGATGGATACATAGAGGTGGTTCATATAATTGGCCCCCTAGGTCACCAGGACTAACCAAGATGGATTTTTTAAATGGGGTTATATTAAAAATAATAATAAATCCTTAATTTAATTAAACAACGTAAGCTTGAGTACCTCGGCCACGTGATGCGGAACGAAGAAAAATATCGAATTCTTCAACTCGTTATGCAGGGTAAATTATTTGGCAGAAGAGGACCGGGACGCCGTCGTATCTCGTGGTTGAAAAATCTCCGAAAATGGTTTGGGATGACCTCAGCGGAGCTGTTTCTCAGAGCAGTCAACAAAACCATGATAGCCTTGATGATCGCCAACATCCGGACCGGATAAGGCAGTGAAGAAGAAGAAGATATTAAAAATATTGTATATGCTACACGTCCTACTACTAGAGATGACATGAAATTAAGAATTACAAACGCGTTTGCTTCAATAACTCCTGCTATGTTATATAATGTTAATAAATCATTCGAAGATAGAATCGCTTGTTGTATTGCACAAGATGGCAAGCAATTTGAACATCTGTTACATACCTGAACATTTTTTACATATAGTAAGTTTTGGATATGTAAAGAAATAGAAAGACTACAAGCCAAGCATGACAATTTTAATGTACACAAAAAGGTAAAAGAAATAACGGGTACTTTTAAAAAGAGATCACAAATGAAACTCATAGACACCAATGGAAAATTAATCATTGACACCCAAGAGATGAAGGACAAATGGAGAATATATTTGGAGACACTTTTTCAAGATCAAAGAACGGATTATAGGCATCCATTTTCAGAGAGGATGACGGGCCCGGACATACTTAAATCCGAGGTAGAAGAAGCAATAAAACGGATGAAAAGCAGAAAAGCTGTAGGGCCTGATAATATCGAAGCTGAATTTTTAAAACTCTTGGAGGATGAAGGAATAAATTGGATCACGGCTGTCTTCAATAAAATATACAATACAGGAATCATCCCTGATAAATGGCTAGAATCAGAATTCATAGCGATACCTAAAAAACAGGGGGCT
Organism: Diabrotica undecimpunctata; assembly: GCF_040954645.1. NCBI lineage: Eukaryota > Metazoa > Arthropoda > Insecta > Coleoptera > Chrysomelidae > Diabrotica > Diabrotica undecimpunctata. The sequence continues at coordinate 45,506,683 of NC_092807.1, read as the reverse complement.
AAAAAGTGCGAAGAATATCGAACAATCAGCCTAATGAGCCACATGTTGAAACTGTTTCTTAGAGTCATCCATGGAAGAATTTATAAGAAGTGCGAGGAACAAATATCAGACAGACAGTTCGGCTTCATTAACGCAGTGGGTACCAGAGAGGCACTTTTCGGAGTACAGGTACTGATTCAAAGATGCAGGGACGTTAACTGCGACGTATACGCGTGCTTGATCGACTATGAAAAGGCATTTGACAGAGTTTAACATCAAAAGATGATAAACATTTTAAAAGAAGCAGACCTGGATGACAAAGACCTCAGAATAATTTCAGAACTATACTAGAATCAGACCGCATACATGAAAATTAACGGAGAAGAAACAGATCACATAAAAATACTACGCGGAGTTAGACAGGGATGTATTCTATCGCCGTTGATATTTAATATGTACTCAGAAAAAAATTTTAACGAGGCTCTTTACGGAATAGACGAAGGCATCCTTCTAAATGGTGAAAGAGTAAACAATGTTAGATATGCCGACGACACCATGGTGATAGCAGATAGTTTAGAGGGACTTCAGAGGCTAATGGACAGAATAAACGAGTACAGTCAACAGTACGGACTAAACATTAATACCCACAAAACCAAACAAATGATTGTCAGCAAGGAGAATATAAGTGGGGCTCATCTATACATTAATGGAACGCAGATAGAGCGAGTAAAACAGTATTGCTACCTGGGAACTATTATAAACGAACAGTGGAGCAATGTACAGGAAATAAAGTGCCGCATAGGAAAGGCAAGAACGGTCTTTAACAAAATGAGCGCCATCTTCAAAAGTCACAACATATCCCTGGATACAAAAATGAGACATTTGAGATGCTATGTTTTCTCTGTGTTGTTGTAACGGGGCGGAGGCATGGACGCTTACAGACACCACTATTAAAAAACTTGAAGCATTTGAGATGTGACTTTATAGAAGAATGCTGAGAATATCATGGACAGCAAGGATCACGAACAAGGAAGTTCTAGAAAAAATGAAGAAGGAACCAGAGATTGTGTTTACGATCAAACGCATAAAATTGCAATATCTGGGACACGTTATGAGAAATCAGCACCGTTACTCCCTGCTGCAGTCTATATTGCAAGGTAAAGTCAAAGGTAAGCGAGGACCCGGTAGAAGGAGAATATCATGACTGCGGAATTTAAGAACATGGTTTAAGAAAACCTCAACGGAGCTGTTTCGAGCCGCAGCGAGCAAGGTCATGATTGCCAATATGATTTCCAACATCCGAAACGGATAGGAACCAGAAGAAGAAGAAGTTCTGGATTATTTTGTATTATTTATGTTCATTATTCATTTTGTATTATTTGTTTTATTAAAATTCTTTCTTTTTTGGTATGTATTTAATTGTTTTCAAAAAAAGAGTGTGTGCTCGTCAGCACGTAAGAAGTTATAGGTACATCTATTATTATGACTTCAAAGAAATAAATATATTTTACAGTTTTATTTTTATTTAAATATTAAACTTATTTTAATACTTAAAATAATACAAAAAATTAAACACAACGGTATTATCTACGTCATTTTTAAAAACTGTAACCTTTGCGCAGTTGCCTTTCACTTGATGAATCCTAGAAAACCTAAAAAACATCAGATTTTCAACAATTTTTTTTTTATTTTTTTTTCTTTATATTTTAATACTAATTACCCTATCCCTAACGAATGTAAATTCAAAGACATAAAAATTTTAATTTATTTTCAAAAAATGTATTTACAACTACGCTGGTTTCGTTTATAACAATATGTCAATATGATGGGTTTAAAAATCGAAAGTAACAATATAAATATTTAAAATCGATTTTCGTTTAACAAAATTTCAAATTTCAGCAAAACTGTCAGTCCTAGTTATAGAACATCCGTAGGTATATCATTCGAAAGAGAAAAATTTTTTAAATTTAATAATTTATTAATATACAGTCTTCCGTTTAAAATAAGCCTTATATTACACATTGAATAATCCAATAATGAAACTGTAAATTTTGAACACCCTGTAAATAAATGTTTAATAATTAATCATGAAATACATTCGACCAATATCAAGCTATTTAGATGTATAAGTAATTTAATTAGAATTGCTTAAATAAATTAAGAATGAGTCCTCGTTTAAAGTTTTACATTTTAAGAAAATTCGACATAACTCAGAACACTCTGTACATAGGTATAGAGAAGTATTATAAAACTATACCTTATTTTTTGCAGACAATTAGAAAATCTAATAAAATACAGGGTGTTCTATAAGAAAAAATATAACTTTGAAATGCCGCGCTTTATTGTGACATCCTGTATATTTTAGAATCATTTTAAAATATAGCCTTTATCGACCTACATACTATACATTTAAAATTTTTTCAAAATCTTTTACCGTTTCGCTGTAATCTTCCGTCTCGTTAGTGTGGTGACTCACCCTGTATATATATATATATATATATATATATATATATATATATATATATATATATATATATATATATATATATATATATATATATTGAGATGATTGGTGTTTAAAGAAAATAATTTATAAATTATATACTAGATCTTATTAGATATAAAAAGTATTTGGTTATTTTAATAAGTTATATACTAGAGAATTTTATAAAAATATATTTATGTGAGGGCATTTTTAAGAAATTAGCATATAATAATTGTAAAAAGTTGTATTTTAATAATTATAATATTGTAGATATATTGAAGTGAGCCATGTGCATAGGCAACCAACTATACAATGAAGTGACGTTTAAGTAATGGTTGCGAATATAAAGTGTGGTTATAATAATATGTTGTTTAAAATGTGTAGTTTAATAAATTAGAGTGTTAGTTACTAATTTAAGTGTATATTCTGATCTGAAAAGCCTAAATGTCAACAAAATTCTCGATAGAAAAGTAAGGAATTCTCTAGATCACCGGAGATGGCTTTGTTTGCGAAATGGACTGTTCCAGAAAATTCAGACATGTAGGAGATGGAACAAAATCGAACATGATTTCTTGCTAGATGATTCTGGAACATGGAAAAAGATATAAATACCCGGTGATTTGGATTCAAGGCATCAGTTATGAGTTACAGTTACTATGAGTCCAGTTTTAGTATGAAAGTTAGTTAGAGTCAGTCAATCAGTTACATTTCAGTAAGTTCAAGATAGTCAGAAGGTCCAATTGTTCAATATATTGAGTTAAATGAAGATTAAGAAACAGTATAAAGAAAATATTATTGAAGATTAAAAATTATGTTATGTATAAATGGTGATTGGATAATGCAAGAAGTATTAATTGAAAATTAAATTTATATAATATATTTGGTGATTGGATATTGGTATACTGAAAAGAAGAATAAATATAAATATATAATATATTTGGTGATTGGATATTGGTATATTGAAAAGAAGAATAAATATAAATGCTGTTTGCTGGTTTGCTTGGTGGTTTATAAATGCTGGTGAAGAAAAATATCTTAAATTGGTGGAAGCTGATAATTGGAAAAAGTAATTTCACAAAAACAAGGATAACCGAAGCTGAGAAGAAGACATTGAGTGGTGATTATAATCTATATAGTGGAAAACAGTTCATTTAGGCATTCAGTGACAGAAAGGTACAAAATTTTGTTAATATAATTTAGTTAGTGTCATAATAATTTCAATTTTGAAGATAGTTTGTTTAAATTTTACATTGTCTATAAAATTTAATTAGTTTCATAAGAATTTCAATTTAAAGATAGTTTATTTTAAATTTACATTGGCTAGGTTAGATATATATGTGTGTTTCATAATAGATATAATAAAGATAATTTAAAAAAGTACTTACAAACTAATTCTTTGAGAACCGCGATAAAAACCCTATATATTATTATTAAAAATACTCATTGCTCATCATTCACAAATAATACATCATAACAATTTGGCGCCCACCGCGGGGCTCTCTATTTAAAAGAATTAGTTTGGGAAGATAAGTGCTCTCATATAATTAAATTAATTATCAGTAGAAAGAAAAAATTATAGATTTTATTTTTAATTATATTTGAACAAGTAAAGTCTCAAAATGTCTCAAGGAAAGAAAGGTACAAGAAGCAAAAAGAATGAGGAAGATGTTGAAGTAGAGTTTGTTTAGTTCAAGCTCCACAAGATACTGCAGAAATGAATCCAGAAAGAGAGGAAAATGTCAATATGGCAGCTTTGATGTCATTAATGATGCAGATGAACAAGACAATGGAAGGGAATTCAAAAGAAGTCAAAGAAGACATGAAAAAAATGGAACAGAAAATGGAAGAGAATACGAAGAAAATGGAAGAGAATACGAAAAAAATGGAAGAGAACACGAAAAAAATGGAAGAGAATTATAGAAAATTAGAAAAGAAAATAGAAGATAATAATAATAAAATTGTAAAACAAATAGAAAAACAAATAGATAAAAAACTTGAAGCTGCAGAGAAAAAAGTAGCAAATGAAATAAAAAATATACGGAATGACTACAAAAAAGGATAGAAAATGAGAGGACAGAAGTAAAGAGGATTATTCAAGATAATAAGATAGATATAGAACAGAAAATAGAGTTGCAGAAATGTAACTTAGAAGTAAAAATTAACGAAGACAGGAGAAACACAGAAGAAAAATTAGACGATATACAACAAAATATCCAAATAAATAGTAATCAAATAAGAAATGTGGAACAGAGAATAGATGATATTTCACAAATGAGAGACATAGGGAGACCTTACTTAAATTTAACAAATGAGACTGGGATTAAATTCTCTGGTAATATAAAAAATTTGCATCCTAGAGTATACATAAATAGTTTAAAACATAAATTAAGATTAGTGAATAATATTAATGATATTAAAGATTATATTGGAATGACTTTAAATGACAATGCAGCAACTTGGTTTGCTAGTATTGAAAATGATTTCGATAATTTTCAAACATTTGAAAATAAATTTTTAAATTATTATTGGGGTGAATTAGAGCAAGCCAAGTTTAGAGAAATTCTATAATTTGGAAAGTATAATCACAATTTAAAATCAAATATGGTAGATTATGCATTGAAACTGATAACAGTTGCAAAATATTTAGAACCACCACTTAGAGAAGATGAAACAGTCTTAAATGTATCTAGACATTTTGATGCTGATGTTGTGCAAACAGTAACTGTACAAAATATTCAAACAATAGAGAGTTTTATTAATTTTATTCAAAGAATACAAAGAGGTAATATGACAAGTAATAATAATAACAAGAAAAATAATAATAACTTACAATATATTAAGAATAATTATCAACAATATAGTCAGTCATACAATAATACTAGATATGGTAATAATTTACAAAATTTTAATAATAATAACAGTAATCAAAATAGACAGAATTTTAATAACAATACTAGTTATAATAACTAGTATATAACTAGTAACTAGTTATAACAAGATTTTAACAATAGAAGAAATACAGAGCGACCTAACTATAACAGACAGGTAAATTGTGTTTGAAGGAATAGGAGCTGCGAAGACAGGGAACGAAATCGCACAAGGCAAGAAAATGTGAGTAGAAGTCATAGTAGGGAAAGACATAGGACATCAGATCCAAGTGGTCAGATACGATCTGACAATTCTAATAATCAAAATTTTGTTCAGTAAACTTTCTGAATTACAAGTTGGGCCATTGCTATTATGAAAAACCTTCTGAATTTATTTCTCTAGATGAAGATAAAATTATTGAATCTATTAATTTAATTGATATAAATGCTTTGGCCAAAAATAAAATGATTAAGATTATGATAGATACTGGTTCAGAAAGTACTTTAGTCTCGGAGAATTTTATTTTCAATACATTAAAACTATCAGATATAATAAAGATTCCAAAAATTAACATTGTTGGTGCAAATAATAAGAAGTTGGGTGAAATTGATAAACTAGCCAATTTTGAAATTAATATTCTTAATAAAGAAATTAATATGCAAGGATTTATTGTCAAGGATTTATGTGTTGATATATTAATGGGAAATGATGAATTGGAAAAGAAGAAAGTAAAGATAGATTTTGAAGAAAAAATGGTATCTTTGGAAGGGCAAATAATTAAATTTATGCAGAAAGATGAGGTGGAAGAAGGAATAAGAGTTGATAGGATATTATTAAAAGGAAATAATGATATTTATGAAGAAGAAATATATTTTGATGATAGGGAAATGTCCCAAAAGAATGTAAAGAATAATTGTAGTGAATATTTAAGGAATGGAAATTTTAAGCAGATGGATGCCTACGAGGTGGAGTGCGTAAAATTGGAAGCAAGGAATAATGAGTACATAATGAAGAATAATTTTATTTGTAAAGAAGAAGATATGATAAAAGTTTTAAATTGCCCTGAAGAATATAAATCAATAGTCGTTTCCATATTGCAGCAACACAAGGGACTTGTCAATAAAGAAAATAGAATTGCACAAAATTATATCCATAGTATAAAAGTTAAAGAAGAAGAAGATTTTAAAACAAAATCATACCCAATACCATATAAATACAGAGAAGAAGTAAACAGAACGAGTAATAATATGTTAGAAGATGGAATCATTGAGAAGGCAGATACACGTTTTATAAACCCTATAGTAGTAGTACGTAAAAGATCAGGTGAAATCAGGTTATGTTTGGATGCAAGGAATATTAACAAGATTACTGAAAAGCAATTTGAAGCACCAATGAGTATAGATGAAATACTAGGAAGAATTACAGGAATGTCATTTTTCACTAAAATCGATTTACAGTATAGTTTCTGGTTAATACCTCTAGAAAGAAAAAGTAGACAGTATACAGGATTTCAAATAGATGGAGTAGTATATCAATTCAAAGTAGTACCATTTGGACTTCAATCATCTTGCAGTGCTCTATGTAGATGTCTTCATAATATTTTAGATAAATATGAACATTTTGTAATTCACTACATTGATGATATATTAATTTTTTCTAAAACGGCTCAAGATCATGAGAAACACCTAAAAATTATAATCAACAGATTAGACGAAGTTGGACTAAAAATAAATCAAGAAAAATGTACATTTTTTCAAAAAGAAGTAATATATTTAGGTTATAAACTTAACACTAATAATAACAACACTAACTGCTTACTGATAGATAAATTTCATAGATAGATGGTAGATTTCATTGTTGTGAATCAATTCGACATCATATTTATTGTCTTATACATATGGAAATTGTTGGTGCCCTAAAAATCATATTTTGGGGTTAGATACAAAATGGATTCTATAATTGTCTTTCTAAAAATAATATGATAAAGTGTAAAACTTACCAATTCATATGGATGAAAGCTTTTGAATGGAAATAATTTCTAGATTTTGTCTATACAAACTTCCATTTGACACGACAGTTTGACGTAGACATGGAAACATAGGCGTACTTAATAAAACAATTTTTAAATAAGAAATTAAATTAGGTAATTTATTATATTTACTAAGGTATGTGGATAAGAAAATTAATATTTAAAAAAAATAATAAGTAAATTATTTATTTTAAATTTAATTTTGGGGTATTGAGATGATTGGTGTTTAAAGAAAATAATTTATAAATTATATACTAGATAATATTAGATATAAAAAGTATTTGGTTATTTTAATAAGTTATATACTAGAGAATTTTATAAAAATATATTTATGTGAGGGCATTTTTAAGAAATTAGCATATAATAATTGTAAAAAGTTGTATTTTAATAATTATATTATTGTAGATATATTTAAGTGAGCCATGTGCATAGGCAACCAACTATACAATGAAGTGACGTTTAAGTAATGGTTGCGAATATAAAGTGTGGTTATAATAATATGTTGTTTAAAATATGTAGTTTATTAAATTAGAGTGTTAGTTACTAATTTAAGTGTATATTCTGATCTGAAAAGCCTAAATGTCAACAAAATTTTGAATGTGTTGCTTGTGTGAGTCCATTTCAAAATGTAAAAGAAATAATAAGTTAGACTTACTCACAATCAATTTAATTTAACTAATCGGACGACCGGTTTCGCTTTCTATAATATGCAAAGCATCTTCAGGTCACGATACAAAGTTAAAATGCTGAAAATAATAATCCCATATTAGGGTGTTGTCTAATAAAGATAAAACATAGGTAGATGATATAAATTATATAAATTACAGTAATTATGCCAATATTACATGTCTGTGGTTTATAAATGAATAAAATGTTTAAGCAGACAAGGTAAGACCCACAAATTGGTAACATAGTCTATTAAACTGTAATGAATTAATAAATAAACAAATAAATAAACATTACTTACATGCCGGTACTCTATTAATTGATGGTTGAAAGAACATGGTTCAAACTATCTTGGATTGTTGATTGGATTAATTCATTACAGTTTAATAGACTATGTTACCAATTTGTGGGTCTTACCTTGTCTGCTTAAACATTTTATTCATTTATAAACCACAGACATGTAATATTGGCATAATTACTGTAATTTATATAATTTATATCATCTACCTATGTTTTATCTTTATTAGACAACACCCTAATATGGGATTATTATTTTCAGCATTTTAACTTTGTATCGTGACCTGAAGATGCTTTGCATATTATAGAAAGCGAAACCGGTCGTCCGATTAGTTAAATTAAATTGATTGTGAGTAAGTCTAACTTATTATTTCTTTTACCTTTTGTCAACAAAATTCTTGATAGAAAAGTAAGGAATTCTCTAGATCACCGGAGATGGCTTTGTTTGCGAAATGGACTGTTCCAGAAAATTCAGACATGTAGGAGATGGAACAAAATCGAACATGATTTCTTGCTAGATGATTCTGGAACATGGAAAAAGATATAAATACCCGGTGATTTGGATTCAAGGCATCAGTTATGAGTTACAGTTACTATGAGTCCAGTTTTAGTATGAAAGTTAGTTAGAGTCAGTCAATCAGTTACATTTCAGTAAGTTCAAGATAGTCAGAAGGTCCAATTGTTCAATATATTGAGTTAAATGAAGATTAAGAAACAGTATAAAGAAAATATTATTGAAGATTAAAAATTATGTTATGTATAAATGGTGATTGGATAATGCAAGAAGTATTAATTGAAAATTAAATTTATATAATACATTTGGTGATTGGATATTGGTATACTGAAAAGAAGAATAAATATAAATATATAATATATTTGGTGATTGGATATTGGTATATTGAAAAGAAGAATAAATAGAAATGCTGTTTGCTGGTTTGCTTGGTGGTTTATAAATGCTGGTGAAGAAAAATATCTTAAATTGGTGGAAGCTGATAATTGGAAAAAGTAATTTCACAAAAACAAGGATAACCGAAGCTGAGAAAAAGACATTGAGTAGTGATTATAATCTATATAGTGGAAAACAGTTCATTTAGGCATTCAGTGACAGAAAGGTACAAAATTTTGTTAATATAATTTAGTTAGTGTCATAACAATTTCAATTTTGAAGATAGTTTGTTTAAATTTTACATTGTCTATAGAATTTAATTAGTTTCATAAGAATATCAATTTAAAAATAGTTTATTTTAAATTTACATTGGCTAGGTTAGATATATATGTATGTTTCATAATAGATATAATAAAGATAATTTAAAAAAGTACATACAAACTAATTCTTTGAGAACCGCAATAAAAACCCTATATATTATTATTAAAAATACTCATTGCTCATCATTCACAAATAATACATCATAACAATATATATATATATATATATATATATATATATATATATATATATATATATATATATATATGTATATATATATATATATATATATATATATATATATATATATGTATATATATATATATATATTACATGAAAGGTCTACGTTATAATAAGAATGTTGAAAACTATTCCTAAGCAAAATAAATTGTTATATAAACCTTACTTTGTTGAATATATTTATTTATAATAACTTTTTTTATATGTAGAAAATACGAATATATACGTTAAAAAACAAAACCATAAGAACAATAATTTGCGCAGTTAGTTACACTTTGTATGTTTAATTAACTACACGTTGCCATAATACCTTCAATAAACTGAAGCTACAAACATGATAAATGTTTGGAAATAATCTTTTATAATCTTAATATTCAACTGAAACTAAGCTTATTTCAACAACGTAACGGCAAAAATAAAATAATAACCGTAAACTTCCGATCCTGGCGTATCGATTATCTCACAATTGTAAGCCTTTCTAAGAAACTGCTTTCACTATAAATGTAAGATCCCTTGTTACTTCATTGTTAAAAGTTTTCACTCCATAAAGGTTTTATGGCGTTTTATTTGTTTTTAAGTATATTGAAAATTTTAAATAACAGCACGGAAAGAAGTACACATTTCGGTATTTCCAAATGTAACTAAATCATTTATAATCAAGAATCAATGTTCATTGTGTTTATAAAGTTCTACCAGAAAAATATTTCATTTATAATAATTAAATTACCAGAATATTTTATATGAACGTTATATTTTCAAATTATTCCATTTTTCCTGTTTAAATAATGCATTTGTAAAATCGATTTTAAGTAAAGTATATATCGTCGTCTTACTGCGAAAAATGCATAAGTCCAAAATATCCAATTTTAGACTTTTAATGGCATCTACTAGCATTATCCAAAAGATATGTGTGGCTCTGTTTTCTTTTATTACCTTGACTACGTCACGTATCCCCAGTGGCATGTGCGTAATTTTTCAACTGTTCTATAGTAAAATTGGTCAAACCGTCGCATCTTGCGGTAGCTATAAAATGGTGTTTGTACGTCGTTTTAAGTGAAACAAATTAATAGCTATCGATAGCAAATTTTTAAGTCTCGCTACTGATGTCGGTAGTATAAGACATGCCCCCGGAGACACGTGCTGCACATAAACAAAAAATTATTGTTACTATGCGTCACAGACCTCAGGAGGCATGTGTCATTGCCATTCGTTTCAACTTGTTGGTGCTTGTCGCTGTATATATTCAGTTTCAGTTCATTATAGTTCATTGAAGTGTGAGCAGTACTCGTTAAAATGTCGAAAAGTGCAAGATATATGGTTGATATAGTGAAATAAAAGGTGATCGAAGTTCAGCAAATCGATCGAAGCAAATTAGCAAAAAATCAGTAATCATAAAAACTTTAGAGAGAGTTCTGAAACAAATACTATTTTAAATGAGTTACATGATAATACAGGGTTGATTAAAAAAATGAAAATTTTAATAATGAAAACGAACAACAGTTTATACGAACAGAAATAGAACACGAAATGGATAATGAACAGGCTGATGAACTCTATATGAAGAATGAGCAGACTGCAACTCAATCTTCATCTGATGCCGACAGTATCAAAGATCTCTTTGATAGTGACGATTTTAATTTCTTAGGCAGTAGCTCTAAATAGTTGTTTTGAGCTGCATCCAAACCATTCTCTCAGGTTTTTGAGCCATGAAATTCGTCTTCTTCCGATGCTTCTTCTGCCATCCTGAGATACTGTAGCTTTCTTTCTTTAATTGTAAGTTCAACTTCCTTATCTTTACCTGTTCTTCTCAGTAATTCATTGTTCGTAACTTTATCTACCCAGGAAACCCTCATAATTCTTCTATAGGTCCACATTTCAAAGGCGTTTAGTCGTCTCATTGTGTCTAGATTTAACGTCCATGATTCCACTCCATAGTATAGTACACTGTATACGTAACATTTTGTTAGGCGTTCTTTAAGAGCTAATGTTAAATCTTTGCCACATAGGATCTTTTTCATTTTCATAAAATTAGAACGTGCTTTTTCGATTCTAACTTTGATTTCTGCAATGTAGTCATTATTTTCTGTTATAAGTGTTCCTAGGTAAGTGTACTTTTTTACTCTTTCGATCTTCTTGCCTTCTACTGTCAAGATTTTGTTAGTATTATGGTTGTTTTTACAAATTTTCATAAACTTCGTCTTTTTGATATCGAGCGAGAGTCCGTCCTCCCTACTACACATTACTATTTTACTTATGAGTCTTTCCAGGTCTTGTAAACTATCGGCTATTATTACTGTATCCTCTGCATATCTGATGTTGTTAACTAAGACTCCATTTACTATCCTAAATCCTAATTTTGTTTTCCTTTTATTTAAGTTGCATTTGCAATTGTTGGTATTGCGTGTCCTCTTACGACCAGAAGTACATTTTCCCGGCATATCTCGTTTCTTTTTCTTATGCGAATTATGTTCTATATCAGTAGCACTATATTGGGTTTGTATATTGAGGTTTTTTTTTAGTTCAACCTCATCTAGTTCTTGTAGATTCTTTTCTTTTGGTCCATCCGAATAGCTACTACCTACAACAAAATTATTTTTTGTATATCTACCTGAAGATCACAGAATAACAATAGAAACAGAAATTAACAATTTGTAACAAAAGAAAATTGCGGTCGCCTATTAACAAGAAAAAAAGAAAATAGCAATGGATATTCTAAAAACTGACATCTTACCTTCAGAACTGGAAGGTACATATTCGGACACATTGGCAGAGAAAGGCTCTCTATGACCACTAGACTCTACATCACTACCATTCGGGTCTAGAAATTTGCTACAACCAGGCGGCAACTTTCTTTTAAATTCGAATAAATCATTGCCATGTTGAATAAGTATTTCATCGGATAATGCATATGATGTATTTGCACATAAAGGGTTTTCTGTGACATCAAAATCTTTTTCAACAATGTCTAAGTTTTCCATCTCGCCAGAAAATGAATTTTGTTCCATATCTATAATAAAATATAAACTACTTATTTTTACTTACAAAATTATGGTTATGATAATTACTTACCAGGTTCAGCGTCTATTTCACTATTTTTCAAAGCTAATTCTAATATACGCATATTACGACTCCTTTTGAAAACATATCTCGATATTGAAACACTTGTATAGTCAAAAATATCAACTAAATTAAATAATGTACAAGTTACATTTACATAAATGGGATATACTTTAACTAGTAGAACACAAACAAAGCAGCAACTCATATAGCATATGGGATTCCCCGGTAAACTATTCATACAACAAGATTGACTTAGGGGATACACCGTATGTTTGATTACTTTATAAATTAAAAATACGTGCAACAAAACTGTAACTTCTTTAGCAACCTTATTAATCGTCAAATATATAGAAACTAAAAATTTTACATAGGGAGAACCAGTATTACTGCCTTTTTTACGCTAAAATACACACGTAACTTAAAGTACAACTTTTTTCAACGAAGTATTAGCGAAACTATTGAGAATTAAGCTATGTGGTTTATATTGACGTGTGCGCAATTTTTCACTGAATTCGCCTGTGTTGAAATGTGAAAATAGACTCAAGTCTAACTTGAGCTACAACCTTGTTCGATGGGGGTGTGGAAACATACCTTTGATAATAAATAAAGACAACAAATTAGATTTAAGAAAAATACTACAATATGTATAGATGTATATATATATATAATATAAAATAAAGTTTTATATTGAGGTTGCAGTCATTAATAGGGCAGGAAAGTAAAACTCTTTGTTCTTTAATCAAGCTTTCGCAAAATTTATTTGCTTCTTCAGGATATGCTAAAATATGGTATCAGTAAATACAACGAAATTAAAACTAAATAGCATTGTATAAAACTAGTAAAAAAACTTACAACATGAGGTTAATCCATTAAATTTTCAAATTTGCAAAACATTAAAACTTAACTTATTTTAAAAATTATACAGTTATGTAAGTACAATATTCCAATTTAATTTAATTTTGTAAAAATTCAAATTGGAATATTGTACTTACATAACTGTATAATTTTTAAAATAAGTTAAGTTTTAATGTTTTGCAAATTTGAAAATTTAATGGATTAACCTCATGTTGTAAGTTTTTTTACTAGTTTTATACAATGCTATTTAGTTCTAATTTCGTTGTATTTACTGATACCATATTTTAGCATATCCTGAAGAAGCAAATAAATTTTGCGAAAGCTTGATTAAAGAACAAAGAGTTTTACTTTCCTGCCCTATTAATGACTGCAACCTCAATATAAAACTTTATTTTACATAACGTGTCAGTCAATAATACCTAACTACTTTATATATATATATAAATATATATATATATATATATATATATATATATATATATATATATATATATATATATATATATATATATATATATATATAGGGTTTTTATCGCGGTTCTCAAAGAATTAGTTTGTAAGCACTTTTTGGAATTTTCTTTATTATATCTATTATGAAACACACATATATATTTAACATAGCCAATGTAAATTTAAAATAAACTATCTTTAAATTGAAATTCTTATGAAACTAATTAAATTATATAGACAATGTAAATTTTAAACAAACTATCTTTAAAATTGAAATTGTTATGACACTAACTAAATTATATTAACAAAATTTTGTACCTTTCTATCAGTGAATGCCTAAATGAACTGTTCTCCACTATATAGATTTTAATCACCACTCAATGTCTTCGTTCTCAGCCTCGGTTATCCTTGTTTTTGTGAAATTACTTTTTCCAATTATCAGCTTCCACCAATTTAAGATATTTTTCTTCTTAATAGCATTTATATTTATTCTTCTTTTTAATACACCAATATCCAATCACCATATAATTATTATAAGTTGATTTATACTAATCTCCAATCATAATATAATTTTTAATTTCTTCCAATATCCAACCAATATTCTTCTAATATACTTTCCAATACTATCAAATTTTAATACTAAATCACTGATTATTGCATACTTTATACTTTCTTCCTAATTCTGACTGATTAGTTTTGAACTTACTGAACAACTGGCTTCACAAACTGTAACTAACTGTGTCTGTCTTCTTAATAACTAACTGTCTGACATTATACTGACTTCATAGTAAGTGACCTGCTGACTGAACTCCTTTGAATCCAAATCACCGAGTATTTATACCTTTTCAATGTTCCGAAACCATCTGGCAAGAAATCCTATTCGAATTGTTCTATTTCCTCTATATGAATGTTCTCGGAAAAGTATATCTTCGATCCACAGACATAACCATATTCGAGAAGGTTCCACCGTAAACAAAGGTTAAATTCTGTATTCTAGAGAATTCTTTTCTTTTCTATCGAGAATTTTGTTGACATTTAGGCTTTTCAGATCAGAATATAAACTTATGTGTAAATTTAAACAACCTAAATTAATAAACTACACTATTTCAAATCCGTAACTATATGTAAACTAAACATTTCAAATTAACAAATAACCCCACTTTATATTCATAATTACTATTTAAATATCTGTCACTTTCAGAGTATGTATATCTGGTTTCCTATGCACATGGCTCACTTAAATATATTTACAATATTATAATTATTAAAAAAAACTTTTTTACACTTATTATATGCTAATTTCTTAAAAATGCCCTCACATAAATAATTTTTATAATATTCCCTAGTATATAAATTATTAAAATAACCAAATACTTTTTATATCTAATATTATCTAGTGTGTAACTTATAAATTATTTTTAATCACTATTTTTCTTTCTCCTATATTCTATATCATTTCAATATATATAAATATATATAACTATATATAAATATATATATTATAAAAAAAAAGGTAACACATATTGGCATATTTCGCAAATAAAAATCAATAATATATAAGATGGAAGGCAACTGTAAATACGTATTTCTAACTATAAGTTCGGTGCAGACAAGTTTTAATATTGGAAAAATAACTTGGGAAAAGGATTACTACACTTGTCCTGTAGTAATCCTACTCCAAACCAACTTGGTTTTAAGAAGGGAATTTCCATTTCAGGTGCCATAACGTTTGCTTATGGTTCTCCTACTTTAGCGATATGTTTGGATCTAGCTAAGGCATTTGATACTGTTAGTCATCAGCAGTTGTAAGGTACTTTGGAAGATCTAGGAATAAGAGGCATACCGTACTTACTATTTCAATATTATTTAAAAAATAGATCGCAAATTGTCAAAATAATAACAAAGTAAGTGCTGAAATAATAATTGAGTAAGGTGTGCCTCAAGGTACTATTTTAGGTCTTTTACGGTTCAACATATATAAATGATCTATCAGCAATAAAAATACATGGAAAGATAATTTGTTTTGGTGACGATACTTTACACTAGTGATTCCTGAAATAAACTTTAAACTTTAGCACATTCACAAACAACAAAAGACCCAAAAATAGATCTAGAAAATAAGGCAACGCAAGCAGAATTATTTTATACCATTTTCAATATACAAAAATACTTTACCCGACTTCTTGGAATTAAATCTAATCTATAATAACGCGTATATTTAAATAAATAGGAAAAAATATATAGTAATTTAAAAAAAAAAAAACATATTCAGGCGTTTATATTGATTGTCGCTTGAAGTGGGATCTACATATTCATATGGTATGTAAAACCCTAAGAATGTTACTATACAGATTTAGATACCTCAGCAATATCCTTAATTTGTCTTACGTAAAGATAGTATACTCTTCTTTGAGTCACGTCTTAGATACGCCATTTTAGCATGGGGTTAAATATATGCTTCTCATTTGAATAAACTCGAAATACTACAAAGGTTTTAAAAAATATTGCTAAAAAATCTCGCTATATTCATCAGAACTTTTTTATCAGCAAGCTGGTATTTTTATATTAGACAGGTATATTTGGTAAACATAATTTGGCTTACATATAAAATAAACATGTATTAAAATAAATAGATCATACTTATAGCACTAGAAGAAAAGTTCACGACTCTGTCCAAATGACTAGTGCTTATAAATCAATTGGAAAACACAATTTTACATACTTTATTTCTAGAGTATTTAATTATTTACACGACATCCATAAAATCCATAAAACCTACATGAGAAAGATCAACACATTCAACATGATAAAATCAATTTTTATAAAATTTTTATAAAACACTAGATCAGAAATTTTGGAAGCGATCTTCTTTAATTAAATTCATTATATAACTAATACTATACTATATATATTGTAATAATATTTTATATTATCAACATGATGGTATCAAAAAATTAAAAAATAGAAAATAACCACGAGAGGACAGAATACCGAACGAACTCCTAAAGTACGAAGGACCAGATCTGACCAAACAACTATTAAAACTAATCCAAAAAATATTGGAACAAAACAGAATTCCTCAAGAATGACGATCAAGCATCCTAATACCTTTCTTCAAAAAGGGAGACAAATCGGACCCGAAAAATTACAGAGGCATTAATTTATTAAACACAACAATAAAATTAACAACCAAAGTGATACCAAATAAATTGAATAAAAATGAGATTCCCTGAGTCCTCTATTGTTTAACCTCATTATGGACGAAATAATAAAAAAAGTAAGAACTAAACAAGGATACCAAATGGGAGAAAAACAACTTAAAATAATCTGTTATGCAAACGACGCAATACTACTCTCTCAAAGTGAAGATGATTTACAACGTATAATGTACCAATTTAATATAACCGCCAGAAAATTTAACATATTAATTTCCCCAAAAAAGACAAAATGCATGGTTACAACAGCAAATTTACTAAGATGTAAATTGGAACTGGAAGGTCAGATAATAGAACAAGTGATGGAGTTTAAATATCTAGCCATCACATTATCTATCTACGGAAAGCTCGAAATCGAAGTGGAAGATCAAGTGAATAGAGCAAACAGAGCCGCAGGCTGCCTAAATGAAACAATATGGAGAAATAAAAATATCGGGAAAGAAACGGAAGACAGAATTTACAAAACAGTCATCAGACCAATAATGACATATGCAGCAGAACAAGACCTGACACAGAGAGGTCAAAAAGGATGTTAGAAACAGCAAAGATGAAAACATTTAGAAAAATTGGTGGTAAGACACTATGAGACAGAGCTAGAAGTACAGATATACGACGTAGATGCAAGGTGGAGAACATCAAGAACTGGGTAAGAAATAGAAGAGTAGAATAGAACGATCAAAAATAAGCCGAATGACGACAAATAGAGTAGTAAGCACGGCAAGAGACGGTTCCCCAATAGGAAGACGATCAGTAGGAAGACCACCAAAACGATGGAACGACTGGAGGCACATTGAAAAACAGACAGTCATGTTTATATAAAAAGAAGAAGAAGAAGCTGATGGTACTTTAGAACAAATATTTGAATAGTTTAAATGAGTGTAATCCCTGAGCACAACCTCTGATTCATCAGGAAATTTCTTCTTTGTTTTTGCTAACAACTTTTTATTTGTACAAAATATTTAACTTATAATTATTAATTTATTATTCTATGATATTGAACTATTATATTGTAACGTTGTTTTATATTGTAAATAAACTATTATTATTATATTTACGTATAAATATTATTTAACATCCTTAGTATATTAACCATTGGACATACGTCTGGTGTTAAATTGTATCGTATTACCCTTTATAAAAAAGTTCTTGAACCGGTTAGAACAAACAAACGAGCGCGACACGTTTTCCTTTCATACGGTTGTTTGTGTAAAAAATCTTGGCCTGACGTCTCTGCCACCATGTAATATCAAGCAAACATATGATAAGAGGATATCACGGCAAAAATAAAAGAAAAGTAAAGTAGTATTAATGTGATTGTGCGTCGTAGATTTAGTACCTCGCCGGGGTTTAATAAAGCTTGTGACGAAAAACGTGACTTCTGAACTGGGTTTCAATATAAGTTTAGTTTTAAGGGTAAGCTGTAAAAAAAATATTAAGTTCGATAGTTGAATAATAAGCTATATAATGAAATATCTAAAAAATTTGAAGGAATAACGACATTTTTCATAACAACATAACAACTTTTTTCCGATTTCCTGTAATCCCACGATTTGTGTCTTTTAAAACCTGTCAAAACTAAATAACTAAAGTTTAACAGAAAACTAAAAAAAAAAAAAAAAAAAATAATGTTATGTATGAAAAAAATTTAATTAATTAAACTCTTTTAAATTGCAGATTCTTAAAATCAAATTGTAAGTCCATTGGTCGTATCTGAGATCAAGACATCCTCTTCTTTGTATTTTCCCTTGATGATCGTGGCCTCGATGACATTATTCATTAACTTTTTAAAGTTAGTCTCGTTTCTTTGCACAGTCAAAGTTGATTATTGTTACTCAGTATAATGACAACTAATCCTAGAAACCCTGTTAGAAAGCTCAGGCAATTCCAATGATCTTAAAAACTATCTAAGATAGTTGATTACTGTGTCAACTGATTTGAATAAAAACAACTTTTCCGGAAGAAAATTCTGAATGATCGCAATAAAATTATCATCATCTGTATTTTTTGCCGCCAATATTACCCATTGCGTAAGACAATTGAAGACCTGAAAAGCTAATAGATCCAAGTGCCAAAAGTAAAATTATTGGGAAAAGTAAAAAAACTGTACAGTTTTCAACAGGGTACAATTTTATTTACAAAAATTGGTTTTAATCAAACAAGTTAATGTAAATAGATGATTTTGTAATTTTTGTACAGTTTTACAAAAACGATACAGAGAAAACGCATGTTAACCATTTACTTTTTCAAATAGATTTAAGTCCATTGACAGGTTTCACTTCTAAGAGATTTAAGTCCATTGGTATGTTTTACTTCTTACAGATCTAAGTGCCATCACAGACAATTTTATAGAAGAAATCTCAGTTTTCTTCAACAATGAAACCTAACATGCTTCCTATGTCCTTTTTTTTGTTTTTTGCTAGGGGGACCTTTATTGTTAGAGTAGTAAGCTCCATGAAAGCTATGCATTCAATAGAAATATTTTTCTTGAGGACGTAGCATTTTTTGTCAAACCTATACAGTTCGCTGAAGTTTTTCTTGGTAAGTACGTAGCCAGGGTCGTTTTTATCAATCTTGAAATATGATACTTTGGATATCATTAAATCTTTAGTGTTGATACACATTGCAGATGCTCCGTAAAAGTTAAAATATCTATCCATACTTAGCATTTGGAATGCTCTTGATGGTTTGGCTGATCTTATTACGTTTTCCACATCTTTAACAGTTTGCATTTTTGCTATCTTATCTCTTTTCTATAATTGCGAAGTCCCGGTCTGCTGCAGTAAAGCTGTGACTAGGTACCAAGAACTTATGCTCTACACACTCAAATAGGCCCAAAGATACTATGTAAATGTACAAGAAAACCAACATACGGTTTTTGACTTGACCACCGCAGTTCTCACTCTATACAACAAGTTTTTTCTTGGCTTGCAATATACAGGAAGCCATCTGACTAACTCCTCTCCCTGATGCCATACACTCATAATACCGTCATTGGAATTGGTACTATGAATAATAAAATTGTAGCAAGATAATTGCCTTAAATAATACATATCGCTATGTGTAAGTTTCGGAAGAGGCAATACCTTTTGAAGGTCAATCACCACACACCACCCTACACTATTAGGTATTGTGCTGTCAGATGCATCTTTTTTAATGTACTTAAAGCTTTTTCACTTTCCAATGATGTAGTTCTAGCTCTGTCTTGGCTTTATTTGCTGCAGCGACATCTCCGTTTTTGGTCTGAATATGAAGATAGTCGCACGTTTTACAAGTGTCCACCCTTTAAACGTGTGTCTTTTGATAAATTTGGGAAGTCTTTTAAAAATACTTTTCGATAGAATTTGGCACATACAACACCATCTGGATATTTCTGTTTATAAGCAGCGAAAAGCCTAGTCATGTTCAATCCGGAGCTAAAGTACTCCTTTTGGGACTTTCTCTTCTTCTTCTTCTTCGTGCAACTAAGATTACTCCTGTTTGTCTGCCTCTTATTATGTTTCAGTCGTTGTTGACTGTACATTATCTTTTCACCTTTTTGGCGGCCTTCCAACGGGTCTTCTGCTATACGGCTTGTTGTTTTTACAGATGTTCGCTAATCTATCTGGTCCCATTCGGTTTACATGTTTGTTCCAGTTTTTTTTACTTGTTTTTATCCACCTGCTAATATTTTGAATTTTGCATTGTTCGCGTATACTTCTGTTGGTTTGTTTGTCTCTTAATGATATGCTCGCTATTGATCTTAATACTTTCATTTCGATATTGTTGTTTTGTTGTTTCGTCTTTCTTGTATCGGTCCTTGTCTCCGCTGCATATGTTAGGATTGGTCTTACGTTGTCTTGTATACTTTCATTTTGCTTTCCGTGGTCAGATATTTGTTTCTCCATATGGTTTCTCGGAGGCAACCACTTACTCTTGCCGTTTTTGATGCTTGCCTTGTGGTCTCTGTTCTTATATCCCTGTCACTAGTGATCTCTACTCCTAGGTAATTGAATTTCATTACTTGTTCTACAATTTTGCCGTCTATTTCTAGTTTGCATCTACGCGGCTCTTTACTGATCACTATACATTTTTCTCGGGGCAAAGAATAATTAATGTGGTTTTTAATCTGTTTCCTGTCATGCTCCGTAAATTTAAATGTAGTGGGGCCACCACGATTATCTGTAAAAGCCACGTCACCACTTCTTTTTCGCAATAAGTGAGTTTTTTTGAGGTGAAAATCCAAAAATATTTAAAAAAGTTTTTTTAAATATTTAAATATTTTTAAAATTTAAGGAACTCCCCTTCCCCATCAGGTACTCTATAACTTAGAGTGCTTTGCCTTCGGCTGCTTTCTGTCTAATCGTAAGAACGGTGTCGCCATCTGGTAATAGGAAAAATGTCTATCAAACCCATCAAATAAGAACCTTGGTCATTCAATCCAAGTTGGTGGTAGGACTTAAACAGTTTCCTCTTCATTTTAAATGAAACTTCATTGCAACTGTTTCTACACTTGCAAATTACCCGAAAAAACAAAAAGAAATGAGTTAGTGTATATGTTTTGTATGGTAATGTGTAAAAAAGGGATCGAATAGTGATACCGGTAACCTAAACCTATTCATTAAATTCTAATAGGAAACTGTTAAGATAAATAAACTTGTTATCAACGATCACACATATACATAAACAGCAGAATTACCTAAATTACAAAATTTTGTAAATAAATATTATACTAACCTCTTCACATGGCAGTGTGTTTGCTGGGATTTCTTTCTTTTTGTTTAGGGTAACATAGGATTTACCACTTAATCTGGCTGTTTTCTGTTTCTTTCTGAAGTTCCTACTAATTTCAGATTCATCACAAAAGGCTCTATTAGTATTAATATCTATAGAAATAGACATATTTTAAACATGTAAACAATTACTAACCGTGAGGAAACGCACTGATGTACATCAACAAAATGGTTGGTTGACATCTGGCACATAGATCAAGTAGCACTTCCATTGCTCTGGGACTTGCGCACAGCGCATTCCGTTGGAATTTATTTAAACCGTTTGGAGGGGGTTAGGCACTTATATCTTTCAGCAGTGCATTAGCGTCAGGACGTAGATCATTTTGCAGGAATAAAATGAAATTGGTAAATATGGCACTTATATCGATTAGAATTTTAGATCTTCACTTACGCTTATTGAACTGCACTATGTCCAGTAAAACATGCAAAGGGTCCGAGGTATCAATAGCGACTTTACCATTCCCAATGTTTAACAACTACTTCGAAAACACAATTCCACTTTGATCCCGTTCTAAAACACGCATATTTTAGTTGTAAATTGGGGCATCTTCAAGTGGTAACAAATTGGACAATTTAAGGCATGCATTTAGTTCGTACACCGCAGTTAATAGGAAAACAATTGGAAAATAATGTGACAAAAATCATCTAACAATGGGATAATACCTCCACCAAAATGTTTTGATATACACGAATATCTTTCAAAGTTCTGTTCAGTATCTCCAATGACTTATTGTACATTCGTCACAAACAATTAATTTTCATATTTGTAAAATCTTTGCCATTGCACTGTTCAGAATGTGCAGTTCGTCTTCCCTTCTAATAAAGCTCTTCCAGATAAAGTCAACGCTAGGTCTACTAACTTGATATTGCGATCTGATCCTCACCCATAACAATAAAATTGGGAATGTTTTTCCCATCCCTCCTGGAGCATCTAACTAATAAAATATTTCACTAATCACACTACAAAAAATGGTAAGTCACAGTACTTTGATAGAGTCACAAAGAAAATGAATAACATATTTGTTTATTGAATTTGAGGTAAAATGCAATGAACAGTCGATAATATACAGTGATGAGTGTCGTACCACCCGGCAAAATAGCGGAAAGGATAGAAGACAGATTAAGTTGTGAGATAGTACGAGCTAAAGCTAGTTCTTGACGTGGCTATTTCACTTCAGTCATAATTAAACGGATGACCTCGACAATATTTTATTTTAATAATTTCTGATGTTGGAATAAATAATTGAATAAATTAAGATAGGTATATTATAGTAAAAAACATTAATTATTAGCGATTTTAAATTATAAATCTTTAAGTTAATTTAATAATAAAAATAACTTAACTAAAATATTTGATTAAACTAAAGGTAGGTATGTTCGATCCGAAAACAATTATTGTATGTGGAATTGGTGTAATAGTTAGAGACGTGGTCTAGTGACAAGAAGATTGAGGTTCAATTCACACCAAGGATAAAATTTTTACAAAGCACGTGGTGTTTGTGTGTATTAAGGTATAAAAAATGCTTATTAAAAGCTTAAAATTTTTTATTTTAAAGAAGATCTTTTCGGAATTAAATCATTCCATCATCAGTTTAATAAAAAGTTGTTAAAAACGTTGTATGGCCACATAAAAAACAGTGGAAGGACATCCGTATTAAAATATAATCCTCATGGTATTTATCAAGGTAAATGCAATAGACTGTTAAATTGTTGATTATTAAATACTGAAAATGGGGGCATCTTACATGACCCCCTGTAGCTGGTGAGGTTTTATCGACTTACATTACCTCTGATCTGTTCTGGAGTCTTGGGCTAACTGTGATTTAGTACATGCTCCCCAACAAAATGTTAAAATAATTTTATTTAACAAATTTACATATGTTTTGTCAATTATGCCGTTTTGATATTGTTTGATGTATATTCATTTATATATTTCTCTTTTTTTTTGTGTGTTTTGTTCTACTTTTAAAATTTTTGTTTGCTCAAAACTTAAAATATGATTTTTTCATTTTTATGTTTGGTATTTTTAATTGGTTAGATAATGAAATTATTAATTTCATACAATATGTGTGTTTTTTCGATAGGGGAGTCTTACTCTTAAGTTTGATAAAATATTTATTAGTAACTTTATATCCTTTATGTGCTATTTGTATATTATGTTTAAAAAATAAATATTTAAATTGTTTAGATAAGCCTTTTATATATGGCAAAGTTAAATACGTACTTGGATTAGGTTAATTATTTGCTGAGTTGTTAGTTTTATTGTCACGTCTATGAATTCTAAATTTTGTGAATAAAATGGTGGGGATCATTATTTTTTAGTGCTTGTTTTGCTTTGTTCATTGTATGTGCTCTCTATTCTATATATGACAATTGTATCGCTCTATCAGTAAAACCGATTATTACCGACTTTTTTGGGCAATGGGATAGTGCAAATTAAAATTGGTATATATTGCAGACCAGGTGTGTTTAGTATACCATTCAGTACGAATTGTGTTATGCTTTCTGATCTCAAGAAAACTGATTTTACAATTGTTTTACATTTTAGAAGTAAATTAAAAATTTTGATGGTAGCTATTAAATTTTTCTAATATGTATTCTACATATCTGTAATAAATGGCAAAATAAATTCAAGTGAAGGAGTTACAGATTCTGCGAGATCTTTCATAATAAGTTAGCGATTACGCTAGTAATGCTTGTTCACATTGGACATCTGTATATTTGTTTATTTTATGTTTGTTCTTTGTTAAAAAAGTTTGTAGATTTTTGTGTTATTTCTACAGCTTCTTGAAAGTCAATAAGGGAAATATCAGTATATATTTTATTTTATTTTATTTCTTTTTTCTAGTTTTTCTAGAATAATAATAGACGGTTCAACCCGGAAGACTTTTAAGTTTAATATTAATTCCTGTAATACCATTAATATGCCATTTTGTTTTTGAAATCGGTAATAGATTGTAGGTATTCCAAATTTTTTCGACAAAATTTAAAAGTAAAGATGTCTAAGAACATACTCACGCGTAAGCTTGCGAGAACGGTGTCTACATTCATTCATTAGAGGTGAAACATTTATTAGACAAACTTATTTTTAAAATAATGTTTTTTAAATATATGTAGCAGCACAATTCTGTTAACTAAACTAATTTTATTTGCTCCTGAAAAGAATTGTAAACACAATTGAAAGCTTGAGATAAAGAATAGTTACCTAATAGCCCCTTTTTATTGATTCCAACCTATCTAAACATATTTATACATTTTTTCCAAACGAGTCACAAGTACTTCTTTTTTCTTACTCTCATTTCTCATTTAATCTTCACTTAAATACCGATTAAAAGCAACGACATGATCTTGGTTTTAATGAACAATGATAACAATAACAAAACATAAAAAAACTTAAATGTAAATAAGTGGGGTCGCGCATTATCTTGCATTAAGGTTGATCTTCACCCTCGATTAATTTGTTTCTGATCCTAGAGATGGCTCTACTGCGGCATACTACTGTGGTAATTTTTTTAACTTAATCGTAGATTTCTACATGATGACTCTGTGATATTTTCAAACCCTAATATAAATTACAGTTTTCTATCATTATATCCATTGGCTGAGTTGCCAAGTTGTGTAGACAAGAATTTTATCAAATACCTAGTAGACCAAGTAAGCAAAGATATCTTTAATAACATCTTTATGTATAATATTTTACTGCTCCGCTGTGTCAATCGGAATATATTAAAGTTACGCATTTGCAAGAACATAATCCATAATCCACACACATCATTGAAAAATGACACATATTTATTATGTAAACATTTTTATCGACAAAGAGGTACTTAGCGGCGCTATCTGTGAATATCGTATTACCATTAAATTTATACATGCAATCATATATTAGATTTTTGTTGATAGTTAAAAATTAAATTAGGTATCTGGTATTATTAAATATTTTAGTGGGATTTATATGAAAAATGGTCAATCGTCAAAAATGTTATTTAAAACATGCGAACATGTCTTTCTTTTGGTCTGTTTATTACTGGGTTCAGGTTTGTTATCTTCCTTATTAGTGCGTCTTTTTCTCTTCTTTGTATGTGTCCAAACCATCTCAGTCTGTGTGGATTAATAAATTTCACTATGTCTTCCCCTTAGGTTATATTTCTATTTCTTATTTCATGCTTCATTAGTCTTCTATATTCTCCTTGTTCGGGCTTTATTGGGCTGTTTATTCTTATCATTTTGCTTTTAATAATTCTTACTGTTTCTTTATATTTTACTTTTTATTTTCTTTATATCTATTTTCGTAAGACATATTACTTTTGCTACGTATGCTATCACCGGTCTAATTGCTGCTCTATATATTTTTGTCTTTGTTTTTTGCTGTTTTTTATCTTGAAGTAGTGAATGATATTTCCAAAACACGATGTTTTTCTCTCACCTTGTGTGCGTGGTAGTGTCATGCGTTGGATGTACGATTTGGGGTGGTCGATGCCTATTTAGTTATCACGGTTCTATTTGGTCTAATTAGTTCTTCAGTTTCCGTATTCGACCATTTTATAAAGCCAAATGAGTATGTGAAAAGTGGTATTGCGTATGTGTTTATTGCTTTTACTATGTGCTTGGAATTAAGTTTGCTTTTGAGTATTAGTATCCCAGATTTAGTCATACGGCTCACACTCCATCTAAGGGGAAAATTCACTCATCCCAGATACCTACGGTATCAAAAGGATTGAGCTCTGGTGAGACTCTTTCCGTGTTATCGAGCCCTAGGTGGCTTGGTATGTTGGAGTATCTCCCAAAAATTTTCGTACACATCTGGACGTTGAGAGTACTACAGCTTTCTGCATAGTCTTGTAGAGATGTTCATTCAGACCTAGCTTTTTTATGTTTTCTAGGAGTTTCTTTGGAATGACTCCAGTAGTGGAGAGAATAATAGGTATTGTCTGGGTACTTTCCATTCTCCACTGTCTTCGTATTTGAATTTCCAGATCCCTGTACTTGGCGATTTTTTCGTTCTGTTTAACACGAAGATTATTGTTGTTGGGTATCGCCACATCAATTAATGTTGTTTGTCTCTTTAGTTTATTAACCAGTATGAGATCTGTTCTATTATGTGCCACTGTTTGTTCTGTGAGCACAGTGCGGTCCCAGTATAGCTTGTAGTTGTCATTGTCAAGTATACTCTCAGGAACGTATTGATAATATGGAAGATGGTTTGTTTGAAGAAGTCCCAGTTTGATAGCTATCTCTTGATGAATGATCTTTCTTACTGAGTCGTGCCGTTCCTTATATTCAGTTGCAGCAAATGCCTGACAGCCCCGGTAAGATGTTGGATGGTTTCCTGAGCTTAACATCCATATCGGCGTTTGTTATTCTGGACCTGAGGGTCTTTGACGATATATTTCAGGTAATTTTTGGTTGGTATAACCTGATCCTGAATGGCCAGTAGTGAATCTTCTGTTTCAGGGAACATCTTTCCTGATGTCAGCCAATAGTTCGACGCTATATTGTCGACATGGTCTTGACTGATCTCAATGGGATGTCGCCCTTGCAGAGGTTTACCCATCCAGGTGCGCATTTTTTCGTCCATAATAAGCTGGTTTATGCGCATTTCTGGTTCCCTCAGTTAGATCGGTGTTGTGATCTACTGCACAAATCGCGCAATGTAAAGTAGATGTCTCAGCTTGCACCTGAAAATAAGTTCTTAAATTAGTAATTTGTTTTTTGAGTTGCTCACTTATATCCGTAAGTCCTCGTCCTCCGAAATACCGCGGTAATGTCGTTCTTTCTACTGCACTTCGAGGATGGTGTTTTTGTGCCTTGGTGAGGTGTGTTCGTACTTTTCGCTGAAGATTTTCTATATCATTCGCTTAATCTTTGTATGTAGGTATATTTAAAAAAATATACCTATATACCTACATGCAAAGATTAAACCTCTTTTTGTGTTACATGGTATACAGCCAGCTACAGGAATTTATTTTCCTTGTGGATTTTCTATATCCGTTTTTGTCCACTTAACAATACCAAATGAATAGCTACGCGCGGAACATGCGTAGATGTTTAGTGCATTAAACAAATTTTTACTGTTAAGGTGTAAACGAAGCAGCTGTTTTACCTTTCGTATAAACTCAGTAGTTATCTCAGTTTTTATTTGCTTATGGTCAATCTTCCGCGATTGCTTTATTCCTAGGTATTTATACATATCATTTTCACCGATGGCCTCGACGTTCTGGCCGTTTTGCATATCGAATCAGCCGGGCTAAACCTTTCCTTTGATTATACGGCACTTGTCAAGACCGAAGTGCATACTAATATCATTAGAGAAATTTTCTACTGTTTTTAGCATATGATCCAGGTGGCTTCGAGTGGAAGCTAATAGTTTTAAATCATCCATATACAATAGATGATTAAGGTTGATACGCCGGGCTACACAGGATGTGACCAATTTATACAGAGTTGGAAGACAAGTAATTGGGCGGTACTTGGTTGGATCTTGAGTGTTACTTTGATCTTTGGGAATTAAATAAGTTATTCCCTGGGTTAGGAAAGATATAAATAGAAAAAAAATACAAACAATATAGTTAACATAAAGCTAGGTAGAGATAGTGCAAGCACTCCTGACCACGGCGCAGTAGACGAAATTTGGTTTGCAATAGAACCTTTCTGCCTTTACGTGAATTTTGACTCTGCCTTCGCGCAGCTCCATGGTCAGGAGTGTTTGCACTGTCTATACAATATTCTGTTCGTTTTCATCAAACTTGTTTTTGAAACTATTTAAACTAGTAGCTTCTACTATAAAAACAAGTCCGGAGACATTCTATGAAAAGCTTTTGATATAAAGTATAAAGCAGAATTCGCTTTACTAACTATTTTTGCTGTTTGAGTAGACCAACTTAATGTTTGGTTGACCGTAACACCAAAATCATTAACTTCCCGTAGCGACTTCAGAGGAACTCCATCCCAAACATATTATGTATATCGGAAATATGAATATCGGCATGAGAAGATTTAAATGACAAAAAGTCAGAAAACTATATGTAAAATGTAACTAAAATGTAAAGAAGCAATATTGGTCTAAAAAATATTGGTTGTTGTCTTTATTCGTTTTTTGCGGCATTTTGTTGGTTAGTACTAATAATAGTTGAAACTTTATTAATATACTTTATTGTTAGTTCTTTGTTAAGTACTTTATATTTTTCCAGTTCCTCTCGCCATTTATTCAAATAGTTTAGTTGATATTTAGTTATGTCATCCTTTAAAATTGAACTCTAGAAAATTTGGTTCTTAACCACCTCATCTAATTGTGCAACATAAATAATGGAATATTATTATCTGCAAATTTAACCGTTAATGGCCTAGGCTTATTACTATTGTTAACCTGCCAATACGAAAAACGGAAAAACGTGGAAACTGATAACGAATATTTGCTTCTTGTTACAATCCTCGAGTTACTCAATTGAGTTACTTTGAGAAAGTTGTTCCAAGGCCTCGAGACAATCCTTAATCGATGCGAATCTATCTGATAACTTAGAAATTAAATCTGATAATTTATTAAACTGATCTTAGAATGTATAGCAACTATTACAGACAATTCTTAGTGACTTCGATTTTGTCCTAGTTATTCTTATAACTTCTTCTTGTGCAATATTTAGACATTGAATACGAATATGAACAAGTTCGTTTGAAATACCTTCTATAATTATTACACCAGCATCCAGTTCAAATAATTCTAATATGGCACCCATTTTTGATGTTAATAAAGATTTTTCTATCTTACCAGTAAAAACTATATAAAGAATAGTAGGAAAATGTAACTTGACTTTCACACACAATACAAAAAATCCAACAACGCTAATTGAATAATTAAATTACCACGTTAAATATGCAGAACACAATAATTATTGTATAAATACACAATATGATATTAGATATACATATCTAATATTAGGCTTATAACAAAAGTAGACAGGTGGTAGACATTGTGGACTATCACGGGTTGTGTTTCTCTGCATGTGCTAGCAGTAGAAAAGAGACATCTCTATGAGAGAAGAGAGCATTTGACAACAGCTATAAAAAAAAGAAAGGAAAAGATCAATGGAAAGATGGCAAGAAGAGGAGAACAACAAGGAAGATGTTGCCCAGTGGACCAAGATGCTAATCCTGAGTCTAAGGGGACTGGTTAGAATGTCTGTTTTAGGGCGTATCTTCATAGGTTCAGAAAGACAGATACAGATAAATGCCTATACTGCGAATATTCCGACATTGTTACTCACACAATGCTGGAGTGTAATAGATGTACAGTGGAGAGAAACAGAGAAAGAAATAGGTATGAACCCTGTGACTGTAAGATCACGTGACTGTAAGAAGACGAGATGATCGTGAAGATGACTGGAAGTACGGAGGGATGGAATAGTGTTCACAATTACATCCGAGCAGTCATTAAAAAGAAAGAAGAAGAAGAGAAACACCAACCGAGCCAACGACAGAGATAAGATCTAATTACTATTTTAATGGAAATAAGCCACAATTGAAGGTTAAAATAAGTTTATTGACGTTTGAATCTTTGAATCGATAGCCCTCTCCAAAATGTATTGTATTTACAAGTTGGCTTATTCCCATTAAAATAGTAATTACCTTAAAAGCCACAAGAAAATAGTTTCAGAACAATAGATAAGATTTAGATAAGAGAAGGGAGTGTTCCAAAAATGTCTTCACACAAGTAAGAGAGGGTGGTTTTAGTTGGTAGGCAGAATAATAGATACCTGAATCTTTGGCACTGCTACAATCTTTACTACTTTAAATTAAACTTAAACCCAAATTTTAGGGACTCAAAATGGAGGTAGCATTAAAAAATTTCAAACCCCCCCTCAGACAAATTCTGTGTACGCCACTGGTTATGCAAGAAACACTATTTTTATAAATACTAAAATAATTAACTAAAAACGCCTAAATAGGTTTTTAAAACTAAATAGGTTTTTTGTAGATATATTACTTATAGAGTGTAAATTTTATGATATAATACTCTCAAAATAAAAGTTGCAGTATCTACTATTCTGTAACTCTGTAAGTTTCAGCATGACCGGTTCAAAGTTCAAACCGATAACATTCCTATTAAATTGTGTTGTTATCTGCCAAAGTGTTGTACAAAGTAATTGATATGGCAACCCTGTTAGTGTGACGTTTCGCTTGAAGCGTTTCGAAGCCGAACGTAATGCTATCTATCGATGATAAATACTACCATTGCTTCAGATGGAGCCATCTCCCTACATTACAATTTGAAGGCGGCAGTTGAAGACATAATTCTTGTTTAACGAGATTTTTCATATGTTTAGGAAAAAATATTTAAATTTTTGTTGCAAATATTATCCACTTTTACAGTTTTATATATGTTGTTATTAAAAAATCTTTCGGTTTCTTACCGATAACTTTATTATAAGCCGAAACATATTATTTTTTCCTATTGGGACAAAACTGTAAATTCAAAAATTTTCAAAAAATTCATAAGTATTTCTTATAATCATATCTTGATGCTGTAAAAAAATTAACAAAATCCTATGTTTGGTTTTCCCGCTTTATACTTGGAAAAAAGTAGTTTTTTTGAGTTTTTTCAAAAACGAAAACATGAAGTTTGTTTAAAAGTTGTCAAAATACTTCTAGTCATCACATATACCTTCTCAAATTTTTTCAAATTTTTTGAATTTGTGGTTTGTCTTTTGGGGGGTGCAGATCAACCTTAATAGAAAATCATCGCCGATTTAGAATTCTTTGATACTAATATGGCAATTAAAAATAAGGATTAGTAATACTAGGATGAAAATTAAGGAATATATGTATTTTTTAATGCCACATAATAAATAAATAAAATTAAAAATTGTATCTTCGTCTAATGACTAGCAACCCCAGTGGAGTCTTACATTGTCATGCAATCAATTTCTATTGTAACTTAAACATCCTAGTTTTTAATTACAAAATATGTAACTTAAAGTTAATCATATGCCATTAAAAGGGTTTTTACCCATGTATTTAGTGGCTTCAAACATGTACATCCACATAGCACTAATGATGGACTAGTTATTCCAAAAACTTTCTGTAATGTAGCTCGATACGGTTTTTATTATTATACCTTTTATAGGAAAATTTTTAAATACATTTTTTGTGGTACATGGTGTACACCCAACTACAAAAATTTAGTGTCCTTGTGGATTTTTTCATATGATTTTATTTTAAAAAGATAATGAATTCTAGTTATCTTCTTTAGTGTTTACCAGGTTACCTTTGATTTGTAATTTGTCAACGACTGATTAGTCTGAGATATTATTGTAAAGGCTTAGAAAAATGGAATATTTTAGTTAATAAAGAATATACTTAGTTAAGCTATACTAGGGAAATAATCAGTGTGCTAAGGCTACGACAAGGATCTTTATTACAAACCACCCAGAAAAAAATGTAAGTCACCAATACGTTAAAAATTTAACTGATAAGTTTGAAGCTACAGATGGTGTTAATAACACAAAGCACGAAGTAGTCCGTCGAGTGCAAAATGAAGTAGTTGAAGTGGCGGTATTGGATCATTTACAAATGGATAATCGACAATCTATCAGACAACTATCTCGTGTATCTGGTATATCAGCATCTAGTGTTTATCGAATTATAAAATCCAATAAATTTTACAAAAAATACAATTATTTCATCAATATAACGAAGATAATCTTCATCGTCGGCTTCAATTTGCTGAAGAATTTAGTGAAATCATGAATAACAACCAACATCGATTGTACAATACGTGTTTTTACGACGAGTGTACTTTTATGTTATGTAAATGGTAAATTAATAGACATAATTGTCGTTATTTGAGTAACAGTAATCCTCATTTATTCATGAAGACACACAAACACCTTGGAGATTAAATGTATGGGTTGGCATTTTAGGATGTCACGTTATTGGACCATTATTTCTTGAAGAAAATCTCAACGGATTAACCTATTTCAATTTGGTAGAAGACGTTATTGGTTTGCTGATCACTGACACATTGGAATCTGACAATAATATTTTAGAGGACGAACTGACTTTTCAACAGGACCGGGCACCTCCACAATTATGATATACGCGTAAGACAATTTTTCAATCAACGTTTTCCAGGGCGTTGAATTGGCAGAGTCGGTCCAATAGAGTGGCCGACCAGATCAACGGATCTTTCGCCTTTGAATTTTTTTTGTGGGGATACCTAAAATGAAAATTATACGCCACTTCGACTGCAGACCTTGCAGAGTTGCGACAAAGAATTGTGACAGAATGGGGATTATTGACACCGGAGGTATTTGCAAATGTATGTAGGCTTTGAAAATATACTGTACTAGCTGACCCGGCGAACTTTGTTCCGCCTTAATGGCAATAAATAAGCAGATTGTGTTTTTTTTTATTGAAAAAAATACAAAAAAAAATTAAATAACTACACTAATCATTCATTATTATTTCTGTATTTTAGTACATAGGTTGCTCTTCACTTAAGTACCTTGTAATACACGACATTTTTTGTTTTATTATCAGGCGCAAAAGCAAACAACGCAGATGGTCTTCCGACCCGTGAACATGCCACGTATAATTGACCATGGGAAAAACATGAATGTTCTAGATTTAAACCACAAACTTTTAAGGATTGGCCTTGTGATTTGTTGATGGTCATGGCAAATGCAAGACGTATCGGAAATTGAAGTCTTTTAAATTCAAACGGCATATCGGTTGGGATCATCGGGATCCTCGGAATGAGAACTTCCTCACCTTTGAATTTTCCTATCATTATCGTAGCGTAAATTACATTTTTCATCAATTTGCTAACCACCAAACGCGTACCGTTGCACAGTTTTGGTTGGTTTATGTTTCGAAGCATGATTACTACGGAGCCAACCTTTAGGCGTAAATTGTGTGGTGGTAAGCCAGGCACGTCCAAAGAGTTTAAAAATTCAATTGGATAGTTGGTGGCTTCATCTTCGTTTGTGACGCAGTCAATAGATTTGAATGAATGCATTGTTCCAATGATCTTATTTTGAATTATGTAGTTCAGGTCATCTACATCTTTATTCTTAGCCGCTAAAATTACTCGCTTACTCAACCATTCATTATTTTTGTAGTTAGAAATAATATTTGGAAATACATTGTTGATAAGTTCGTCTTTTGATGAGACAAAATTACAGAAATTATTTGGAAATGATATTAATCCGCTCGATTCATCGACAGGTACTTGACCATTACCGATAGTTAGCAATTGCTCCGAGAAATCTTCAGCAGATGTATCATTAAGCAATGTAACTCTCATGTTTGTTGTCAGCTGCAGTTTCTTCACATAGCGCCATAGATTTGACGATTTGAGGCAAGCGTTTATTTCATCGGCAGCCGTAGATCTTGGAATTACTGGCAGTATTTGGCGGAAATCGCCAGACAGTAAAATCATTGCTCCTCCAAAACATCTCGAGTCATTGCGTAAATCTTTTAATGTTGGGTTAAGTGCTTCTAATGCACGTTTATGCGCCATTGTACATTCGTCCCAGATGATGATTTTCGATGCCGCTAAAACTTTGGCCATTGCTGAGTGTTTTGCAATATTACACGTTGGTTCTTCAATAGTTTGAAGATTTAACGGTAATTTGAATGCTGAATGAGCCGTACAGCATCCTTCTAATAATGTGGCTGCTATTCCAGAAGAAGCAACTGCAACCGCTATGTTGGATCTCGCCCGAACAGTTGCTAAAACTAATGACATAAGGAATGTCTTGCCAGTTCCACCAGGGGCATCTAGGAAATATAAACCACCATTTTCATCAGCGATTGCCTTCATTAAAGTATCATAAACTTCCTTTTGTTGGTAATTCAACAGGGGTACATTCCTTTGAACTACTAAATCTAATACCTGGTGATCATATTCACGTTCCCGATCCAATTCTCGATTAAATGCGTCATTCATTTCACGATTTGGCGCTGGCATTCCTAACCTGATTAATAAATTACCGCACATGAGGTAACACATATCTTCGATCAAGAGTAAAGCACGATTATGTATCTCCTCATTCATCTCAATATCGTGATTTCTGGAACTGACACGACTTTAATGTAAAATATCTTCTGACATACTATCCTTGTATTTGTGCCAAAGGTTACATGGGTTTGATGGAAAACATGTCGAAATTATGATAGCGAATAATGTGCGCATCTGACTTGGAGATGCAGAGATAATGGCTTCAGCGATTGTCGTATCCCAATGGGTATCGTTTTCTAATAAGTTCAATTCTTCACATGCAGCACGATATGTTGGGAATATTACACTATTAACAGTTCGTAGTGTCTCAAATGAAGTTGGCCCACGCACATTTACCAGCAACAACCCCAAATAGAAACATTCATCATTCTTTGGATGAACTGTATACATACGACCAAGATCATCAGTAGAACTCACATTCGCTCGACGATTCTGCATTGCCAACCGAGCTGTTTCACGGGCTGCTTCACTTTGCTCTCGTGATTGAGAAGCACGAAGTCGAGCCATACTATCGCGGCGCTGTTCACGTGCAATTTCTTGTTCTTCTTCAGTCCTTTCATTTGCAGTATTTTGTATTCTTCTTGCATTACGGCTTTGTCGGGAAAGATTCGATCGTCTCGGTCGCGGCATTATTAATTAAACTTCACTTCACTTCAATTACGGCTTTGTCGAGAAAGATTCGATCGTCTTGGTCGCGGCATTATTAATTAAACTTCACTTCACTTTAATCCACTTGTTAATTATTTATTTAATCGAAATAGTTTTAATATTGATTTCTTACAAATATCAAATTGTCATCCATACGTCATTACATAGCTGTCATTTTACGTCAATTACATAGCTGTCATTTGCGTTTTGTTATTCCAAGTCTGATTCTTTTTTGTTATACCACGTTTTATAGTGACTGACGTTACATGTCAAGTCATACGGGAACGCTGTCGAACGGGATAAAAAGTATCCTATGTCCGTCTCCTGGCTCTAAGCTACCTCTCTACCAATTTTCAGCCAAATCTGTTCTGCCGTTCTTGAGTTATAAGTGGTGTAACTAACACGACTTTCTTTTATATATATAGATTATTGTATGGAGGTCACAGGACGTCACTTCGACCATTTAATTGGGTAATTTGATGAAATTTTGAGTGTCGTATGATGAAAAAAGAGAGTCTTATAGATAAAGAAAATACCTTTCAAATGATGTGCCACTCGAACAAACTTTCTATTTAAAAAAACCTGGAAGTTGATGCAGGGCAGTAGAGGATTGCATTTGAGGGCATGAATTTTACATAAAAATTCGTCAATACAAATGAAGTGTTTTAAGATGTATTACAAATTTTTTAAATACTTAAATTCCAATTGTATTTTATTAGCAAAGCAGTTATTTAGTTTCAAGTTGGCATTAAGCACTAAAGATACTGTTATAATTAAACTTGTAGAGCGAAATATGGAAAGTAAGTATTTCTATAAAATACTCTTACTTCCGGAAATACCTCCAAATTACCCAGCAAGATACTAATAGCTCTTTTGTGTAAATATACTGAAGTATTAAAACTTCCTATGTATTCATTAAAATCAATATCCACTTGACGAATACTCAGAAACTTTGTCCATGCCTCAACTGCAAAGTTTTGCCACCAATGATGGTGAAGAGTAGATAATTTCATTTACTTGTCTTTAGAATATCTTAAGAACTTCATTTAACGATATTTAAATTGTACAAAGGACTTTATACTTATTGCTTATAACAGAACAATTCACAGCTCAATTTATAAAGTGTTTTAAATTCATTACGCGAATATTTTTAATTTCTAATCGATTGGAAGGAAAATTGCATGTATTAAAAAATATGAAATAGTAAACAATTAGTTAGTTCTAACAGAGTTACGTTGCACTCCCTTTAAGAACTGCTGATAGCACAGTTTTTATGACAGAGTTAATAATCTCCAACGTAATGACATACACCAATGAGGAAGAATTTCTAAATTATCTGAAATATTCTTGCCTTAAATGTCTCAAATTTTAATAAACTTATAAAGTAGGTTATCAGACACATTGTATTATCAGACACATTGTACTGTTGCAAAAATTCAGCTGCAGGTCCAGATAACATTCCTTTTATCTTTATTAAAAATCTTTCAAGGCCTAGCCTAGCTACTAAACTGCTGGAAATTTACAATTTAATGTGGACCAAAAAATCATTTCCAAATTTGTGGCAAAAATCCATAATAATTCCTGTTAAAAAACAAGGCAAACCCTCAACTGATCTTAATTCCTACAGACCAATTTCTCTTACTTGTACAATGTGAAAACTTATGGAAAAAATGATCAATAAAAGACTCCTGTAGTTTCTAGAAAAATATAAAATAATAAATTTGGCACAATCAGGTTTTAGATCACATCGAAGTACAGCAGACGATCTAGCAATCCTCCAAACATCAATCATTAACGCCTTTCAATGCAAACAAGACCTAATAGCTGTTTCGTTTGATATCGAAAAAGCATTCGATACTCTGTATAGGCCTCTTATTATAGCTAAACTCGAGAAGTATAGTATATCTGGAAATATATCTTTATTTACTAATCAATTTCTAACAAATAGAACCTTTAACGTAAGAGAAAATGGCAAAATCTCTAGGACTTTCAAACAAACTGATGGCGTTCCCCAAGGGTCGGTATTGAGTCTTACACTCTTTATTCTTGTTTTAAACGATATATGTAATAAAATTGAGCTTTCGGTCAAGTTTGCACTCTACGCAGATGATTTAATAATTTTCTGCCGAGGCAAAGACACTGTTGCCACTTTCAAATTACTTCAAAATTCTACTGACCAATTGCTTGAATGGACTTCAGTAAGTGGATTTAACTTTTCTATTGAAAAGACAAAAATCATTAAGTTTTCTTGCAGGACAGCCAGTACTATAATTCCCAAAATTACCATAAATGGTACTTGTGTACCTACAGTAAAGAGTATGCGGATTTTAGGACTCACATTCGACAGTAAACTTACTTGGAAATGCCATTTATAGATGTCTTATTCGTTCTAAAATAGACTACTGCAGTTTCATTTATATGTCAGCTAGCCCATCAGATTTAAAACTTCTTAATTCTGTACACAACACTGCACTCCGAATATGCCTTGGAGCCTTTAGGTCGAGCCCCGCAGAGAGTTTATACAGAGAAGCTAATGAACTTCCTCTCTGGCTACGTCGCCGGCAACTCCTTTTAAAGTATTCGTCTCGCATCTCAGCTAATACCGAAAACCCAGCTTATAAATTATTAAGTAATGAACTTTTAAACTCTCCTTCTTCTATTAAACTTCAGTCTATGCCACAGTATCTCTCACCAAATCTGAATATTATCGATCTTTCAGTCACATCTCCAATATTAATATCACCTAAACCTCCCTGGAATAAATCGATAGCAGATTTTAATCTCTCGTTAACTAATTATGATAAGCATCAGACAAATCCACAATTTCTAAGGCACACCTTTAAAGAATTAATTGCTAACAACAGATTTGACCAAATTTTATACACATATGCTTCTAAGAGTCCTACAGCTGTTGGATGTGCTGTAACTTCAAACACCGATTTAATCACATCTTGTAATCTTCCGCTCTTCTGCTGCGTACACACTGCTGAATTATTCTCTATTCTCCAAGCTTCCAACTTATTATCTCCAAAATATAAAAAAGCAGCAATATGTAAAGACTCTTTAGCGTCTATCTATTCTCTCAAAAGTATGTACACGGTACATCCTTTGGTTCAAGCTATTCAAAACTCTTTTGATAGTTTAATCTCAATGGAAGTATCCATAACCATGATCTGGATTCCTTCTCATGTAGGAATCCCAGGTAACGAACTAGCCGACCTCTTTGCAAAACAAGCCTCGTCTTCTAATATGGAGACTGAAAACATACAACTTCATAACAAAATCTTGATTCACCGACTTAGAATCGGCCATACAAGACTAACTCATAAACATTTAATGACTTCCCAAGATCCACTTATATGCACACACTGTGGTAATATTCTATCTGTTAAACATATTCTCGTAGACTGTCCCCACTTTAACAACGAAAGAAAAAATAATCTTTTGAGTCAAAACCTACAAAATATTCTCAGTTCGCCAGATCAATTCCAAAACCTTACTAATTTCCTCTATGAAACCAAGCTTTACCAGGATATTTAGAAGAAGAAATGTAGTTTAGAATTTGATAATTAATAATTGTACCAATATTTAATGTATTTCTTTATTAATTGTAATGTTACTGTATATTCTTGTAATGTAATGTACTCGTAATAAAATTGGTTTTAGTTAAGATTTATATTTCAGTCAGTTTAGACATTTAAACATACCGGAAAGAGATGTTAATTTTGCACAGTACGCCACGCGAGAAGTAGCTTGTTGCGCGTTGACCAAATTTTATATTATTACATAATTCATTTCTTGTCTGATCCTCAAGCGGAAGAAATCGAGCTCGTAACATTAAATTCATTGCAG
Organism: Diabrotica undecimpunctata; assembly: GCF_040954645.1. Lineage (NCBI taxonomy): Eukaryota > Metazoa > Arthropoda > Insecta > Coleoptera > Chrysomelidae > Diabrotica > Diabrotica undecimpunctata. The sequence goes on along the minus strand of NC_092807.1, from coordinate 45,467,045 downwards.
TGTTGTTTTAATGTGTTGTTCTAAATATTTATTTAAAGTGAAAAGGTTATATTTCGGAATTAAAATGAAAATTAAGTAAAAAATAAATGTTTAGGATACAAAGTACGAGAAATTATTGAAGCGAAGCTTCTATACTGGCGGTATTACTTTTTTCTCTACAGTAAAATGCTGACATGAGCGTCACAGAACTAGCGCCACAAGACTTCGTTATCACGGTTAACGTCACAGAACAGCGGTTTTTGACATCGATTCACTACTATTGGTCAATTCGTTTCTAAAGTAAATTCAACTTCAAGCTACAGACAAAACAAACACAAGTCACGCGTGATATTTGAGTCTGCACGTGACGAACGCCTTTCTATTGGCCATAAATTATCGAACTATCTTAGTCATGCTGTTGGGTTACCAGGCACGTACTTTGTTTTTCCGCTCCGTCGTCTGTCGAATGAAGAGTCACAGTAGTTATTGTGCAAAACTGTTTTTTGGTAAATCGTTAGGTCGTGTATTGATAGTCTAAAGCATTTTTAAACTTATTTATATAAAATCCATACAAAGCCAATACAAAAGTTTTTCCTACTTTAAAATACTTTCTGTAAGTATAGTAAAGCATTTATAATAGTCTAAGATAGTATCTTAGATCATTTTTTGTATAAATAAAAAAAATTCGGCCCAGGCAGATATTATTTTAGATTTTGTGGATCATTCTAAACAAAAAAGGCGTTAAGTTGTACTGTGTTCGAGTTATAAACAATTTAAAACTGAAAAAAAAACGAAAGATGATGATTTTCAAGGCTTAAAATAGCAGCATATTTAAAAAATATCAATTTTGAAATTATTACAAAGTAACTTAATTCAAGATAAATCTTATTCAATCAGTTTTTGATAAGTATTTTGGACTTATTTCATTTCAAAACATTACTAAAACATTATTTTTTAGTTGTTAATGCAGCCCGATCGCTCTTTCGATAAGGAACCTTCCTCATTAACAAATAAAAAAGTATATTTTAGAAAAAACATGACAAAATTTTTTCAGAACCTGAAAGAAGAAGGTTTAAATTTGAATTTATATACTTGATGATTACAAAAATAATATTTTTTACTTATATTTTTGAGTCTTAAAAATCGTCAGTTTTCGGTTTTTTTAGTATTAAATTGTTTATAACTCGAAAACCATCAACATAATAAAAATATTAAAAAAGGCCTTTTTTGTTTCGAATGATCCAAAAAATATAAAATAATATCTGCCTCTGTCAAAACTTTTTTTACAAAGTTTGTTACAAATAAAACAAAGTGATTATTTAATTATTAATTAATTATAGTCAGGACAAAATTATATCGTGCACCCCTTCTTTTTTATAATTTTTAGCATACTAAATTACATATTAAATAATTTTTATCCATTAAACATATCGATGCAGGTCTACCTTATATTGGATCCTCTACTATAAGAGTCAATTTTGAAAATATACATTTTGTTACTTTAATTGGAAAAAGTATAATAATTACATTTATTAAAAATGTCTGATACGGAGTCTAAGGATGAAAATGGGCAACACTTACCACTAAGTCCTTATAGGAAAAGAGCTAAAAAGAATCACATAGATATAAGAACCAAAGAAATAATGATTAATACATTTAAATGTGAATTACAAGATAATCATACTTTAGCGTTAACGGACATTGAACAAAAGGTTGCAGATAAAGTTGGAGTTTATTAGAAAAGTGTCTTCAATGTTATTAAAAGTATAAAAGAACGCACATTGCGCCTAAAACAAATCAAAATCGTTTAAAATCAATAGATGCTGTAGATGATTTTGATAAGTGAGCTATAAGGAGAAAGTTTTATCAATATTTCTTCCGTAATGAAGTTCCTACAATTGACAAAGTCCTCAGAGATGTAAATAGTGCTAATGACTTACCAAATTTTAAGAGAACCACGTTTTACAAACTCTTACGAAAATTAAATTATAAATTTCAAAAACGTGGAAGAAACAGTTTGCCATTCGACAGAAATGAAATTGTGCTATGGCGAAAAGATTATCTGCAAAAGATACGACAATATAGACCTAAAAATAGAATAATTTATAACTTGGACCTAACATGGATAAATGCTGGCCATACAAAATCAAAAGTTTGGGTGGACGCGTCTGTGACTTTTGCAAGACGTGCATTTTTGGATGGGTTGTCGACAGGCTTAAAAAAACTCTCAGGTAATTCAAATTAAAATAAACTTTGAATTTTTTTTTATTATTATCTTTGATATTACTTTTAGGAAAAGGTAAAAGATTAATAATCTGTCACATCGGAAGTGAGAATGGTTTTGTTTCGGATGCACTGTGAGCTTTTGAATCGAGCAAAAGTAGAAACTGCCATGAGGACATGGATGGGAAGTCATTTGAAAGTTGGGTTTAAAAGATTTTACCAATGCTGAAAATGCATTCCTGAAAATTGGAAAAAATTCCCATTATGGCTTGATGGAAAAAAGCAATATTTTTATTGAAAAATATCCTGATCGAGTACCAATAAGTAAAGCGACGGTAGTTTATCCCAATCACTAGATTGGACGACGCGGCTACATTAAATAGCCTGCTAGGCAGCCAGATTTAAATCTCACGAAGTTTTCTATTTGAGGTTATTTAAAAAGTAAGGTATATGTAAACCAACCTACCAATTTGATAGACGACCTCAAACAGAGAATTCTAACTGAAATGTAACAAATTACACCAGTGATGTCAAACATATCCCAAGAATTCATTGAATGTCCTGAATACTGTCAGTTAAAGCAAGGAGCTCAATTCGAGCGTCTGTTGTAATTATGTTATTTATTTGTCTTTAATATGAAACGACAACTTTAAAAATTTTCTTGGTAAAATAAATTTTGTATTAAATTTTAAGAAATACGAGCATTGCTTTCATTTACACTCTGTATGCTGAAGTTTAAATGTAATGAGTTTGGTATGGTTATACTCAGAAAATATAGGCTTTTATTTTTTTTAGATAAAAATATTTCTATTTAAAACAATTATCATTGACGTCACATCTGCTAAGATAGTGGGGGTAACATTTATTTTTTTTCCAAAAAGAATAAAAAGGAAATAAAAATCGACCTGTCATATGTCAGAGCTTTAATTCTGAAAATAATTAAGTCGTGAGATTATAAACCGTTTTCACACTTTATGAATGCGCTATATATAACCATTAAAGTTTAAAACGGGCTTTGTCGGTAACTATAAAAAAATCATCGATGAAGTAACTTTAAAAAAATCATCGAATTGATAATTTTAGTAATGAAAAAAATTTCTTCATGAATCGTTTTATTTAAAAAATTGTAGGAGATTTTAATCCTTGGCACAAAATTAAAATTGCAAGAATTATGTTTGCTTTAATTTGAAGAGTTTTAGGGATATATATATATATATATATATATATATATATATATATATATATATATATATATATATATATATATGTATGTATATATATATATATATGTATATATATATATATATATATATATATATATATATATATATATATATATATATATATATATATATATATTCGTAAGGGCACCGTGTGTACTGGTATCACATAAGATAGAGAAATAGGCAAAGATAAAGAGAATAGTAATAATACATATTTTTGCTATAATTTTTTAGAATACCATTTGCATATACGACATACTACTGTACATGTTATTAAAAATATATATGTTAAAAAGAAATATCTCAATGAGTTGTTAAATGATTAAATTTAGGAGAATATTCAGTCTATATACTTTATATAGACCATCTTCAAAGAATTACCGATCTAAAATTTTAACCATTGAATCGTTCACAATATTTTACGCACATTTTTATTATTCAAAACTCAATTTCGAACAACAGAGCTCGCAATAAATATGAGATTTTCTACCTCGTTAATAGGGCTATATGTTATCTCCATCTACACAATCAGACAATTTGATTTTAAATTTGAATCTTTTACATCCCATAAAAATCACGTATCCAACGCTTTCAGGAGATAAAACAAATTTTGTATCATGATTTTGATTTTTTCAGTAAGGGATAATACGAAAATACACTACAAAATTCTTATACTGGTTATTTTCTAGCTTTGAAAATATCTAAATTAGTTATATATATATATATATATATATATATATATATATATATATAAATATATATATATATATTTATAATTAGTAAAATATATATATATATATATATATATATATATATATATATATATATATATATATATATATATATATATATATATATATATATACATCCCGCTATCCTTTAGAACTCTTTTCACGTTGCAGTAATTTAGCATCACCAAGAATTGCTTTCATTTTCTATGTATAAATTGTGTATGTTCGTTTAGGGTACCTTTGTAGGCTTGGCACTGTTGTCGGTTTTTTAATATTTCGATTTTTTTTATATATTTAATTCTTACATCAAACCTACGTTTTAACATCGAGCGGTAAAATCACTGTATTTGGCATCATGTTAGAGCCAGTAGATGTTGCCGGTATTAATCCTTAAAATAATATTTTAGATACCTAAATATCGATCGGTTGTTTGGGTCAAGTTCGAATGACGACATTGAAACTACCTGCTCACAAGTTGCAGTCTCAACAGGTTTTTTTCTTCGTTTAGATGTTATATTTATTTAACCTAGATATTTTTGCCTAGAGAATCGTGTAGGGGAATATTTTACATAAATTTTAATTTACAACCTGTTTAGTCGAAGCTATCGATGAATAGTTTGAGATAAATATTATGGTTTTATGGGATTAAGGCCTTTATTATTGGTTGTGATTGTGATAATGTTTGAAATTTTGATTTCCATTCCGGAAATCGTTCTCAAACAACGTTTTTCTGTACAAAATGTGTATACACATGTTTACATAATTAGTACAATAAACAAAGCTATTGTAAAATAATAGTGGAAATCAAAACGTTAAATATTAGTTAATTAAAAATGTAATTTTCATCTCAATAACGACCAATAATTGTGGCTTAATCACATAAAAAAATAATATTTGACTTTGACCATGCCATAAGAAAGTAGTTCACGGAACCTCGCTAAATAATTAAAAAAAATCTTATACAGAAATTTAAATTCTAAATAGTATGAGGGGTAGCTGACGAAAAATTCGTAAAGACGTACAGTTGATTTTGCTTTGTTTTTTTAAACAATCTTAAAAGGCAAAAAAAATAATTTTTTGCTTATAAAACGTTTTGTATACATTCTAAAGAAAAATAATTCAAATAATAGTTGTAGACCATAAAAAGTTTTTTATGTAGAGAAATACCAAATTTAAATACATAAATAATTGATATAATTCCAAAAAACCGTAAACTCTATGATATTATGTTTGTAGTAATTTATAAATAATGTTAATAACTTTGTTTTTGGCCTAACGACAGGCAATTATGGCAATTGATGAATTATTAAAGTGTGCTAAATATCAAGCAGATCAAAAAATATTTTACAATTTATTCAATTTGTTTATGACAGAAAGCGATTATTTAAACAACTGTACTTGTCCAAACAGTATGACTCTACAAGTATTTTGTAACTTGCAATCGATTCTTTTCGCTTTTAGTTTTAGGGTATATTAAAAAAACTTTAACATTTTATTAAATTTTTTATTAAAAACCAGTTTGAATAGGGGACTTTTTAGTTTTTAGACCACTTCACGTTTTTTCAGTTTCTTTGACAAGTGAGGATTATCTAGTCGCTTATTTCTTAATATGGGCTATGAGCAATTATCTAGTCAAGTCAACACTATTATAGAAGTTACCCATACTTTTTTAGTAGTCATTCAGACGGTTCATCTTAATTGTCCCCATATAGAACATAAGTCCGAGAAAAGTCTTAAATTCTGTTTGTGTTGTTTCTTTCCAAAACGCAATCCTCGATTTTTCTGAACGACTTTGTGCAAATATTTCATCAGAGTCAATCAGAGTCACTTCCACCATTCATTTAATCTACATCGTCCTCGCCAGATGCTTCTAACAATGATTGTAATTCAGCAGTGTTCAATCTACGTTTATATTCACATTTAGCTTTTTTAGATGTCGAAGGCATATTATTTACATCCATCTTTTTATAAATACTATAACTCACTTTTACGGAGGTAATTAACAATTAAAATGTTCTACTAAAACTATCAACTTACGACTTCCAATGCTATAAGGCCACTTGAGGTATAATACGTTTTTACTCAATAATAGTTCCTGTATAAGTAAAATTGTTTTTTAATGTGCTTCATTGAAGCACACTAGACATATTCCAGTTTTGCCATCACATTCTTCAGAGTATGTTTTAACTTTTTTAACTTTTCTATCGTCCTTTCTACTAGTCATGCTTCTTCTTAAAATTTTGTTACATCTTGTACACTTTCTTCTCTTTGTATTATCTACATCGCTTTGCCTGAGATGGTATTTTTGGGTGTAACTGTTCGTGAGGGTTACAACATTTCTTTATTTGCAAATGCCTTCGCGAACTCCAGTATGAACTCAAGGATAGGTTGTCGCTTTTTTACGTTTTCTATTATTTAGCAACTAAGCATTTACTACTGCGGTATTAAATGCGGTATTAAATATTAATTCCACTGCCACTTTCCGGTACCACTTCAGAATTTTGCGTATTGGGCTTTGGTAAGAAGCCACTTAATCACTAAAATCAACACTCTTTTTCACCAAGTTATAATCGAGAATAGTTTGTGGTTTTAGTACTTGTGTATAATTTTTCTTTTCATCTGATTAAACCAAGATATAACTATTATGTTTAAATGTTGTAAGGATTAAAACTGGTCTTTTGTCGACCCATTTTATTACTTGTAAAATCAATAATGGGGTTAAGTTTCATCGTGAGTAACTGGTTGCAATTTTTTTAATCGAGATTTTGGTTTTACATGTTTTTATAGTAAAACATCTGCACATGAATAATTCGTTTCTTGAACAATGATTTCAATTCATCGACCAATAGTCTAAAATAAGGTTTTATTACGTCGTCCGGAATATTATAAACTGGTTCTTTTTCACAAATATATTGGAAATATGGTTTACATTCTATATTTAGAAAAATCTTTTACTGCAACTCTTGTTCCCATAAGACCGTATGTTATAAATAAATATATTCCTATAAGAATTATCTTGAAAGATGAAAAAAATACAATAAAAAAGTGCAATATTAAGTGTTATTTAAAAAATAATAAGTCATTCACGGGCGTACAGTTAAAAACAAAAGTTTTCAGTGTTCTATTGCTTGATTATTATTATCTGGTATTCTGAAAATGTTGACATTTTTTCCTGGTCTGATCTTCCTCAACTAACGTCATCTTTCTTAATTGGTGGGTTGTATTGATCAGGTCTCTTTAAGTGTTTTGTTGCTATCCATAGTGAATGATCTTTAGACAATGTACTAATGTAGTGTTCAAATGTGGCATTGCGTACATCATGTAGCGCTCATCTTAATTGTCTGATTATCTACCTCTTGCTCTTTATTTTTCGACTATTAGTTGTATAATATAATTCGGAGTGTTATTTGTCTTTTCTTGATTTGGAATTGTTAATCGTGTAGCTCCATATGAAATAGTAGGAGATGAAAACGGCAGCATATTCATCCATAAAAAAAAGGAAACGCGATAAAGATATCTGAAACAACTGTTTTATGTTATAAGAGATGAAATAGTCCGAAATTACCAAAACAGGTGAACAGGGCACTATAAAGAGGAAGTAAAATTAGCTATGAAACAGTTTGAATGAGAAAAAGAAGTAAGCTTAGACCAAATACCAGCAGGAATTATTCAACTGAAGAAAAAAATTAAATCGATAACAATATTCACTCCATTTACAGAAAAGGCGGTGACCCGCAATTATTTTAAGAACTTCTTTAATAGCCTCCAGTCAACAATTTCCTAACCATGTTTAAAAAAACGTACGGAATGCACTGTATATACTAACCCAAGTCGTCAACATACTTGTTGTTGCAGTTTTATGTGCATTTATGTTTTATTGCATGTATTACGATCAACTTAAAGGTTATGTACGACTCCCCTTGTATAGGTACACAGGCAAGCACATGCGGGAGAAAAAAGATTTGTCATACCGTTACATTATGTCAAATTTTAACGTTGAATATGTTATGGTCCCCTTTGGGTTATAAAACGAATGATCGACTTTTTCTCGCACAGATCCCTGCTATGTAACTTTACAAAGCGAGTTTGCTGGGTATTAAAGAACCGTCTATGGCATCATATAATTTTACGCTAATATTTCACGTTCTGCGACGCATTCCACGTTTGACACATTGTCTTTTTTAGTTTTCTGTCATTCTATTTGTTAAATCCTATCTTATTCTCGTCACAGCGTCAAGGAGCAGTAAATGTGTATACTGAACGGGAGGCATATGTCTAACAGTGAACGTTGGAGATTTTTCGAGTTTATCATATCTTCTTCTTTGAGTGCCTCTGCTATCGGAGATTGGATATCATTAGGGCGATTCTAATTTTATTTACTGCTGTTTTGAATAATTCGTTAGTGGTACAGCCAAACCACTCTCTTAAATTTCTCATCCAGGACATTCTTCTACGGCCTGGATTTCTGCGTCCTTGGATTTTTCCATGCATTATATTTTGTAGGAATGTGTACTTTTGTCCTCTCATCAGGTGGCCAAACTATTCAAGTTTTCTCTTTTTTATATTCAGTATAACTTCTGGATCGTTATTTATTCTGCGTATTACCTCTTCATTTGTAATTTTATCCACCCGACTTATTTTTAGTATACGGCGGTAGCACCACACCTCAAAGCTTTCAAGATTTTTAACATTCTTCTGTTTAAGAGTTAATGCCTCAACAACCGTAAAGCAAAGTACTGAATACATACTAAGTAGTTAACTAAAAGTGGACGTATGCAAAGAGATGTATGACGTAATCGTATGGTATTCGCTAATAATCCTGTCACGTAATATGCCACACACTTCTGTGCGTTAATTCGTTTACGCAACTAAGCCTCTTTTGACATAACATATATAGGAGCAAAGATATATACCTATAGTCCTTTTAGTGTTGATGTATTTGATTTGTACGTCGTAGTACTCTATTAGTTAAATGGTACCATTTGAGGTACTTTACGTCACGATTGGACTAATAGGATCGAAGATACATAACTAAGGCCCTTTTGCCAAGCTACTCTATTTAATTTTTATATCTCTTTGTATTATATTAGTTAAATTCTATCATTTAAGGTACGAAACGTCATGATTGGACTAATAGGACCGCAGATACATAACTAAGGCCCTTTTGACAAGCTGATGTATTTTATTTTTCTATCTTATTGTATTCGATTGGTTAAATCCTATCATTTGAGGTACTGTACGTCACGATTGGGCCACTAAAAACAAAGATACGTAACTAAGGCCCTTTTGACGTGATGCTGTATTTGATTTCTATGTCATTGTATTCTATTGGTTAAGTGCTATCATTTGAGGTATCGTACGTCACGATTGGACTAATAGGACCGAAGATACATAACTAAGGCCATTTTGACATGCTACTCCATTAAATTTTTATACCTCATTGTATTTTATTTGTCAAATCCTTTCATTTGAGGTACTGCACGTCATGATTGGACTAATAGAACTAAAGATACACAACTAAGGCCCTTTTGACATTGTTCTGCATTTGATTTTTCTATCCCATTGTATTATTTATGTTAAATCCTATCATTAGAGGTACTATACGTCACGATTGGACTAATAGGACCGAAGATACGTGACTACGGCCCTTTGGACAAGTTGCTGTATTTAATTTTTTTATTTCATTGTTTTTAATTGGTTAAATCCTGTCATTTGAGATACTGTACGTCACGATTGGACTTATAGAAACGAAGATATATAATTAAGGCCTTTTTGACATGCTGCTATATTTGATTTTTCTGTCTTATTGTATTTTATTGGTTAAATCCTATCATTTGAGGTGCTGTACGTCGCGACTGGACGAATTGGAGCGAAGATACAATAGGTAGTTGCAATATATCATAACCCGTTACTTTTAACCAAACATGATGCCAGAATGATTTGTAGATGAAAAAAATATATATATATTCTTAAATTTACTATTTGGTCGTGGGTAATATTATATTCAACAACGATGCCAAATTTCTGATGCTAAAATGATTGATAATGAAAGTGGGATATACATTTTCATGTATATAATGGCAGCGAGTAAACGGTAAAACCCTGAACTAAATATATATAATATTTTCACTCTACCATCATTTTAGACTCTGGAACATTTTCTGGAATAAACTTATATAACTCAGTAAGGGATAAAAAGAGAAAGCGGATATTTTAAAATACCAACACGGTATCAAGACTCTAATCAATGAGATGGTTAAAATTCTTGTAACAAGTACGGGAAAACAGTTATTAAGGTCTTGTAAAGTAGCGTCGATATACAGATGCTACTTTGCAAGACGATGCTAAATTGATGGTAAAAGCATAATGTATCGATGCGAAAATGATAGTAGGATGTATATATATATATATATATATATATATACATATATATACAACAATAAAACTGTGCATACATATTAATATGTAGATTTCTAAAACAATAACTTTCTATAGTGGTCACTCGGAGCAATATAAGATGCTAAATATTGTTTGAATGGCGTTTTTGAAAAAAAGTTTACTTTTATTGTCAACGAAGTATATTAAAACAAAAAATCTGTATTCTGTAAATCTGTACAAATCGTATTTCCAAGGATAACATAAACTATTGCTTCTGCAATTGAAAGAAGTCGGTCATTTTTGACTGCTTTAAATTATTCAGAATCATTATATCTATCATATTTTCTAAAGACGTGAAACAGTTGTATGCTTCTTCATTTGCGTTTTGTCTTTGGATAATGTTTCTTACAACGTTTAAAGCACTTTCCACATCTTGTCTATTAGGACCTTCTTATTATTAGGTGCGAATGATCAAACCCCTACACTGACACTTGTGAATCATACATTGTAAATTTCCGACAACACAATATCGGTCGGTAAATTAAATAGAAGTTTATTGCGGGTGGCAGTTAAAAAGGTTATTTATTTATAGCTATGCCGGGCCAAAAACGTAAAAAAAACACGTTTTTCGATCTTATTTTTTCTCGTTATAACCAAATTTGCCTCATTATAGAGGGTTATAGTTCAATAGAAATTTCACGGGACATCTAATGTAGCTCGTTATAAGCGAAACCTCGTAATAACCGTATTCGTTATAGAGGAAGTATACTGTATATATATATATATATATATATATATATATATATATACAGGTTGTCCCCAAAATGGTATGGATCTATATGATATGAATACTCAGTTTACATGAAACTCCTGTAACATTTTTTTTTCTACCGTGAACCGTTAACCGTCTAAAAAAAATGACATTGTTGTCCAGTTTGTGACTTAAGTATTCCTACCCTTGTTTATTTACTCTTCAAGGTTGTTGAAATCTGAGGAAATATCTGCAAGATAATTATTTCTTTCGTCACTAATGTGACATTTGCTATTATCTGAATTAATTAAGGTTTTGGGTTAACTATCGAAGTTTGAAATAAAGTATTATTTTTACTTAAGTAAGTACTACTTATTAATTCCTAAAAAGTAATTAATGCAACTAAAAAAATATTTTTAATATTTTTCTGTAATGTATTGAAATATGGCATAATCGTAAACGAATTGCCAAAACGTGAATTATTTACAATAAACACTTTACTCGTTTTTCTGATGCAGTGTTATGTATTTAATAAGCTTTATAAAGGTTAAATACCAATTTCGCGCCAAATCTACACAGTTTGGCGACACTGAATTCACGTACACTAAATGAAAAAAATAGAACATGTTCTATTTCGTCAATTTCTTTACGAGTTTATTCACGGTAAAATTGGATGTCAAATTTTAATTTACGCACGTCAAATTTGACCTTGAAGCTACTTCACGAATTTCTTCGTGAATTTATTGTTGGTGTAAAGCCCGCAAAACACATTACATTTATCTTAACAAACAATTTACATAATACCTACATTCCTAGTTTAGTTGTTAATATCTTTTCCCCTTAAGAACTTTCCCTTTATTAAATATGTAGTTGCAATAAAACCGATGATCACTCGTCACCAGTTTACCATAACAGTTTTTTAACTTTGTTTTCTCAAACCTTTAATAATAATCGGTGTATCGGCATGTAAGTAATATTTGTTAGTTATTTATTTATTTAATTTCAATTTTACTACATAGTTTTTCACTTAAGATTTACTTTGTTTATTTAATCAATTGTACAGTCATATTTAATAATCACACACATAGAATATTGGCATAATTTGCTGTATATTCTGTACCAGACAGCACCCTAATACAGGTTTTTATATTTTTAGCATTTAGTTTACCACGTACCGTTGACCTGAAGATGCATGTAAATTATAGTATGCGAAACCGGTCACTGGTGGTACAATAAATTGATTTCGAGTAAGTCTTATTCTTATTTCTTTTTACCAACTTAATAGTATTCTTATATGTGGCAAGATGTATATTAGAATCATATTTACTTGTAGTGATTTCATCTTCTAAATAAATAATATTCGTCGTTCAATAAATTTTATACATACAATCGTTTTTTACTTGTATAGAGCTAAGAGAGTCAGAGCAAACGAAATAGTGTGCCCTTTTGTCGCTTAGAACATGAATCATTACTTTGGATAACTTATAGTTATTGCATACTATTGTAGGTATATTCATATGTGATACGAAATTTTTACCATAACGTGATTTTCTTGACCAAAAAAATGCATTTTTAAATATAAAATTAAAACTGTTTGTTGTATTCGTCAAAACGTTTATTCGCAAAATTTGCTTTGTGTTGTATGTGGGTGAACTTTATGTTTGTTGAATTTCATCACTTCAATTTGTATGGGATCGTAGAGAGAATCCAGGAACTCAGATTAAGGACTTAAAGCGGAAATATTGTTGGAATTAACCTGTCATTGATAACAAAAAATTTGTTTACCGAGGTCCATTGTTTTATCGATTTTGCACGATAACATTGGTAATATGCACGTCCTAAATATTAACCTGTATGTACACATTTATTTTGAATTAAAGAATAAAATTTAATTGAGTCGTTATAATTAAAACAAAATAATGAAAAACAGTCAAAATATCAGATACTTATATCTAAAGCTCGGATTTATAGGCAACAAAAATTGAAGAAAAAGGCGCCTATTTAGGCAAAGATTTTTATTAAAAAAGGCAGGAATATTAACATTTAGGCAAAATATAGGCAATAAAGGAATATAACAGTATTTATTGTACAAAGTGAATTAACGTAATATTAACTTAAGGCAGGTAATTTACACATTATAATCATAACATTAGTATAAATAAACTACTAACTAAATAACTGTAAATTAATAATTAAACATTGTAACCACTTAAAATTTTATCATTAATAGAAACAACTTAATGTTTTTCAATATTATCGGTCTTAAAACTATGTCTTCGATCACTTAAAATTAATTTGTACATTGAAAACGAACGTTCGACATCGACAGATGTAATTGGAGCATATTTCAGAGCGCATAATTTGAAATTCCTCGGAAAATGTCCCATTCAAAACTTTAACCACATTAGATAAAAACAAAAAACCTTCATTCTTGTCGAAAACATATTTCATTTTTTTTTAAATTAATTGACCGTTACTACCAGGTGCCGATTTAATTTTCGTCTTTAAATTATCTATTAATTTTACTGACTCACATAAATTTATCTCTTGTTTTTCTAATAAGGAAATTGTGGTAACTATTAATTTATAATTGTCATTGATATAAGCGAGTTCCTGTTTCAATTTGGGATTTTTTAATAGTTTTTTTACTTCTCGAATGACTTCGGAAATATCATCATCAAATTCTGACATAACTAATTCTATTTCATTGCAGTGTTCAAAGTAAAAAAAAACTGCTTCGAGCCAGGTTCCCCACCTTGTAATTACTGGTTTAGGTGGCAAAGGGACACCGGGAAGTCTTTCTTTATATATTTGCACCCTCAACGGAGCCTTTACAAAAACTTTTTTCATAAAATTTATAAAATTATTTACCAACGGAAACAGATTTCTTATTTCTTCAGCAATTCTATTTACCCCGTGGGCTACACAAGTGCAATGAATTAAATTAGGATAAAAAATCTTTAAACTAACAGCAGCTTTTAACATATATGCCGCAGCATCTGAAAGCATTAAAACTATTTTATTCACTGGTATAGCGTTGGGTAAAAAGAGGTTTGTTAAACTATCTTGTATAAATCGACTTATTGTTAAATTGTTTGTTTTTTCCAATTTTTTAACGGCAACTAAATAAGGTTTTCTCGCAAAGTTTTCGTTCAAAATTCCAATCATTAAATTAGCTATATACCTGCCGCATACATCTGTCGTTTTATCCACGATAATATACAAAAAATTGCCCTCTAACTCCCGCTTAATTTTTGAAATACATTTCACATAACATTTTTCCACAGTATGTTTTCTCAATGTACTCTCGTCCGGTAAGGATTTATTAAGATATTTTTCGAAAAAGCATTTAAAACTAGGGTTATTAACTTTATATAGAGGAATGTTGGATGCAATCATCATCTGGCATAAATCAAATTTAAATGCGTCTTCCTCTTTTTTTTTGAACTGCTTAAACTATCCCGCAGATACATTTGGGCTAACTTAGAGGAATTTAATTTTTCCAAATTACGTTTATGTAGTGGGGTTCCACAATGCTGGTCAATAAAGTACTTTTTTCTACTTGAAATCTGAGAATTAAAAAAAAAAATTAGAATTCTAAAACCGCTTTAGAATTTAGTTATGTTGTGGGACGAGAAAAAAAGAGAAAAAATAAAACTTACCGATTTGCCGCATGGTTTACAAAATGCTTCATCTCCTTCTAGAGAAAGTTCCGAATAAGGTGCGATCCATAGCCTTAATTTAGATGTCATCTTTTCACACAAATGTCTAAAACGTTTTAAAACGTATTCTTTGCTTTTCGGTATACGCAACAAAACTAAACTAGGATATAGCAATTTGTGACTAAACTCTGATACAGTAACCTACTGTACAACTGATAATAAACTAATAAAGCTTAGGGATTTCCAAATACCTAACCCTTAAGTCTCGATCAGGTACATTTTTCTAGAAGTCTGTTATATAAACAAACCATTGATATTTTATTATTGACCCAAAATTTTATTATAGAATGGTTTAGTACTAGAATAATATCATGGGTAGTACCATGAAATTTTAAAAAAGTCACAAATAGGCGGAATTTACGAAAAAAGGCAAAAAGTGCAAAAAACAATTATAATAGGCAAAATAGTCAAAAAAGGCATTTTGCCTATAATCGTATAATCCGAGCTTTACTTATATCACTTTATTTATCAGATATTGATATATCAATTAAATCTCCTGAGATCAAACATGATGCAAAATTGTAAGTGTCAATTTGTTAAACGAAAAATATCAAACTCCCTTTATAACATGACTTGCATTTAGAAAAACTTTATTGTTTAGTATTTTATTAAAAAATCTACGACATTACTATCACCTATCAATGTGTGAGTTTGATATGCTAGAAAAACCGGGAATGATAATGTCTATCTTAAAAGCAAGTATATAGGGGGAAAATTCTAGAATTTTTAAGATGACAAGTAAAAATAACATAAAAAAGTCCATGCTTGGAACACCATTGAGACAAAAATACACGAATATATCCAAAGAAAGGCAAGACAAGACACAGAAACTGGCAAAAATGAAATGGAAATGGGGCAGTTATTTGGAAAGAATAAAAAGATACGGTCGACAAAATTAATTGTAGAATGAAGACAACGGACTAATAAAAAATTCCCAGGTCTAAAACCTGCAAAATTATTTTAAAAAATCTTTATTTTATATTTTTTTAAAAATTTTAATAAACTCAAAATTTGAAAAATATACTCATGAAAATATCATTCTAAATAGATTTAATACGGTAGATTTATGCTACCAAAACACTTTTTTTCTGAAAAAAAAACTTTATTTAACACGTTTTAGTGTATGATAAAAAAATGAAACTTATTTTAAGTCAATAATTAAAAAAAAAAGATTGAAATGTTTGAAATCTAAACAAAAAATAGCTTGAAACTAAATATTACTTAGGACGTCATATTTTAATCTTTTGTTTAAAAAACAATAATGTTAACAGCGATTATTCCCTCTTTGAGTTTTGACTTTCGCTTGTACTGTGTCTGATGTTAATCTTGAATATATACATGAGGAATTACATTTCATTCTTCTTCTGCTGCAATTCTTAGCTGCTCCATTATCATAGGTCATGATTTCTTTTCCGAATGCGATATTTTAGAGTATCCCACAAATGCTCGATCGCATTTAAAGCCGGGCTATATGGTGGCCAATATAATTTTATAAATTGAATCCAATCAAGACAAGATTAGCACGAATCTTTCATTTCATCCACAAGTTCAGTATGTTATTCAGTTTGGGTTTTTTAATTTTGTATACCTTTTATAAAGGATTTTAACAAAAATTTTTTGTGATGATACATGGTATACAGCCAGCTACAGGAACTTAGTTTCCTTGTGCTTAGTTTTCCAAATAAAGCAATTTTTAAAGATTTTTACCCCCCCTCCCTCCAAGTAATGCACCGTAACGTTTTCCTCCTGAACGTTACGTAACACCCAAGTGTACATTTTAAGCTAAAAGTGACAATTTTGTTGCAAAAATTGCACGAAAGTCGGTAATAGTTATTTATTGTATAAGACGATAAAATTGTACTTTATCTTCGAGAGCGTATTTTAGCGTCGAGACGTCAGTCGAGATCGAAAATTTTATCGTCGTGTGCAATACAACATTTTTGTCTATAGCAAGACTTCAAGTTCAGGTAAAAAATAGAATTTCAAAGAAAATTGTAATTTTTAGCACAAAAATCGCAATTGTGTTGGTTCTTTGCTGGGGATATAAATTACTCTGTCAACAAATGTCAAACAAATGTTACGTTTTAAAAATTCTAACAAATCAAGTGTTTAAGCAAACGAGTACAAGTTGTGATGCTCCAAAAATAGATATTTCTAATAATGTTAATTGTAAAATTTCAGTTTTTTTTAATCCTTAATGTTTTTGAATTTGTAAATTTTATTGATTAAAAAAGAGTTAAAACATTTTATCTTCTCTTGCTGTTAAAGCGTCACTTTATCTACCCTTGTGGTTAAAGTGATACTTTATCCACTCAAAACAGTTGTTATAGCTACACTTTAACATTACCTATGGAAAAAAAATATCTTTGTTTTGTTAATAGTAACTAACAAGAGATTTCCAACTCTCAATAATAAACTTTTACTGCTAATCTTAAAATTTTGTTACGTTTTCCTTAGACAATTTTTACATGCATTTTTGGCTTCCTCTCTTATGATTCTTGTTATTCTATATATTCTTGCATTTTAACTTTTTTTTTAGAAATAAACCCATAAACTAATATAATTATTTCTGCATTTGACAATACAATTAGACACAGAAATGTAACTGAAATAAAACATTTGATTCAAATTTAAATCGTATTCTTAACAAAAATTGAAAATAGAATCACGAGTTAGGTATCTTCTTCTTTCTGTTCTTGAGCCATGGCATCTTTCTTTTAATTCCTCTACGGCACTTGATTTACCTTTCATGATAAGCTGAAATATTTACTACCGATGTTCTCGAAAATTATGCCCTAGGTATAAAATGTTTATTATTATTACAGTTTTCAATAACATATGATATATGAGCAGCATTTTCCGCTCAATACAATCCATCGTATTAGTCTTCAGAGTACAGGTCTCGGTGCTAAGTAACAATAAAATATAGCCTTTGATTATTCTTTGACGTAATTTTGGGTTTAAGCTGAGGTCACAGAAAAACAATTTCATTTTTCGTAACGTTGTGAAAGCTGCTTTAATGTAGATCTCTAGCATCAATGATTTTGGTTCTTAATATGTTTAAAAGATTCCAGGCTTCACTTAATCGAATGCCTTTTCGTAATCAATAAAAGCCACATCAATATATTTACATTTGTCGCGGCATTTTTGGAGTAGATTTAAGCTAAAACCGCCTCACTGGTACCCAGCACATTCCTAAATCCAAACTGGTTTTCATCTAGGTCTATTTCGTAATGAATAATGCGAAAAAAAAAAAAAAATTATCAGACTAATTAATTTGTATTTGTCGCATCTTTTTGTACACCGTTTTATCAGAATTGCTATAAAAACAGACTTTAACCATTCCTCGGTTATTTTAACCAGTAGTATATATAGCATTAAAAAGCTTAACTAGAGCACTGGTCTTCTTTTATAATTTTTAAGAGTTTAGCTAATATTTAGGGTGACAATGAATAAAATTAAGATAACTGTAATGGTAAGCAACGTTCTTTAAGTACATGGTACGTGAAAATGAAGAAACTGGGGTATTGTCTAGTCCAGTTGCTTTCTTGGTTTTGACTGATTTTATTCTATAAAGAAATTTAGATTTTAAAATTTCAGGCTCTTCTTTATTTACATTGCTCTGTATGTTTAGCCTATCATCTTGGAGCAATTCAGTTATATATTTACTTCGTGTTTAAAATATGTCTTATTAGTTTGGGATGAGAAATAGATCCTACTGGTTGCACATATTGTATTTTTAATGTTGCATTGTAGTGATGGATAAAAGAAATCGTAGGGCAGCTTCTTAAATGCTTTCAATTGAGGCGACAAATCAAATGAAAACCTCACAAGAAGTGGTGAAAACTTGCATGATCCTTTATTAAACTGACTAAGCACCACGAGCTTGCTTGGGATTTAAAGGATTTAAAGATGAAGGCTAACTGCAGGAAATCCGAAAAAAAAAAAAAATATTTCAATGCACTTTTCGAGCGGCAACAGCAAAATTCGTCCGTGCATTTGCAATAAATATTCGGATTTACGGATTGAGTTCTATACCAAGCCAGATTAAGTTGTACTGTATCCCGAAAGCTATCTTCAGGCTTTCTACATTCTGCCAAAACATCGTAGTTGTCAATTTTCACCTTTTTTTCAACTTTTGATGACATTACAGTGTGAATTCAATGTTACAACACTGACTATAGCAACTTTTTTTTGTGTATTACTTACCGAAAACAAAATAAAAAGGGCGTACAATATAGTCGAAGGATTTTCCGTAAATTTCCAATTTTTCCATTTGATTGATTAATTGATTTTCCAATAAAACAATCAATTCATTTTTTGATGTTGCCATCCTAAGTAATGTGGAATTGTACTCTTGAATTCCACACGACAAAGATGCTCTGATAATACAGCGTCAAACTTAGAAATCATTTCAACTAACTGCAAATAATTTCCATTATTTGGTTTAAATAACTTATTGGATGATCCTCTAAAAGCTAAACATTGTTTAGATAATAATCTTTCAACAACAGCGCCTCAATGTTTTTTCTCATTTCATATAATTTTTGATGAGCAGAGTTAACTGTAAATCCTTTTTTTAATGCTGTAGATAGTTCAAACAGTTTTTGAGAATATTTTATATGGGCTGCACCTGATTTATGTCTTTTTAAAATAATAGCTAAATGTTGCCAGTCACTTACCCCATTAATTTCACTAAGTAAGTGTCGGCTGCTTTCATCACAACAAAACTACAAGGTGCACAAAAAACACTATTTAGTGATAATGAGTAAAGTAACCACGGGCGATGAATTTGGTCTTGATTAGGTAATGTGCGATAATAATAATAATAAGTTTCTGAAAATTTCCTATTATTTGTATCTATGGGGAAGTTATTTCTTGTAATTTGCTGAGGAAAATTTTCAACAACAAATTGAACTTCACTTGGATTTATATTTGCAGGCTATTTTCCGGGATCATCTGAAACCAAGTATATGCTGGAGCTTCCTACACTGCAATCCAGATTAACTGGAACATTAATTGTTCTGTCTTGATTTTTGCTTATTTTATTTTTCTATATTGAAAGCCTGAAAGTCGTTTTCTTTTTCTTTCGGACATTTTGAAATCATCACTTAAGAACGAAGCCGGGCGAATTTACCAAAATAAATCCAAAAACACTGCAAATAAGTTGTCCAAATAATGTTTCTCCAAATAATATGTAGCCGTAACGCGTATACGAATAAAATTGCTCTGATCTCGAGGTTACTTCGAAATGCAGTACCTACTGTGCAAAAGAAACGGGTACACTACTATATTTTACAAACAAAATCGTTTTATCAAAAGCGTGTCTAAATTCTTCGAATTCTCAACTAACCAAGACTGAACATAAGACATAATAACACATCTATAAACATAACCATAGGAACAATATTATAACAGAAACTTTACAACCACTTGCCTTAATTCTTGTAAAGTATCTACGTGTGAAATCTCAAATAAATGAAGTCCGAAAGCCGCCAGCCGCGTTGAATTAAAAAGTATTCCCCAAACTGCTTTATGACTGTACCTGCAAAAGGGCGGCAGTTCATACAATAATTATTATTTCCTACATTTTTTTAGATTAGGATGAAAAAAAGAAGTATACATGATAAATAAAACGCATTTAAGTATTATCACGTACTAAATAATTATTATTGTTTGGAATATTAGAGTTCACAGAATTATCTGAATCATTATTATTTCATTATTTATATTTATTTTCGTTTTAAAAAAGTATTATCATCAGTGGACTGCTTTTGACCGCCCCTATTGTTAGCCGCCCGTGTGCAATGCACAATTGGCACACATTGTAGCGGCGGCCCTGCCTGAATGGATTACTAAGGTATACAAGAGTATTTTTTCAAGAAAACTTAGTAAACTTACTTTACAAATTGACAGAAAATATCCTTCTAATCTGTTTACTTAAAATCCGCCTACACATTTATTTAAGCATACAAAATATTTGCCTCTATTGTCCCTAATGAGCATATTTTATTGAAGATTGGATGCTGTCAAGAACAATAGAAGTGTGTATGAACAAGCGGTATAATTTTGTCACTTCCGATAAAGGTATAATTAAATTTAACCATATACTAACCACATGCTAGCTACACGGCCGAGTCCATATAGTTGAGACGTTTGGTGTAAGCATCACAATATACATCGCGTCTTTATGAAATAAAAAAGAATATTCATATTTTACTATTAATTCTTTTGTAAAGTGAATTGATATTTTAATTTTATATTATGTTTTAATCTGATTTATATTCACTCCAATACAGTGGGATATTAACCTACTTTAGTATAGGAGAGAACTAACGATTTACTGCACAATACTTAAAATTAGTATGGGCCAAATCATTGTAGATAATTTTTTATAATATAAAACTACGTGCTACCCGAACCTATGTTCTAACAATTTATTAGAGAGGGTGATTCATTGGTAAGAACTAATGTTAGCACTGCCAACTGTTTGAAAATTCCAGCGGTATCGTTATTTCATTATTTTTTTAATTGAATTATTTAATTAAAAATTAATTCTGTACAAAAAGCTTGACTTGAAACCAAAGTATTGGATTCTTGCAATATTCGTGGAGAAAAAATGTTAAGAAGTACAGGCGATGCAGATATTACAGTTTTAGTAATTTTATTTTGTTCTGAAGTAGTTTGAAACGTGACTGTTTGTGCTGGTAACACATTTTTTAAGAGAGGCTGGCTTATTACATCTTGAGTACTAATCTTATTGGAAGTGATTTCATAAGTCGGATCTTAAAGCTCTTGCGTCTGAGCTTGAACAATTGCAGAACTAAACGAAGTAGTTATTTTCTTCATCTGTTCAAATTCATTGAGGAGAGAGTTATCATTAAGAAATGTATCTTCAACTTCATTTTGGCCATTTATATTTAAATCAAAACGTTTAACAATGTTACTGGAAGTGTTTGCCTTAAATTTTGTATTAAATTTAAAAGCCTGTTTAGCTTACCGATTTTATATATCGATTTATCAATACATACGTATATACATATATATCAAAGAACATATACACATATATAGAAATACATAATTTCGAAGGACCACATCTAATAAGATTTATAGCATAGATAAGATTTATCTGAACCGAATTGGATCAAAATATGTTTAATCGAGCATGAGATAAAACAGAGAAAATAAGGATTTACATATGACTCAAAATTGTGCCAAACTATGTAGAATCAATATGTGAGACAGAGAGTGAGAGAGATTATGATTTACATCCGGCTCGAATAGACCACAATATGTACAAAAAGGGTGTAAATATGTGAAATTATGAATATAATTTCAGTGTATGAGGACTGTATTACATAGGGCTGGTTCAAATAAATTAGGATATGTGATAAAAGGTTATACAGATTATAGCAAATTAGGTTTATACAAAGTCTTACCAATATTTTTGCTCCACACACTTGCGGTATTGACAGGCTTATACTCGCGGTTGTTTTTCATACGCGGAATCTGTCCGGGTACCGGATTCTAAACACGTGTTTTGTGGTACTAACACTGAGATCACGAGATAGAGCACAAAAGCAGGAGAAAGATAATTAGTTAGCGGCAGTCAACAGTAGAGAGAACACCCCTGTCACCAAACGACAGTCAACAGGGGAGAGAGAGCGTCCGTTCTCATCGATAGACAACAGGCAAGAGAGGTACGTCTGTACCAAGCTATTGGTAACAGGCAAGAGAGAGTATACGGCTGCCTAGCGAGACTCAGCAGACGAAAGAGCGAACGACTGTCCCTAGCGACAGTCTACAATCAAGAGGGAGTCTTTCTTCTTGCTATTTTAAAACTGTCTGTATTTCTAAAGGAGGGGAGGTTGAACTGGAATAGGAAAGGTTATAAAGGGTTGGACTTAGGTAAAATTTTGGTAGAAGGATAGTTAATAATACAAAAATGGCATGATTTTTCGCATGTGAAAAAATTGAACAAATTCCATCGTAATGTATCCTTAGTCTTGCCTTACTATTATAATAATATGGTCGTGTGACTTCCTACGATTAAAGCTTTTACCAAGATTCAAGGTTCATGTTATATAAACACTATTATCGATAGGAAAATATATGCTGCGGCGGCGACATCTGTGAAGATCGTATAACCATCGAATTTATACCTCTTATCATACTACATTTTTGTTAATGGTTGACGATTACATGAATTTTTTTCGTCTTTATAGTACGCCGCCTGACTGGCCTTGGTGCAAAATTCGTTCTTTGTACTCCCGACGATAGTTTTCGAGGTACTTTAAAACGCCCTCTCGTCGCCCACCCTCGAGTCTATGCCAAACGCCTACCTGCTAAACCAGACCCTCCTCTGTCATCCTGCTACTCGAAAGTGGAATGACCACTGTAAGGACGGCGCTACTGTCGAAGCACTACCTTTAGTTATCCATAAATTGTCAGCAAAGAGGCTTTCTGTCTCTTTTTTCTGTGTCTTTCTTTTGGTCCCAAAAACGGGATTTTCGTTTTTTCACGAGAAACCCTGTTCCAGGTATCGCGTAAAAGTTCTTCATCGCTCCTAGTATGGTATCACTCCCAGTCGAACATTTTCTCCTTCTTTACAGTCTAGCTCTCACAGTTTAACTTACACAGTCAATCTTATACAGTCTAATTTACTTTTCTAACTTCAACTTACAGCGTCTTTCCCTCTTACGTGCAACGTCACTTCCCAGTACTTTACGCGTTTCTTGGGTATAAGACACGCCCCGCACATTGTAGTTTCTCACTTTGCCCATTTCTTTCCACACCAGAATGATAGTTTTGGTTACCTCTGATGCGTGTTTCACTCCGTGTTGTGTCATCTTTTTTTTTACGACGCCGCATGAACTTCGAACCCGATATTTAAGATCTGGCTTATCCCACGCCACGACTAGCTTAGTGAGGTCATCCACAAATACGAAGGGGGTTGAACCCACTCTGTATTCACAGTTCAAAACCCTGTCATATGCTAGGTTTCATATTGTCAAGCCCAATGCAGATCTCTGGGGGACTCCGGCCGTCATGTCGACGATTGTGCCTTTTACCAGGCCCAGGTTACTAAGACATTATCTCTCCTCCATTGTTCTCATTACCTCGTTCCACTGCAGCGTATTGAATGCAATCCCAGCATCAAATAACAGCAGGGCGCCCAGAGGTGTTTATTTCCTCTGTACACTCGCGATTACATTAGTCGTGCTTTTCCCTTTGCAAAGACCAAATTGGCTTGGAGATAAATCATTTGACCTTTCAATCATGTCCTCTATGCGTCCTTGCAACATTTTTTCATACAGCTTACAGATACATGAAAGAAGGCAGATGGGGCCAGTCTGTGTTTTCAGAAGTGCATTCATGTGTTCCAGAAGCCACGCAGGCACTGCCCGTCCTAGACCTTTCACTGCCTCAGATGGTATAGGATCCAGTCCGAGGGACCTACGCGTCGTAAGTGAACCCAATGACTTGACAAGTTTATCCATGGTAAAGGGTACGGCTCTCTCAGCTTCCTCGTTCCTCCACACACCGTGCTATCTGCCGACCGGAAAGAGTTTTTGTGTGACCTCGAGCTTCTTGTCCATAGGCATTTCGTAAGGAGGGTATACATGGAACTTCTTTATGGCGATCCTGTATTTATTACCCCAGATGTCCTCATCCAGCTTTTCACACAGCTCTTTCCAGTTTTTTTTCTATACGAATAACAATTACATGATGTGGTATTAAGATCTTAGTGAAAATTCCATAGCCGGTAAATTGTCAATTGGAAAAAATGTTTTTTATAACATGCAAACAGTTTTTCTTGCAATCAGTGTTTAACGTATCGTTGTTTTTATAGTGTCAGCTGTTATATTTACACCAGCTGCATAAGCTACAATTTGAAATTGCAAACAGTCAGACTTAAAATGGTACTTTGTTTCAACACATAAAGAAAACATTTTCGAGAAAAGAAAGTTAAGAAAAATTTGGCAACAATATCGAATAGTTATCAATAAACTTTTTAGTTTCTATTTATACTAATATTTCTTTTTTCGTATATCTTGCCGTTTATAATATTTTAACGGTAATGTATGTACATATATCTTTTCCTTGCGTCTACCACTGTATTATAAAAAGCAATTTGAAATATTTGCAAATGGACATCCGGTATATATTTTATCCGGAAGAACATTTAATAGCCCACTAATTTAGATTCCTACCCCGGCGATCGACACAAGTTCGCAATATAGCCGCTTTGTCCCTTTACTCAACAAGACTTGTTATTTTGTTATTAGGTAATAAAAGGAGGCTTTATACCTATGTAGTAAAAACTTTATATTGGCTAATAAAATCAAGTTCTTATGTTGTTTTTCTATCAGCAACAATGCATGAAGTATAAGTTTTTACTAGCAGACGTGCGATGAATTTAAAAATGGTTTCAAAATTTAAGATTTTTGTACAACATTGTTGGATTCTGTACCTTCCTAATAAATATTAAATTTTTATGTTAAACTCTCCTATAGAGCATCTATCGTACTGCGCTTTTGTGTTTAGAAGTACCTTTAATTTTGTTTTAGTTTTTATTAAGCCTATTATTACTACCTATATGGCCTATACCAATATGATCATTAAAAACACCTGGTATAAACTACCCAACAATCCAACTATATACTTGGAAAGCCCCATTTAATGATGGCAATAACCCTGAGTCCTCAAGAAATCAAATAGACTATATACTTGTAAATGAGCGTTTCCGAAACGCCGTCAAAAAAGTAACAACATTTCTTGGGACAGATATTGGATCTGATCATCAACCACTTGTAGCAGATAATAAACTAAGGTTAAAACGAATTCAGCGACAAAAACCAAAAACCCATGTACTTAACTTTGACGATATAAACATAAAACATAACATTAAAAAAGAATTTAACAATAAAATAAAAAGCATCGGAGAACAACTAGAAGATCCAGAAAAACTATGGAGTGAATTTAAAAACCAAGTTAACGAAATCTCCACAAACAATGATTATAGAAAAAACTTAACCAAGAAAAATAAATGGATGACAGACGACATCTTGAAATTATTGGACCAACGTCGACTGATAAAATCTAATGAAACAGAATATAGACACCTGCAGAGAAGAATAAAAAAGGAGATCAAATTAGCCAAAGAAAAATAGATGAGAGAAAGGTGCGACGAAATGGAGGATGTAATATCTAAATATATAATTAATTCTAAAATCGAGTTCCCTCTGTACTCGTTGACAATAATAACAAAATTATTGTAAATGAGCACGAAATAAAAAAAGAATGACAGCTGTATATATCAGAGTTGTTTGAAGATGACAAGAATAATATTGCCGAATTCTAACAAAACTGTACTGACGGCCCAGAAATTATGAAATGTGAGGTAGAACATGCTATAAATAATGCTGAAATTAGAGAAGCTTGTGGTCCAGATGATACACCAACTAAGTTGCTGAAACTAATAGAGGATAATGATAACATAAAAGTGGTAGTAAGACTTTTTAATTCAATATATAACACCGGAGTAATTCCCACAGATTGGCTCAAATGCATTTTTGTCGCAATACCTAAAAAACACAATGCGAGAAAATGCTCAGAATTACGATTAATTAGCCTAATGAGTCACACTCTTAAAATTTTACTAAAAATACTTTACAACAGAATTAGACGGAAATGCGAAGAAGATCTCAAAGATACCCAATTTGGTTTTCGAAATGCTATGGGAACCAGAGAGGCACTTTTTGCCTAGAGC
Organism: Diabrotica undecimpunctata; assembly: GCF_040954645.1. Lineage (NCBI taxonomy): Eukaryota > Metazoa > Arthropoda > Insecta > Coleoptera > Chrysomelidae > Diabrotica > Diabrotica undecimpunctata. The sequence goes on along the minus strand of NC_092807.1, from coordinate 45,440,265 downwards.
AATTTGTACTAGAGTCAAACTGCTATCGTAAAAATTGGAGATAACTGCACCGATGAAATCTCCATACAACGAGGAGTCAGACAAGGTTGCATTTTGTCACCAACATTGTTCAATATTTACTCGGACCAGTTATTTAAAAAGACACTTGAGGGACAACCATATGAAATAAAAATCAACCGGGGAACTACTTAATGTGATTAGATATGCAGACGATACAGTAATTGTGTCAGATAATATTCAAGGTCTCCAAATTTTGGTTGATCGTATTTACGAAGTAGGACTTCGGCCTGGATTTTTGATCGTAAATTTAAAGTAAAAATGGAGTATGAGAGTATGCTGGAGATACTGTAAGGATACGGAGTATCTGAGAAAACTGAAAAACTACAGAAATGACCTTCATAAGTGGATATTTGCCTTTGATCATTATCTAGCTACGGAAAGCTCGAAACGGACGTGAAAATCAAGTAAATAGAACAAAGAGAGCTGCAGGTTTCCTAAATGAAACAATATATAAAAATAAAAATATATGAAGATAAATGAAAGGCAGAATTTACAAATCAATCAGACCAATACTGATAGAGGATAAAAAGAGGTTAGAAACAACAGAAATCATAACACTTAAAAAAATAATGGTAAAACACTATGAGACAGAGCTAGACGTACAGATATACGATATAGATGCAAGGTGAAGAACATCAAAAACTGGGTAAGAAGTAGAAGAGTAGAATGGAACGATCATAGAATCTTTTAAGGTGAATGCCAACAAATAGAGAGAAATAAAGACGGCAAGACGGTTTTCGAATATTTTTAAGTCTCCCAGGGACAGGTATCACGGGGCATTTATCATTATGCGCAGGATCTAATTTTGAACTATTTGGAGGGTTTAAAAGTTTGAGTTACTAGTAGCACCCCAGAGTTCTATTCGGTATGTCCATACCGGCTTTAAAATTGATTTGTCGATTAGGAATTTACTTTCTATTTTTAGTCCGGATTTCCTGCCAATCAGCCAGTAAAATTAATGCAGTTTTAACCCCAATGATTTACGTTTTGTATATATATATATATATATATATATATATATATATATATATATATATATATATATATATATATATATATATCTGTTCTCTATGTCATGCGTTGATCTAAATGCATACCAATTTACTTTACGTCATTGGTTTGTTCAAGTTGTATACCATTCATTATGGCTGGTGGGCAGATATCCCTTTTCATTATCTATGAAGGTTTCATGTTTGGCTTGATTTGCTTTCATTTTCCATTACTTAAACTTCTTGAAGAAATACAAAAAATAGAAAAGGTTCTGGGAGGAAAATCTGAATTTGAAGAAAATAATGAGTCAGATGATGAAGAAAACGTACCACTACAAAATAGTAATTTAAGTGACTCTGATGCTTCAGATCAGTTCAAAAAGTTTTATTGTACAAGAAAAAAACAGGTCAACAAGCAGAAGCTAATTCAATCGGAGATGGCGAACAATCGAAAGACGGAAAAACATGGAAAGTTATTGGTTCTGGATCAGTATCTGATAAAATTACGATTTTTTAGTTTCTTTATATTAATTGAATGTTTACTGTCATTATACGACGTCGCGCTCGACCGAATATTTGTCAAAGGAATTAGGCCTTACTTCGTATGTAACAAGGAACGCGAAGAATATTAATTCTAAGGTAAGTGCTTACAATCTTACTTAATCAACGAGGGAATGTTGCGTCACATACAAAAATGCACTATTACAAAAGCACTTTGATGTTTAAAAAATGACATATTGACTGTAACTTTGAAAGAACTGGAGACTGTTCTTGGTAATATGTACGCAAGAGGAGTTTACGGCGCCAAAAATTTTCCAACCAACAGCTTGTGGTCACCAGTATGAGGTGCTTAGTTTTTTAGACAAACTATGCCACGAGACAGACTTAAGGATATTATACAATATTTCGGATTTGACGTAAAGCAAACGAGATCTGAACGATTAAAAACCGACAAATTTGCTGTAGACGAACAACTACTGTCTTCTAAAGCCAGTTGCCTTTTTACACAGTACATATAAATTTGGCATACAATTTTGGTTTTTGGCTTCGTGAAATCAAAACATATTGTAAAAAGTTACCCTTATACTGGTACTGATTATCTACTTAATAAAGATACAAGTGTTGGTATACACGTTGTTTTGCGGATAATGGAAAATCATCTAATAAAGGGCGAAAATGATACAACAGATAACTACTTCACATCGATAAAATTGGCCAAATCAAAAAATCTTGTGAGTACTTTAAATCGCAACACAAAGTTCCTCCAAACATACAGGGTGAAAGTAGAGAAGTGTATGTTACGCATATATTCCATAGTGACAAAAAAATAACAATTACTGCATACTAAGGAAAGAGTCACAAAAATTCGCCTTTGCTGAGCTCGTTACATAAATCAGAGTTGCTGTCGATGGAAAAAAAAACTTCCTAAAACAGTAAGTTTTTATAATCAAACTAAATATGGGGTTGATGTAGTGGACCAAATGGCGCGTCTTCATACTACAAAAGTTGCTTCAAGATGATGACCTATGCACGTATTTTATAACATTCTTGACTTAGGAGCAATAAATGCATGGATTATTTATAAAGAAATAACTGTAAGTAGACTCAGTCATCGTAAGTATGTTCTTTAGCTGTGTAAAGAATTACGGGCTCAATACCTTGCCTCCCGATATCTGTTACTACACCCAGCAACATCGGTTCTACCAACAACAACCAGCACTGTTACTATCCAAAAACGAAAAAAATGTGTTAACGAATGAAACTAAAAAATAAAATCAGATTCTATCATCTATAGTTAATATAATTTTTTTAAACTGGGTTTTATTGATTTAAGAACTTGGGGCCAAAATGATCCCTTTGGGCTTTCTAGGTAGGTATGCTAAGCTAGATTTTCTAGTGTTAAGCACGAATACGTGTACACAGACCTAAGAGAAATTAAAGCAGGAGTCCCTCAAGGAATCGTTTTAGGTCCTGACCTCTACCTGTTATACATATGCGATATACCTATTCATGAACTTAAAAATGATACTATACGTAGCCAACTTTGCAGATGATACTTTTATCCTAAGTAAGTGTACTAGCGAAAAATGAACAGAAAAATTACAGTGTCAACAAATGAAATCCATAATTAGACTAAAAAATGGAAAATGAAACTAAATGAATCTAAATCAACTTACGTTAATTTTACAAACAAAAAAATCCAAAACATTTCAATTACATGATGCCCAAATACCATATGCATCTTCCGAAAAGTGTTTAGGTATTACACACAATGCAAGACTTGGGTGGTAAGTTCATAATTAAAAGAAAAGGGAAGAACTAGGTATCCGTTACAAGAAAATGTATTAGCATCTATTCCCATAGATGGAAAGAAATTAAGCATTGCCCATACATAACAAACAACTGCTATACAAACAAATACTGAGATCAGTATAGACGTATGGTTGCCACTCTAGGACTGTGTCCAGAATAAAGTATTAAGAAACATCGTTGATGTTTCTTGGTATATCAAAAATGTCGACCTCCTGCAGCACGTTGAGATAAAAGATACAGAAAAAGTTATCGAGAAGATGACAGGTAATCACAAAAAACGGCTCCACAATCATGTGATGATCAAGGCCATCCCGCGCCTTAATAATAGTGGGTCAGACTCAAATAACACCCAAACATCCTGTATTTATTGTAATCTACTTACACAAAAATTATACCCATATTTTTATCACAAAGTCTGTCCAGACGCGAAAATACTTATAGAAATTAAATAGAAAATTAATAACAAATAACAAAAATATATTGTTTTCTAATGAATCACGGCATTTTAATCTACCTCTCCTTGGTCGTGTAAGTAGATCTTCAGTAAATGTATTTGGATAGGTAAGTAGTCTATTTTTGTATCTACCTATACCTACCTATCAAATAGGAACTGATATAAAAATTAATCTTTTGTAATAATTTCATAAAATTGAAAATAAAAATCACTTTAGGCAAAATATCAAAACCTTTATAACTAGAGTTTATAAATTTTTTTTGAAAAGTGTCGTGGATGCATGCTAATAAAATGTAGATGATTGGCAGACAACCGCTGGACAACAAATGACTTGTTGATCATCATCATTCAATCTTCGCTTATCCACTGGTGGACATAGATCTCCCTCATAATTTTCCATCTATTTCGATCTTGTGCCTCTTGAATCCAATTCCTATGACAACGTTTTAGATCGTCAGTCTAACGTGTTTTTGGACGACCTCTGCTTCGGTAGGCATCATATTTTGGTCTCCATTTCAGTATCCGCTTTGTCCATCTATTATCTGTCATTCAAGCCACGTGACCTGCCCAGTTCCATTTCAGTGTTGCTACTCTCTCTACTGCATCAACCACTCCTGTTCTTTGTAAATGCTGAAATGACGTGTTGATGCAATGATAATATAATCCCAAGCTAAACTCAAGTTTTAAAAATACAAATTTTTTGTATTATTTTAGGCGATTTTAATTCACACAATCCTATATGGCATTCAACAAAAACTAACGCTAGATGGAAGATAGCGGAATTTAAGATGACCTCACACAATCTAAATATGTTAAACGATGAAAGACTCACTAAATTTAGGATTCAAACGGGTAGTCAATCAGCCATTGATATATCGCTATGTGATATAACGTTATCCGCAACACTAGAAGTCATTACTACCCCATTTATATTGTGTTTCCACAAAAATAACAATATTGCTACACCCAATCAAAATGGAGTATTTAAATGCAAACTGGAAGAATCTTACAAAATACCTACACACAAATAAAATAAACGACATAGATAAATACCTAGATACTTTTATTTCAATAATCAATAAAACAGCAGAAATTGGAAAAACAAAAAAAAAACTAAAATATAATAAACCTTTTCCATGGTGGCCCCAAAAATGCAAAGAAGCCATAAAAATAAAAGAACCCCTAAAAGAAATAGGTATAAGCACTAAAAAATTAATGAAACTATGTTACAATACAAAGACGTCAAACAGAAAAAAAAATGCAGGAAAACATCGTCGCAAATATTTGTTTCAAGTATAAACAGTTCTACCCCAGCAAATAAAGTGTGCCAAAATATAAGAAAAATATCTGGAATAAAATATTCAACTAAAATACCTTTCATAGCAAAAGATAACAAAATTATAAGCGATCGAAATAACATTGCGGAGCTATTCACCATTGAATTTAAGTCAATTTTAAAGTCAAAGTTTAAGTCATTCAAGTAACAATAACTATTCACCGGAGTTTAAGCTTTAGCAAAAATGTACAAAAAAAAACTAAGTTAAAGTACTACTCTCACTAGTATAATATACTAAATGTAGCGATGCCCTAATATCAACTAAAAATTGCGTTCCAGACATAAACGGTATACCATTACCTTCTTTGTTAAACCTTCCAAAAAATGGGATGCCTTGGTTGTTAACATTATACAATTTTATTTGGACAAATCGGGTCTTTCCATATGTATGGTCGGACACATTATAATTCGTCTACTCAAAACTAGTGTTGCCCAAATGCAAGAACAAGACGAGGCTTAGACGGTCTTGGTCTTGGTCTTGCGGCAATGCACCTGGTCTTGGTCTTGGTCTTGGTATTGCACTTCCGGTCTTGGTCTTGGTCTTGGTCTTGCAGCAAGAGTCTTGCAAGTTTTGCAGTTACCCATTAGCCTATTGCTATTAATTAAACGTTACTTTAGATCTTAGAACAACGTAACAGAGTAAGTACATTTTAAGCTTAAATTAACATAGCCATAATAAAGCCATAATAAAGGTTGAAGAATAACGTCATGGCTTATAAACCTGAGAGATTGGTTTAACAGATCATCTGCATCTCTTTTCCGAGCTGCCGTCAACAAAATTACTATAGCTATTATTATAGCCAATTTGATAGCCAACGCTCGACAATCGAGCACGGCACATGAAGAAGAAGAAGAATAATAAAGACCAACCAAATTAATAAATGTCTAAACAACTGACATCGGGTGGGGCTTGAAGCCACGATCTAAGCGAACTGTGCCTATGCTCTAACTAACTGATCTATCTACCATGCCCCACGGAAGTCAATCTGTTTCTTAATAAACGTTTGCATTTACTATGCTTACATGTGCTAAAACGTGGTTAAAACACAAAAAAAAAACAAATTAATGACATCAGCATGCCTGTACTTTAAAGAATATTATCTGCCTAGAAAGGGATTGATGGACATTATGGGCAAAAAATCCACATACATGTATCAAGGGCACAGATTTTTTAGGTGATCAGATAAAAAACTATAATCCACTTAGTAAAGCAAAATAAATGTTTTTACCAATCTTATTTCTACTTTTATATAAAAAAAAAAAAAAAAAAATGTCTATAGGCCCCCGGTCGACTCAGCCTGAATAAAAATGAGTACCTTGGGTAAAACCAGGGGTAATAATAGACGGTTGAAGCGTAGCACTGGCCATGTTACCTTCCTTGTATACCGTAGGCCCTAGATATAGCAGACTACCCTGCTATACTCCCAAAGCCGCGACAGCGGTATAAAACGGGAGACTATTATATATATAAAAAACTAACTTATAGTTAAATAAAAAATAAAGAATAAAGAAAAAATAAACAATAGGTAAAAAGCAATGATAATCAAAAGAAGTTGTTTTAAATTAAAGAGATACCTACTTAATAAATACATTAATTTACCAAAATAAAGTAGCAGGTACATAATATATGTAATTGGTAATAAAGTAATAAGTATATTTTTTACATCTCCACCACTTTTTCTAGCGGTTATTAAAAAGCTTGTAATATTTCCACTGAGTTTTGGTTTTTCAGGAAGAAATATTTGTAATTCCTTTTTGTGAAAAGATATTAGATGCTTCCTTAAACCTGACGTGTTTTTGGTGTTCATTTTCATTTTAACCTTCCTATGTAGGCACAATTTACACAAAGCAATTTGGGATGCATAAATTATTTCGAAAAACTCTTCAAATTTGCTTTTAGGGCTTTTAGATCTATAACTCCCGCGCTCATTACTCCGACTAGAACTATTTGAATCTTTGTCCCTCATGTCAGATTGTAAACTTGTCACTCCGGGAACAACAAGGATTAGATGAAAAACAATTATTACATAATTAGACTCAAAGGAAAGCTCAATTGGGAATGAAGTTAAGTGATGTCGAAAAAGTAACTATTATACTACTATAATTTAAGTTCGTTACTATCCAATACCCTAAGTATCTAATAACAAACTAGAATTTATTACATCGTTACTTCGGTATTTTGTTTACATGGTAGGCGACATTATCTGTTATTAATTTGTCTCGTTACTTTTGACTGTTTCAGCAAATTTTCTTTAACCGAATGATCTCATCGCACCCTCAGCAGAAACAATTTATAGCCTTAGGTCGATAAGATTTGTTTATTTAGATTCCTCCTGACTAAATTATAATGGGAAAAAAATTGAATTAAGTGGGTGTCCGTAACAATTATATTTTTTATTAGCTAGGGTGACATATTTTAAAAAATATCGATACGATATTATTGTCGGCGTCGCAATGCAAGATTATTTTTATGATTAGAGAGCGGCTATTCTCAAATTTCAGAGCAAAGAAGTCTGCTGGAAAATGTACAAAATATTTTATTTTTACATTGTAATTATGACCTCTGAGCACGTGTGTCAAATGTGTTTTTTTAATGAATATTTTAATTCCGTATGTATGTTTATGGTATTGTTTGTAATTCGCATAAATTTTTCAAATTTTATTACATATTTTTTTGCATCTCATAGAGTCTTTAAAGTCTTTAAGCACATAGCCGAACTACTATAGTCACTAAAACCCCACTCAGTCCTAACTGCAAGACGCAAGAGTCTCGCAGGCTTAGTCTTGTTCTTGCTTAAATCTTGCACGGTCAGTCTTGGTCTTGGTCTTGCTTAAATTAGGCGGTCTTGGTCTTGGTCTTGGTCTTGCAAAAACGCAAGAACAAGACCAAGACTGCAAGACCAAGACCGATTTTGGGCAACACTACTCAAAACCAACAAAGACAGAAAAAACATAGAATTGTACCACCAACAAAGACAGAACAAATATCGAATTATAAAGTCCTATATCACTTACTAATGTATCATAAAGTTCTAGAAAAAGTTAGAAACAAAAGACTATTGTGTAAAAGAAAAACATTTAATTCCTTCCCTAATTTAATTCAGCAAAGTGGCTTCCGTCAGAATAAATCATGCGTAGACAACTTAGTAGATTTAGAGTCAGAGATATACGAAGGTTTTGCAATTAATCAAGAAACCACCGCAGTCTTCTTTGATATCAATAAGGCGTACGACACGGTTTAATATTATATCAAAATTATACAAAAGGGGAATCACGGGTAATATGCTAAGATTCGTAGAACATTTTTAGCGATAATAATTCCACTTTAACAATTAAAATTTAGGACAACGGAAAACATCAGGAATTAGTTATGAACTGAACGCTCTTTCTCGTAGCTATCAACGATATACTGAAATACTGCTTCCCACTAGTTGAGGGAAGAGTATATGCCGATAATCTAGTTCTATTTACAAAGGACAAGAATATAAGAATGATTTAAAAACACTTACAAGAATCTATTTATAAACTAGAGATATGACCCACGACAGCAGACGTGCAATTCTCCCACTCAAAATAAGATGCATGATTTTCTCAAGAAGGCACCGGCTCCACCTTTAAAACCTTATGGTGAGCCGCTTACATTCTCAGACAAAATTAATTTTCTTGGAATGGTATTCGACCAAAAACTAACGTGAAAAGAACATATTTCAAAAATAAAAAAGTCTTACCAAAATGGATTAAATATAATGAAAACATTCTCAAACAAAAAATGGGGAACCGACGAAACTAAATTATTTATGTCACTTGTTAGATCAAAAATTGATTACGAGGCTATTGTATACGCCTCTGCTAAAAAATATGTTACCACCAAGCAACTTGAAATCCTTCAAAACACAGCACTTCTTATGCAACAATATCCAATGTCTTAGAGGAGTAACGTATGTAGTAAGTATTTATGCATTAGCTATGAATCTTCAGTAGCCAGTAATAAATTCCTAATTAGTTACCTAGAAAGTTAAAAAAAAATGAGTTCGATTCACCATTATGTGAAAGAGTCCAAGGAAATTAAAAAGATCTGCAACTCCAAATTCCTGACCTTTTTTAGCTTCCAGGTTCCAGCTTATATTGGAATACAAGATGTTGAAAAAGCAGACCTCCAAGCAAGAGAAGCTACCGAAAACGATTATACTCTTATAGTGTCAAAGACTATCTATAATGATATAAAACAGTTCGTCAAAGAAAAAGTGATCAGCGCATGGCAAAATATGTGGGTAAATTAAATCGACAGTGAAACCGTGGCGCCTAGTAAACCTAAAAAGAGCTTACCAAGTCAAAATTTGTCGACTTCGATTAGGTCATACCAATATTACTCACAGGTACCTAATGACTAAGGCAGACATTCTAATGTGTGAATATTATCAAGTCAACATAACTGAACAGACAAAATTACAATATTTCCCATTCGTACTCCGACTGTTGACTAGTAAAGACGTGATATCATACGCTATACAAAGTGACATCGGTATTTGTAGGTTATTTGGTCCTCATTATTAGTTATAAGTATATTAGTTTGTGTTTAAAAGAAAAACTACTGTAAGTACATTTTGAGTTTTTGAATATTTCTGCCTCGGACCGATGTCCGGGGAAAACAGTCAATCCACCAGCGACAAGAGGCCGCTGAATGGCAATTTTAATAAAGATAATCGAGTCAATGTTCTTGTTGAGGATATCATTGTACATGAAGATAGTAATATGAGTTCAAGTATAAATAATAAAAATAATAATCAATTAAATGAACTATCTGGTACCGATACACTCGACAAAAACTTGGAATCCGACAAAAACTTGTATTATGATAAACAACGTTTATTAAATCAATTAACAAATAGATTTAAATCTAACGATTTTGGACCGTTTCATATTTTGTTGAACATTTAGAATTAAATATTGGTAGATTACATCCAATGAAATTGAGTGAAAAGTTATTAAATTTAAAAGAGTATGATAAAAATGTTATTGAAATTAGTACGGTTGGTCTCAATCGTATAACCGTCTAGTTAAATTCGGGTAGTATTGCCAATAAATTAGTTAAAGATCCATTCTTTGTAAAGAATAATTTATTTGCATATATTCCGGGCCATCTATTTTGAGTATTCTAAAATACTCAAAATTTTACTTATAAGAAGTGTCCAGCATTTAAAAAGCAAACTAGAATCAAGGAAGCTATGTCTAATTTGAATACATCTTTCAAAGAAGCTGAAAAAATTGTTAACAATCTGGCTTATTCCAGCCTCATACAAAAATTAATTTGTTCCATTAACTGATTCAGCTATAAAATTTCCTGCTAAAAACTTTCACAGCACCAGCCTGTCCGTAACACTTCTTAAAACTCGAACATTAGGTCACCGCATGATCAATTATCTTCTCCTAAACCGTTACCAAAAAAACCCTTTTCAACAAAAAAACAAAATTTGTTTAATTTACTATGTTTATATTTGAGAACGATTTCGGAAGTGAAAACTGAAACTTCATTAAACGTACTTTAACCTTTAATTGTAGCTTATTCCCATTTAAATAGTAATTACTTTAACATGCCACAATAAAATAGCTTCAGAACAATATTCAGTTGAACGCTAGATCTCTTAAAGCCAACAAAAATTCTTTTTACCAAATTTTAATGGAGGAAAAGATTGATATTGCAATAATTTCTTAAACATGGTATAAGCCTACTGATGACATTAAGTTTAATAACTTTAACGTCATTGCAGTTAATACAGGTAAAGGTTATGGAGGAGTAGCAGTTTTCCTTTCATATAAAATAATATACGAAGTCATTCAGTTTAATTATAATTTTAATCCAAAAATTAAAGTTAATGGAATCAATATCATTCTTGGTAACCACAAACGGGCTTTAGTATCTCTATATAAACCCTCCGATGTTAGAGCGAAATCTCAAAACTACATAAATTTATTTAGTCAAATAAAACATGATTGCATAATAGGAGGCGACTTTAATGTCCATCACGGCATGTGGGGATCACCTGCCTGCTCACATGATGGTAGAGTTTTGGTGAATGCTTTAGATTATTTTTCAAACTTGATTGTTATAAACGATGGATCTGCCACAAGGATTTTCCCTCCTAGCCAGGCTAAATCTGCCGTAGATCTCACAATTGCTTCATCTAAGGTATGTCCTACACTTGGTTGGTCTGTTAGTCAGGATACGTATGGATCAGATCATTACCCAGTCAGTATTGCGCTTAATAACTATTATCACAATGATGCAACCACGTCCCCATTATATACATGGTCTATGAATGAAGCAAATTGGACCTTATATACAGTTGAAATATAGAAATCATATTCCACGCCACCAAACTGCATCAGTACCAACGGTAGGTGTATATTTTTAATGGAACAGATTACGAATGCTGCGAACAAAGCATGCAAAATTCTAAGACCGTGCTCAAATATATCATCCAAATCATCTTCATTGTGGGACTAGGAGTGCCGTAAGATATCGAATAAGAGAAAAATTATATGCAAAAGCTACAAACAAAATATGTGTCTCTCAAATTTTGTTGAATATCAAAAAATAAATACTAAATGTAAACAAACCTTTAAACAGAAATGCAGAAACAGTTGGGCCAACTTCTGTCTCAATCTAAACAGACAAACTCATCCAACTGAAATATGGGATAGAATTGAGAAAATAAAAAAAAAATAAAAATCTGCATGTGCACGACGAAAATATCGTTATAAATTTGTTTCATAGAATAGCTCCTTGCTATGTTCCTATTAGTATGAAAGAACTAACTGCTAGTATCCAGTATTCTAAGAGATCCTCCCCTGGGATTGATGGTATCAATTATCTTATGCTATATAACTTGCCTACAAAAGCACTTCAATTTCTCCGTGATTTTTTTAACAATATTCTAATTAAAGGTGATAACTGTGATTCTTTAAAGCAGTGTCTTGTAATAACTATCCCAAAAGCTAATGATCCCAATGTCCTAAGACCGATATCTCTTATGTCATGTATATTGAAAACAATTGAACGAATCATAAAAAATCGATTAGAATGGTGAATGGAAAGTAACAATCTCTACCCAGACGGTCAGCTTGAGTTTCGTAGAGGGAAAGGTACTATGGATTGCATTTCATACTTAGCAACTGATATCCAGTTAACTTATTCTAAAAACCAATGTACAGCTGCTTTATTTGTGGACATTTCTGGTGCATATGATAACGTTATTCTCGACCTTCTGCTTGATCAACTTATTAAATTAGGAGTGTCTATTAAATGTGCTTATGTCTTAGTCAATTTATTTACAAATAGACAAGTCCATATTTATTTAAATAATTCACTGATTGGCCCAAGTATAGTTAATAAAGGGTAACCGCAGGGCTCAGTTCTTAGTCCCTTACTATTTAACTTGTGTTCATTAAACTTACATACTATGGTAATGCAGTGTAACATTTTACAATATGCTGATGACTTCTGTTTCTATTTTGAGAAAAAAATTTTTGAACAATGTATTAATGCCCTTAAAGTAAATATGTCTCATTGCAAAAAGTATTTTGATAGTTATGGGCTTGACATCTCACCTAAGAAGTCAGGTGTAATAATATTTTCTAGACACAGGTTACCAAAAGTTAGTACGTTAAAATTCTTCCAGTTGGAAATTCCTGTGTATAACAGTTTTACATACCTAGGTGTTACCTTGGATTCAAAATTAACCTGGAACGAGCATATTAATAATTGCATTACCAAATGTAAAAAAAGCCTTAAGGCCGTTAATTGATACGATTGGCGAGCAGATCCGAAAATAAACTTATTATTTTATAGAGCATATACTAGATCAATTTTGGAAGCTTTTTCTAAGGATCAGCGACAAAATCTTGTTTGATTAAATTGGATCGAAAACAATACAAAGTTTTAAGGTTAGTCCTAGAGCTCTCAAATCTACTTCAACACCAGCCCTTTTGGCAGAATGTAACGAGCCACCTTAACATTTAAGACATCTATTTTTGACAGAAAAATTTATTCTTAAATGCCAGTTTAATAATCACAACAGCTTATTACAAAAAATATCTTGTCTCTCTGTTGAAAATCTAACAAACAAATGGTGGGTAAATAAAAACTCTCCAACTCTAGCTGATGCTTTTCCCAATTTATTACAATATTCATTCAACGGAGAAGGGATTCCATTCTTTGGCTCCAATTATGACGTACTATATGAATATAAACCTGCTGTAGTAATTCCTTCATCTATTTCAATTGTTCATCAAGACTTAGTAGTACAGAACAAGCTGGAAGACTGTAACCATTTTTGTAAAATGTATACCGATTGCTCAAAATCGCCTGCTGGTGTTGGCTTTGCCATTTACACAGACAATATTCAAGGTTATTGTCAGTACAAATTAAAATCAGATTGCCCAATATTCACAGCTGAATTGGTAGCCATTTTTAAGGCGTTGAATTGGTTAATTAATAGCACATTATATTTCGAACAATATATAATTTTATCTGACTTACAGTCCGTCCTTCCCGCATTAAGACACTTCTCTAAACACAAATATACCAACAGCCTAATTGTAGATACGCTTAAAAAGCTAAGGATCCTAACTTCTTTAAATAAATTGGTAACTTTGTGTGGGTTAAAGGTCACTCTAATATTTCGGGCAATGAAAAGTAGACCATTTGGCTAAAGACCCTATTTTAGTGGGTACAGAATACAACGAGTTGCCCAAATTAGATTTAGTTTCAGCTAGGAAGAAACATATAAGACTTAATTGGAAAATTGAGTGGCAATCCTTTACTAACAGTAGCAAAAATACATACTCCTGTATATATCCAACTCTTCTATCTACTCCCCAAAATGACAGAAACTGCATATCTCGGAAAATTTATACTATGTACGTCAGATGCCTTTTTGGACATGCTACAGTTAACGCTTACTTATATAAAATAAAACTTTCCGAAACTGATATATGTGAATGTAATGGCAGTTATGACTAAAGCTCGGATTATAGGCAAAATGCCTTTTTTGCCTATTTTGCCTATTATAATTGCTTTTTGCACTTTTTGCCTTTTTTCGTAAATTTCGCCTATTTGTGCCTTTTTTAAAATTGCATGGTACTACCCATGATATTATTCTATTACTAAACCATTCTATAATACAATTTTGGGTCAATAATAAAATATCAATGGTTTGTTTATATAACAAATTTCTAGGAAAATGTACCTGATCGAGACTTGAGGGTTAACTATTTGGAAATCCCTAAGCTTAATTAGTTTATTATCAGTCGGTTACTGTATCAGAGTCTAGTCACAAATTGCTATATCCTAGTTTAGTTTTATTGCGTATACCTAAAAGCAAAGAAGACGTTTGAAAACGTTTTAGACATTTGTGTAAAAATTAAATCTAAATTAAGGCTATGGATCGCACCTTATTCGAAACTTTCTCTAGAAGGAGATGGAGCATTTTGTAAACCATGCGGCAAGTTTTATTTTTTCTCATTTTTTCTCGTCCCGCAAAATAATTAAATTCTAAAGCGGTTTTAGAATTCTAATTATTTTTTGTTAAATTCTTAGATTTCAAGTAGAAAAAAGTACTTTATTGACCAGCATTGTGGAACCCCACTTCATAAACGTAATTTGGAAAAATTAAATTCCTCTAAGTTAGCCCAAATATCTCTGCGGGATAGTTTAAGCAGTTCAAAGAAAAAGGAGGAAGACGCATTTAAATTTGATTTATGCCAGATGATTGCATCCAACATTCCTCTATATAAAATTAATAACCCTAGTTTTAAATGCTTTTTCGAAAAATATCTTAATAAATCCTTACCGGACGAGAGTACAATGAGAAAACATACTGTGGAAAAATGTTATGTGGAATGTATTTCAAAAATTGAGCGGAAGTTAGAGCGCAATTTTTTGTATATTATCGTGGATGAAACGACAGATGTATGCGGCAGGTATATAGCTAATTTAATGATTGGAATTTTGAACGAAAACTTTGCGAGAAAACCTTATTTAGTTGCCGTTAAAGAATTGGAAAAAACAAACAATTTAACAATAAGTCGATTTATACAAGATAGTTTAACAAACCTCTTTTTACCCAACGCTATACTAGTGAATAAAATAGTTTTAATGCTTTCAGATGCTGCGGGATATATGTTAAAAGCTGCTGTTAATTTAAAGATTTTTTATCCTAATTTAATTCATTGCACTTGTGTAGCTCACGGGGTAAATAGAATTGCTGAAGAAATAAGAAATCTGTTTCCGTTGGTAAATAATTTTATAAATTTTATGAAAAAAGTTTTTGTAAAGGCTCCGTTGAGGGTGCAAATATATAAAGAAAGACTTCCCGGTGTCCCTTTGCCACCTAAACCAGTAATTACAAGGTGGGGAACCTGGCTCGAAGCATTTTTTTTACTTTGAACACTGTAATGAAATAGAATTAGTTATGTCAGAATTTGATGATGATATTTCCGAAGCCATTCGAGAAGCAAAAAAAATATTAAAAAATCCCAATTTGAAACAAGAACTCGCTTATATCAATGACAATTATAAATTAATAGTTACCACAATTACCTTATTAGAAAAACAAGAGATAAATTTATGTGAGTCAGTAAAATTAATAGCTAATTTAAAGACGAAAATTAAATCGGCACCTGGAAGTAACGGTCAATTAATTTAAAAAAAAATGAAATATGTTTTCGACAAGAATGAAGGTTTTTCGTTTTTATCTAATGTTGCTAAAGTTTTGAATGGGACATTTTCCGAGGAATTTCAAATTATGCCAGATTTATTATCCGCTCTGAAATATGCTCCAATTACATCTGTTGATGTCGAACGTTCGTTTTCAATGTACAAATTAATTTTAAGTGATCGAAGACATAGTTTTAAGACCGAAAATATTGAAAAACATTTAAGTAGTTGTTTCTATTAATGATAAAATTTTATGTGGTTACAATGTTTAATTATTAATTTACAGTTATTTAGTTACTAGTTTAGTTATACTAATATTATGATTATGATGTGTAAATATACCTGCCTTAAGTTAATATTACGTTAATTCACTTTGTACAATAAATAATAAGTTGTATTCTTTTATTGCCTATATTTTGCCTAAATGTTAATATTCCTGCCTTTTTTAATAAAAATCTTTGCCTATATAGGCGCCTTTTTCTTCAATTTTTATTGCCTATAAATCCGAGCTTCAGTTATGACGACCTTAACCACTGGATGTTTTAATGTCGGTATAATCAAGAAGCCATAAAATTTTTACTTCAAGCCATCTTCCAACAAAAAAACATACTACCGCAGAACATTGCTTCTATTCTCTATTTAGGTAGTCGAAATCCAACTATTAGATCGATTTTATGGGAATTTTTCAAACGTACCAGACGGAAAATTTAAACTTCCTCTTTTAGTGTTGTGTGAATCCGAAATAGTCGGACGTTAGTTGTTGTATTTCTCATTGTCTTTCCTTTTATGTCATTTACCTTTAACCGTTGCCTGTATTGTTTGTATAAAAAAAAGTCGCTATGAAGGACACCTTAGCATGAAGCGTGTGTTGATGTTCAACCTATTTTGTATAGTTACCCAATAGTGTTTTCAATAGGAATGTTAGAAAATTGAGTTAATGAACAGATGATTAGAAAATTGTCAGAAATGAATTTAAAGGAAGTGTAGGAGTTAATTGTTTTTTCGTATTCAACCAACTGTCTGGCTAAATAGGTCTCGAACCAAAGGCCAAAAAAAAAAACAATATTTCCAGAGATTTAAAACAGTATAAGGTGAACATTTAAATACCAAAAACTTTCCTAAAAATACATATTTATATAATTTCATATAATGTAATAAGTAATGTCACTAATGACTCACGTGCTTAAAGTGAGTATTTTTTGTAAATAAATAAACAATAAAAAATCTTAGCTATATATTCCATAACAACTATGGTACTGTTTCTTTTTAAAATTACTTTTTAAAAAACCGGAATTACTATTAATCAATTCGTTTAAGTGTATTAAAATAAATGCTTTTTTTCAGAAATATTTTTCTATATGTCCCTAACGTAGAAATTACAAGACTAATTTTGTACGGACTTAAAAAGAAAAATGTATCAGCTCACAACAAAAGCGGTTTTTAAAATATGTCGTAAAGTATAGCAGTTTATTAAATGCGAGTAATTTATTTTGCATAATTTCTAAAGATTCAATTTTCTGGTAGTTTAAAATGACATTTTAATTTTCTCGTGGTTTAAACTTTCGCAGCTCGGTTAGGATAATCTAAATAATTAAACTTTTTCAAATGTATAATATAAATAAACAAATGTACAAAATTACCTCGTATTAGAAAAAATTACAATAATAAAAATATTGGCAGATTTACAACATAACTCAAAAACACTGAGTCTACACATTTAAAAAATGACGGAAATTAATCACTTTTTTCTTCTTCTTATCGTGAATTCTTATCCTTTACAGCGTCGAATTGTTTGTTTAATGTTTTTTTTTATTGTAGTTTGTCTTTCAGTTTTTCCGTCGTTTCTCATTTTTAACAATTTCATTTATTCTTATTAACTATTTTTTTGGAAATGAGCCACAATTTTACTTTAAAATTAAGTTTCGTTGACGTTTTGATTTCCACTCCGGAAATAGTTCTCATAATACAAAACATTAATAAATTACACAAATTTTGTATTTGTTGCTTGATTAACATTCTCTTAATAATTTAATTTTATCTTACTCGTTTGTATTGGCAATTCAAACATATATTAAACAAAAAAAAAAAAAACCACAGATTAAAGCAAAAATCTGGATTTTGGTTTCATCAATAAAAATATTCAGATTTCTATTTTCGTGATTTATTGTCAGATGTCGCTATAGCGTCCATACTGAAGCCATTTTATTGTTGCTTCTTTTCGATGGGATAGATTTGTTTTTACGTTCAGAGCTTCTGTATTGTGAGGGACAAGATCTATGCGAAATTTTAAAGACCAACCTCCTGATAATCCGCTATTGATACCTATTGTAACACAGATCCCTAGAGAGACATTACACAGTTGTACTAACCTTTATCCAACATTCAAATAAAATTACCGGAGCAGTGTTGAATTTTGAATTATTAGTTTATTTAAATGTTTTTACAAATTGATCGGAACAATGGTCTTTAGCAGTAAACAATCTCGCTATATACTATTAAAAAAATACTTGCATTCTTTTTTTTTCTAAACTTAGGACTGACAAAATAAAATATTTCTCAGTTACGAAAATAAGTAGGCATTTTGTTTTGTTAATGAACACTAATTATTAATATACATAAAAAGAAGTAAAACTTATTCCAAATCATCGTCATTAAATATTTTTGCAAAAAGTTTATAAAAATATAATGTTTTTGTTTATAAAATTTAAAAATAATTAAGAAAAATTCTTGCAGTTGACCAAAATACAAATTTACAAACAATTTTACATTTCCGGTAATGGCTAAGTACCTAATATGTACATTTTCGTAGAATAATTAAATGGGGCGGGATCATTGTCACAATATTTAAGTAACGGAATTAGTCATTCTTAAAATTATAGTATATTTTATAGTATATTTTGTGGTTCTTTCAGTCAGAGTTCGAAAAAAAGTGTTGTGATATATTTAGTATTTATCAAAGAAAAATATGCGGCGGCCATGCGAAGTGATGTGCGCTTACCTGACGAAAATGAACCTACGGATAATTTAGAACATAAAGATGAAAGTGCTGGGCCAAGTACTCAGCAAAGGAAGAATTTGTGTGTAGCTGAGCAAAATATGGTGTTAGATGTATTTGATTGACTTTCTAAAAAAATAACCCAAATATGAACCTGTTAAGCAAACGGCAGTTTTAACAAAAATTTCTTGAACAACAGTGTACCGTTTAATAAAGACAGGTTCGAAAAGTAGAACAACAAGATTATGTTACATGTGGCATGAAAAAGAAGTCAAATGAGGAGCCAACTTGTGTTTTTAAGTTCCTAAAAAAGTATGGCATTGGCAAAAAAGTGGTATTCTACAGCTACAATTTTATAGCTCAAAATAAAAATAAATTTCTTATGTGTATGTATTTATACACTGTAGAAAAGTATAGTCCGTCTAGAAAGTATCCGGAATTTTATATTTTTCCTAATAGATTTCCTTTTTGTAACATTTTAAGACAAAAGTAATGTATCGAGTAAGTTGTGCCGATAGTAGGTTATGGACAAAATCGTATAACAACGCCATCTGTCAAATATTGTTGTTTGTAAACAGACTTAAGATTTGTGAAATAATGTCGCAAAGAGAAAAAAGATAAGTGGTGGAATATTTGTATAGAAAGGGTGTCCGAAACGTTAAAAAATTGATGAAATTGACTGAACTCGAAAAAAGTGCAGTGTATGAGACAATAAAGAGGATAAAAAATGGCATAGATATGAGACATAGACCAGTTTCGGGTAGACCGCGTAAGATTTGCGGAAACAATTTAAATGCTTTAGTGGCTTTGGCTTTGGGACGACAAAATCCACGCCTAGGGTTTCGAAGATTAGCGAACAGATTTGGAAATCAACGAAGAATAAAAGTGTGCCCAGAAACTGTCTGCATGTAACTGAAAAAGCAAGGCTACATATCAAGGAATCCAAAAAAAATCCCTACAATGACACCTCTGCAAAGGCAACAATGAATAGATTTTTGTCAACGTTTTCGAGAAGATAATTTTAATAATGTCTTTATATCTTATGAAAGTTGTTTCCAGCTTGATGCAAATCATCTAAAAGTCCTATCAAGAGAAAATATTACCGTTCAAATTTCCAAATTTTCCACTAAAATAATGGTTTGGGGAGCAATATCTCAGCGTGGTGCTACACCTCTATGTATAGTTAATGGTAGTGTTGATAGTGCAAAATATTGTGACAACCTAAATGTTTTCTTCTAGAAATGGCTCATGTTTTATATCCAGAGGGGTGGCGTTTTCAGCAAGATAATGCAAGATGCCATACTTCTGCTTATACTCAAGCTTGGATGCAAGAACACGAATTGGCAACAATTTCGTGGCCAGCAGCATCTCCAAATCTTAGCCCCATTGAAAACATAAGGGGACTGATAAAGATTGAAGTGGAACGAGCAGCGCCACGAGATAAAGAAGGTTTGATGAGGTCAGTTTTACAGGCCTGGAACACCATTACCGAAAATTATGGCCTTGACCTAGTTTTGGGTGTGCCTGGACGTTTAGTTAAGTGTTTAGATTTAAATGGAGGTTATATAAGTAAATAAGATGAATTATTTGTTGAAATTTTATATTTCAAGTGATAGAAATAAACTAGCGGACCAACTCGACATCGAGTTTTTTAAATAAAATTTTTATTTTGTGAGAAAAATTAAGAGATCAATACAAACAATATAAGCAAGAATATACGTAACATTCATCAATAATAATGCAAGTAAAAAGTGTATTAAATATCACCAAATATTTCGTCGAAAACAATGTTTTTTGTTACAATGTTATCATTTAGCAGTTAATTTTGCATGCTGATCACGAATCCGGTGTCAGATTTGCTTTATCTTGACGTTTTATGCGCATTTCGGAACACTTCCGGTGTCGGATCGTAACCGGAAGTACATATTTTGTTTCGTCTCGACGAGACCTTTCGATCCATATATACATTGTGGGGTCTAAAACTTAAAGTAAATTTTAACTTCCAGTCATCTCAAAACCGGAAGTGAATTTTTGTACCAAAAGTATATCTTGACAATCTCATACGTAATACTAATAATATTCCGAAAAAATATTTTAATTATCTAATATGGTTTTTGAGTAAAGTGGTGGACAAGAAAAGGGCTTAGCGTTTTAGTATATAAGATTTTGCATGCTGATCGCGAATCCGGTGTCAGATTTGGTCTATCTTGACGTTTTATGCGCGTTTCAGGTCACTTCCAGTGTCGGATCGCAACCGGAAGTACATATTTAGATTCGTCTCGACGAGACCTTTCGATCCATATATACATTGTGAGGTCTAAAACTTAAAGTAAATTTTAACTTCCGGTCATCTCAAAACCGGAAGTGAATTTTTGTACCAAAAGTATTTCTTGACAATCTCATACGTAATACTAATAATATTCCGAAAAAATATTTTAATTATCTACTTAATATGGTTTTTGAGTAAAGTGGTGGACAAGAAAAGGGCTTAGCGTTTTAGTATATAAGATACCGTAAAATTATAATCTTGCTTTCTTTTTTCCAGATACTTTCTAGACGGACTATATAATATAGAGGAAGTAGATCATAAATACCTTATTGTTTGTCACACAGAAAATGAAGGTGACTCAATGCACTCATGTATTGTAAAGGAAAGAATAAGAATACTTAAAAATAGTCCAATTTATGTTCCATCTTAATTTATCACCATTGCAAAGTCAGCTACAAAGAAAGGTAAGCCATATGACGTTAATGAGATGTCAAATAAAGACTTCATTCAAACAGGAAAAATTTGATGTTAATATAACATCAAATTTATCATTATTGATGTCAATATTAACAAAAAGTTAAGAAGCCAGGGAGAACATCCAACTTTAATTTTTGTCTATGAGCAAGCACCACCGATTCCGATTAAAAAAACGAATGATTTAATAAGTTTATGGAACGATAATTTAATACCAAAGAGACAACATGACATTTCCAGATCGTTATTTGCATCTGATGTGACCACAACTGAATATGATTAATTTTTAATTTTTTTGTTTTTTAATTTTCGTTGTCAAGTTTTAAAATTGTCGGAAAACATGTATGTTGAGTTTATAATTTATCTAATAAAATGATTAAACAACAAAATTGTTTTGTCTTTTAATAAAATGTTAAAATTTTAAACAAAACTTCAATACAATATAAGATTAAATAAGGAGTTCGGTTCTGCATCGATAACTATAATGTTGTATTCAATATGGGCTCCGAATATTTTTAACATTAACAAAGTTTAATGAGGGTTATAAATTGTGAATCTTAGTGATATATTGAAATAAACTGTAAGTGTACAAACTCCTTACATAATATCCAGTTAAATTAGCATTAAATTAGCAGTCGGCAAATTGCAATTATTTGTTATTGTTGTCAAGAAACAAATCCAGTTTTACCAGCAAATAACCGCTTTTATTAAAGACCGATATACCTGTTTTAGCAGGTGTACAGGGTCGGACTTACTTACAACTTAACGTTTATCGAAACGATTCATACATGGAATCACACAACAGTTCTACAATACAAGACCATCAAAGTCAAATAAGCGCATCACAGTCATACTCTTTGGCAGCATCGAGAGTGCAATTTCCTTTAAAGTCCCAAGCAATTATTTTTAGCGCCTTAGAAAACACCAAACTTCAAGACTACCTTCTCCCACTTGGAAATATAATTCAACCGAAAGATATAATCTTCTCTTCTAGATTATCTAATAATTGCATATGTATGTATTTATCCAATAAACAAATAGTGGACGATTTTATGAATAATCATGGTTAAATAGAAATACAAGGTGAAATTGTCAGAGAAAGAAGGTTAGTTACACCAGCGGAACGACTTGTGCTCTCCGTCGTATGTCCTTCAGTACCGCACGACTTGCTAATCAATGAGTTACAAAAAATCGGCATAGTTCCTGTCCCCCGCATTACCTTCCTCAAAATAAGTGCTTCTATGCCTGAGTACAATCACATCCTTAGTTTTCGAAGACAAATCTATATCAGTCCGCACAATCTAACACTACCAGAGTCATTTACTCTTAAGTATCGGTATCCAGCGCAACAAATATATCCTTGCAAGCATCCAATGTCACAAACCCTTCTCAGTGTGAACAAATGTCTATTTCTAATATCCCGGAGATACCTAACAAAGTAGATGCATCAAATAAGTACAGTCACATAATTAATCAACCAAAAAGAAACTTTGATGAAATTATTTCACCTGAAGCAGATCCATCTTCAAAAGAATGTAACATTTTTCCACCACCTAAAGTCCAAGCAAAATCTAAAAAAGCTAAAATTAGTTCAGCAAGCACTTCTGAATGCTCATTTTCTCTCTTACTTGACCTCGCTAAAAACTTCATAGAAAATCATCCTCTATCTTTCCCTCTAAACGTTGATCAACTTAATGCTCCTAATGAATATCACGGGGTCAGCAGATCCTATAACCACAATTCAAGAATATACCACAGACCTACGAGCTTTGTCCCATATGCTCATTAAAGTTTATCCTCATTTAAAAGAAAGATCCATAAAACGTAAATTCACGTCCATAAGGAAAAAAATCTAATTATATTAACAGGTATCGGAAGCGCGGAAAGTGACACATCTCAGTTAAGCCAACATTAACTAAAAACATTCCTTGTTGTCTAGTCCTTTCTGATTCTCTTAGTGCAGTCAAAGCTATGCAAAATGTATACCCTAATCACCCCATTGAGAAAATTGTCAGGATCGAATTAATGAAAGCTCAAGAAAATCTCAGAAGAGTCCACTTTCTATGGATACCATCTCATATAGGTATAGAAGGAAATGAAGAAGCAGATACTAGTGCGCGTAACGCTATCACCAGTGACACATCAGAAACAGAGTGTCGGAGTATCGCAGGCGATCTAAAATTTTATTTCAAAAATAAGGCGTTAAGTGCGTGGAATCGGGAGTGGAATAACTCTAGTTCGAAACTCAGAACCATCAAAAGTGATATTTTTTCATGGAAGTCCACAGCCAGAAGTAGAAAATGCGAAACTATTATTACACGTCTACGACTTGGACACTGCAGGTATACTCATGCCTATCTCTTCTCAAATAGTAAACCTCTAAAATGCGAAACATGCAATACAGTAGACAGTATAAAGCACTTCTTGATAGACTGTCCTAAATATGTAAATCAAAGATAGTCTTACAATTTGCCAAATAACCTGAAAGCACTCCTCAACAAAAGTTTAGTTCCGAACAATTTATTAGGTTATATTATTACAAATGTTACAGGAATGTCGCTAATAACCTTTGGGTGGCTGCGACTTTATTTCTTTAAATAAAAAAAAAAGTTTAAATAACACACATTTACGGATATCGTTTAAAAACAGATTAACTTTTAGGGTAACAGTGGGACAAGTAACTTTTTTTCCAATTATTTTTCACTTTTTTATAAATTACGATAAATATTTATGTACCGCCTGTAAAGTTATATACTCAAACAAAATTTCATGTAAATCCATCCAAACATAGAAAAGTTATTCAAGTAATAAAGTTTCGTAAAAATTTCAATTGCGTTTTTCTCTAAACTACATTATTTGACAAATCATACTATTGCTTTGAAGCGATGATATTTCGTTTCCAGATGAGACAAAAATTGAGTTATAAACGTTAATTTAAACTCATCTATTTACTTTTTCTTTCCGAGTATTAATTTTTTAATGCATAGCATATGTTACTTGTCTCCCTTTATATGTATAGGGTTCACCACAATATTTTTCCATTTTATTGGCATCTGCTTAGTTTGCTTTTAAAATGCTTTTAAAAGCAAACTAAGCAAATTCCAATAAATGCTTTTTAAACTGAACCGGAAAAGCCGTGTTCACACCGTAATCAAATAAAATCTAACATTCAAAAATAAAATCTATTTGCGTTGGAATTTCGGTTGGATATGTTGTATGAAATTGGCGGTCTATAATTAAATTACATTGTTTAAATATGGATGGAAATGCTCTTTCGCCTTTAAGAAAATGAAAATAAAAAACAAAATACACTGTTGAGGGTCTTATTTTGCATTCATATAAAAAAGCATATGAGGACTTAAAGGGAAAGAAAGATTGCAAGGGTGTCATTTAATTTACTGATGAAACTAAATGTAAATTATTGTTAATATTGTTATAATATAATAGCATAAATAATGGAAATAATATTAGGTGTTAACAAATCATCTTTCAAATAATTGATGGATTCGACCGTGACTTGATGGAAATTCATTTTATGTAACAATAAAACACTGAAAACTTTGTTTTCAAAACTTCCACAAAATTTATTTTAAATTCTTATCACTACAGCTGTTTCGGCTGATTGCCTTTCTCAAGTGATCTGTTTTTGGCATGGGTCTAATAAGGCCTTTATTTTGAATGTGAAGAATTTTAAATTTGTCATTAAAAGAATGATTATGATCTAGAAGGTAAAGTGCGTATGTAGAATTTGTTTTTCTATTATTGAAAGCCCTTTTGTGTTCTGCTATTCGTTCATTAAAATTTCTACCAGTTTGACCAATGTGAGTTTTTGAGCAGTCGCCACATTTAAGTTTTACACACCACTGTGTAAGTGGTTTTTATGTTGGCTGTTGTTGTTTTTAATATATTTGCCTAGGTTGTTATTTGTTCTGAAAGCTGGTGTTATTCCTTTCTTTTTCATGTGTTTGGCTATTTTTGTTGATATTTTGCCTGTATATGTAATCGAGCAGAAGGTACTGGGTTTTTTCTGTGGTGGTGGAAATACTAAGTTCAGGGCTTTCTTGTGTAGTTTTTGATTTAACATTTTATTAATTGTTTGTTCGTTGTATCCATTGTTTACTGCTATTTGCTTAATGATATTTAATTCTGTCTCAAAATTGTATTTTGACATCGGAATTTCTGTTAATCTATGTAACATACTATGATAGGCTGCCAGTTTATGTTGTGTGGGATGGGATGATGAATTGTGAATAGTCTTTCAGTATGGGTAGGTTTATGAAATATGGAGAAGTCATGTTTGTTTTTAAGTCTGATAATTTTTAATCTAAAAAATTTATGGATTGATTTTGTTCTGTTTCTATTGTAAATTTAATATGATTATGAAGTAAATTATATGCGATAAAAATTGGTCGAGTTGCCTGTTAGTTCCTGTGAAACATACCAGTACGTCGTCTACGTATCTCCACCAATATAAAAACTGTTTGAATATGGGATGTTTTGAAATCTTTGTCTCTAGATGATCCATAAAAATATCTGATAGCAATGGGCTTAGAGGATTGCCCATTATAAGTCCTGCACTGTTATTTGTATAGATTTCATTATTAAATTCAAAGTAGTCCTGGTTTATGCAAACTTCAAAAAGATGTAAAACTTCAGAGGTAATGATTGGATTTGTACTATTTTGGTCTAAAAGGTTTTTTACTAGAATAAAAGTTTCTGTAGGAGGGATACTAGGAAAAAGATTTTTTACGTCAAATGAAATTAATCTGGAGTTGTTAGGTAACTGAAAATGTTGGATTTTATTAACTAGTTCTATTGTATTTTTTTATGGTAAATTTTGGTGAAAATTGAGTGTGTTTTAAAATAATCTCTAACAGTTTTTTTGAAAGTCTATATGACAGAGCTGTATGAAAAGAAACCACATTTCTTATTGGGTGATCCGGTTTGTGTAGTTTAATGAAAGAGTATAATTTAGGAGGCTGTGGGTTCATGATACTGAGGTATTTCTGTTCTATTGGATTTACTATTAATTTTGAATTTTCTAAGCTTGCTTAATTTTTTTTTGATACTTTTCTGTTGGATCTTTGTGTAACGTTTCAATGTTTTGATTATTTAAAAATTCCATTGTTTTGTTATTATATTCTATTTTATCTATAGCAATAGTAGTGTTATCTTTGTCTGCTTTTGTAAACATTATGTTGTTTTCTATTTTTTTTTTAATTGAAATGGCTGTTTTATTCTCTTTGTAACAGGAATTTTTGGTTTCACTACACACATCTGTAATAGATTTTGCAATTATACTTTTTTCGATATTGTTAGCAGTTTTGTTTAATGCTACTTCACATTCTACACCTAAATATTCTAAAGTTTTCTGATTATTATGTTGGGGCAAGTTGTGTTTAAATCCTTTCTCTAAAAACTTTTAGAGAAAGGATTTATTTATATATTTATTAGGATAAGAAAGGATATATTTATTAAAAAACACAGATATAATTCTGAATGACCAGCTTGAGACAAACAGTTCTCCCCTCCTCAACCTATTTCATTAGAAACTATAAAGTGTAGACCCATGCCAAAAACAGGTCACTTGAGAAAGGCAATCAGCCGAAACAGCTGTAGTGACAAGAATTTAAAATAAATTTTGTGGAAGCTTTGAAAACAAAGTTTTCAGTGTTTTATTGTTACAAATCATCTTTCTTTATTTTAAAATAACATAGCCAAAATAATGCTGAATTTAGACTACCAAAACTTTATCAAAAATATAAATAGGGCTCAAGGAAATCACTAGTAAACATGAGAGCATAGTTTGACGAATTTTTTAGAAAACCCAAAAATACCAAAATTTAAGAAAGCTACTTTAAAAAAGTATTAAATTTAATCCATTTTAATACCAAATAACTAATACGATCCTTCGAATTAGGTAAGGTGCTTGGAAAAAGAAGTCTAGGAAGAGGAAGAATATTCTGGTTGCATAACCTTCGAAAATTGTTTAACTTCACAATTATCAGACTTTTAGGGCAGCAGTCAGCAAAGTCAAAAGTCACAATAGCCATAAGAAAAAGATCTATTACGAACTTTTAATCTCATACAAATAATTATAAATTTTTTTTCTGGAAGTTATTATTTTTATTTTGTAGGTTTAAGAGAAGATGTTGAAATAGTATTTTAAAGTAGGAACGAGATTTTATTGTGGAGAAGTAGCTAGAACCTCTGATTGATAATTAAGGTGACGACGAAGCTCTATACAGAGATATCAATAGTAACTAAGCTATTAATTGAGAATAAATGTTACTCTTTTTGTCATATTTAATTTTTTTTTATTTAAAACCTCTCCTCCTTCGATGTTTATTTATAGATTTTTTTATCTTGTTCGTTCCTTTTTTATTTAGTTATTTTGTTTGTTAAGTATAGCCACTGGCGCACCTAGAATTTTCCTGGTGGGGTTTGGTTGTGCATCTAAATTTTTTTTATGCTACCCCCATTCTGAGTTCTTAAAATTTGGCTTCCTTACTCCGAAATTGGGATAGCCGTTGTAAGGCTGACGACATTTTTGGAACAATCCTTCTCTTATTTAGATCTTATCCCTGTCATTGGTCTGGTTGGTGTTTCTCTTCTTTTTCTTTCTTTTTAATTACTGTTCGGATAACTTCCTGTCATCTTCACGATCATCTCTCTCACAGTCACAGGGTTCATACCAATTTCTCTATACATTTTGTTTCTCTCCACTGTCATCTATTGCACTCCAGCATTGTCTGAGTAACAGTCACGGAATATTCGCAGTATAGGCATTTATCTGTATTTGTCTTTATGGACCTACGAAGATACGCCCTAAAACAGATAATATGCCCAGTTAGGCTCGAGATCAGCATCTTGATCCACTGGGCAACATCTTCCGTGTTTTCTCACTCTTCTTGCCACCTTTTCATTCTTCTTTCCCTTTCCTTTTTTTTATTGCTGTTGTCAAATGCTCTCTTCTCTCATAGATATGTCTCATTTTTACCGCTAACACATGTAGAGGAACACAATCCGTGATAGTCCACAAGGCCGCCGCAGATACAGTCGTGTAGGCAAATAACCGGTAATGTCTTTAGGAAGTCACCAGATAGTGGTAAGACAGCACCATCAAATAGTTTGTCGTTTCCGTTTAAATCTTGCATACTTATATGTAAATGCTTCAAGCGAATGTTTTGTGAGCATTAGTACATTCATTCCAGATAATAACTGAACTCGTTTGCATAACTGCAACCATTTCACTTCTCTTTTTAATGTTACACATTGCATTTGGTTTGCTACGAACGCCTAATGGCAGCTTGAGTACTGAATGTGGTGTTTGCCCTCCATCTAATTTTCTGAACCACCAGTAATAAGTAATTTTAAAGGTTTTGGTGGTGTGGTAAGTAATGGTAACATAAATTTTTCTGATGCGCAATAGATGCCATGTGCTTCGTTATGAAACTTCAATGCCCGACGAAACTGACATACTGTGTACATTGCACCAATAGAAATTTTAAAAAGAGCAGAATAATTAATGTCTGGGGCATATTCAAATGCAAGACGACCAAATGATATACGTGTAAATGCGCGGTTGATTCTCTGTCTTTCTCGTTCTTGTATTCTGGATGTAGCTGTATGCTGCCCACGTGTAGCTCTCATTCTTAATATATTCTGTCATACACGTTAGTCACAATGAGAATGAGATTCTTGTGCAGAGTTCTCTTTTAACCTCACTCACTCATCTTTATTTATTTGAGTAGTTGGTTCGCCCGGTCTATTAGCACTTGCAATTCGTTTACGTCTTGCGGCTTGGCTACATGCATTGTTGAGGTTTGATTTTTTTCGGGCATTTTACTAAAAATGATAATTGATAGGTATGCTTTAAAACAATTTAAAGAAATAATTGAATAACATCAAGATAAATATAAAAAACTAAGTAAAACCCACCTAAATAATGGAAATCATTTAGAATCATTTCTTTGAATTTGAGCTAGAAGAAGTTAGTTAGGAGAATAATTTTAATATTGAATAATATTTAAGTTGAATGAATAATAAGTTGCTTAACAGATAACATTTGACACAACTTAACGACTGTAAATTATCATATCCTTTTTTTAAAAAATATATTTTTTTATAGATGATGGAAGGATTTTCTTTATACATACGATAAATATATATATATGGAAAATTTTAAAAAAATGTTGAAAAATAGTTTTGTTATTATAAATAATCCCTGTTGAACATTTTAAAATTATTTTTAATTCTAAACATATCAATTTTTAAAAATGAAGACCTGAAACGCTAAATCGATCTAAGTGCCATATTTGCCAATTTCATTTTATTCCTGCAAAATGATCTATGTCCTGACGCCAATGCACTACAGAAAGATCTAAGTGCCTAACCCTCTCCAAACTGTTAAAATAAATTCCAATGGAATGTGCTGTGTGCAAGTCCCAGAGCAATGGAAGTGCTAGTTGATCTATGTGCCAGATATCAACCAACGATTTTGTTGATGTACATCAGTGCGTTTTTCCACGGTTGTTAATTGTTTACATGATTAAAAGACGTCTATTCAACAGATATTAATACTAGTAGAGCCCTTTGTAATGAATCTGAGATTAATAGGAACTTCAGGAAGAAACAGAAAACCGCCAGATTAAGAGATTTACCCTAAACAAAAATAAAGAAATCCCAGCAAAGCCACTGCCATGTGAATAGGTTAGTATATTATTTATTTACAAAATTTTGTAATTTAGCTCATTTTACACATTACCATACAAAACATATAACTCATTTATTTTTTTTTTCAGGTAATTTGGAAGTGTAGAAACAGATGCGATCAAGTTTCATTTGAAATGAAGAGGAAACTGTTTAAGTCCTACCACCAATTTGGAATGAATGACCAAAACAAAGCACTCTAAGTTACAGGGTACCTTATGGAGAAGGGAAGTTCCTTAAAGTATGTAAAAAAGCTTTTATAAATATTTTTGGAGTTTCACCTCAAAAAATCTCACTTATTGTGAAGAAGAAGAAAAGTGGTGACGTGGTTTTTAAAGATAATCGTAGTGGCCTCACTGCATTTAAATTTACGGAGCATAACAGGAAAACGATTAAAAACCACATTAATTCTTTGCCACGAGAAGAGGGTCACTACGGCCGTTCCAAGTCCCAAAAGGAGTAATTAAGCTCCGAATTGAACATGACTAGGCTTTTCGCTGCTTTTAAACAGAAATATCCAGATAGTGTTTTGAGTGCCAAATTCTATCGATAAGTATTTTTAAAAGACTTCCCAAATTTATCGTTCAAAAGACAAACGTTTAAAGGGTAGACACTTGTAAAACGTGCGACTATCTTCATATTCAGATCAAAAACAGAGATGTCGCTGCAGCAAATAAAGCCAAGACAGATCTAGAAGTACATCATAAAAAAAGTAAAAAAGCCTTAAATACATTAAAAAAAGCATCTGACAGCACAACGCCTAATAGTGGAGTGTGTTGTGTGGTGATTGGCCTTCAAAAGGTATTTCTTCTTCAGAAACTTACACATAGCGATATGTATTATTTAAGGCAATTATCTTGCTACAATTTTAATATTCATATTACCGATACCAATGACGATATTATAAATGTATGGCATTAGGGACAATCAGGGAGAGGAGGGAGTCAGATGGCTTCCTGTATATTGCAAGCCTTAAATACAGGTATGTTGCCGGCTTACAAGACAAACATTTGTTGTATGGAGTGACAACTGAGGTGGTCAAGTCAAAAACCGTATATTGGTTTTCTTGTACATTTACATAGTATCTTTGTGCCTATTTGAGTCCGTAGAGCATAAGTTCTTGGTAACTGGTTACAGCTTTTCTGCAGCAGACCGGGACTTCGCAAAAGATGTGGAAAACGTAATTAGATCAGCCAGACCATCAAGACCATTCCGAGGGCTAAGCATGGATAGATTTTTTTACTTTGACGAAGCATCTGTAATGTGTATCAACACTAAAGATTTAATAATATCCAAAGTGTCGTATTTTAAGATTGATAAAAAGGAACCTGGCTACGTACTTACCAAGAAAAACTTCAGCGAACTGTATGGGTTTGACAAAAAATGCTACGTCCCCAAGAAAAATATTTCTATTGAATACATAGCTTTCATGGAGCTTACTACTCTACCAACAAAGGTTTTACTAGCAGAAAACAAAAAAAAAAGGACTAGGAAGCAGGTTTCATTGATGAAGAAAATAGAGATTTCTACTATGAAATACTCTGTGATGGCACTTAGATCTTTAGAAAGCAAAACATACCAATGGACTTAGATCTGTTTGAAAAAGTATATGGTTAACATTCGTTTTCTCTGTTTCGTTTTTGTAAAACTGTACAAAAATTACCACACCATCTATTTACATTAACTTGTTTGATTACAACCACTTTTTGTAAATAAAATTGTATTCTGTTGAAAACTGTAGTTTTTTTACTTTTCCCAACAATTTTACTTTTGGCATTGGCACTTAAATCTATTAACTTTTTAGGTCTTCAAATGGCAAAAATAATGAATAAAAATCACATTTTTGAGAGCAGAGCTATTAAAAGTGAATATCTGATGGTAAATGGTATAGATAGATCAGTATATATATATATATATATATATATATATATATATATATATACATATATAACTGTTTTTATGGGAAAATAAATCTGCTTTTCCTATGTTCCTTACAATTTCATCATATTTTCTTGAGTTTAAACCAAACGAAAAACGTAAATAGATGTGAAAAACGTAAATAGATGTGAAGTTTGTTAAACGTCAGTTTATGTTTAAATAAACTATCACTTTAAAGATAGAGTCGTATAAAACATTTCGTATAAGAGTATATTGTAACTATTTGTATGCAAAAATAAAACCGGTGCTTCTACTACTTCCTTATAATTTCATCATGTTTTCTCACCTATTAGACCTTCCTAGGACTTTAAATAAATATTTTAAAACCAAAATTATTTTATAACTACATGTATTAAATGAACTAAAAATGTAGAACCTGAAGTCATATAAACTTTTTGAATTTACAATTAAAAAAATATGGGTCACTTATCAAGATAAAAATATCATATCTCCTAAGTTGAACCAACAAATACACTTTCACAAAATTTTATTGCAATCGGTTCAGTGGTTTTTGAATATTATTTTGGACAAACACCAGACACGAGATTTTTACATATATAAAATTTTTATTTAAGATTTGCATACAAAATAACACACACTATTTATTATCCTGTATAGTTTTTATTTAATAGAAATAATTTTTTTTCAGATTCAAATTACGTACGTCGAAGTGAAAAGTCGCATTTATATTCGACAGAAAAAGTCAAGAAGCAAACAGCATTAGTACTCTACAAAATTGTCACTGTTTAGAACTTCACATCGACAATGAATCCTTTGGCATACTTGATGAATACAAATGAAGTTGGAAATGGACATCTGTATCTCAAATTTTTGTTGCCCCTTAGACGGTTCTGTTCTAATAGAAGTGTTCAAAAACAAATAAAAGACAATACGAAGTAAAACTGTTTTAAGTCATTGTTGAAACATATTTACATAGCGTAACAGGCGACTAAGACGAGTTTTGTGTGAAATAATTTTTAAGTTTAAGATAAGGTAAATAAGATTTCGTTTATTTCTTATTTTTTTTATTAAAATATATTGATTATTAAAAAAATAATAAAACGTTTTTAATAGAGCATGAGAAATGCGATAGAAAAACATCAAATTAAAAGAATGGGACAAAGTGTAACTTTAAAATTAATAAATCAATATTATTAAAATTTTACATAATATAATAGCTGTTAAATTTGTAAAATTAACATATTGTTACACTTCTTGAAAATAACTATATTCGGAACGCCAACTATATTACAATACTTGTTTACAATAACTCAATGAGAACTATAAACTTCAAAACTTAAAATCCTACTACTGTTCTAAACTGTCAAGAACCTGTTTCTGTTCTAAACAATCTGTTTATATATATTTTCTGACGTTTCAAACTTCACTAGACATTTCACGAATTTTCTTCTTCTTCTTCTTCTTATTCTTTTTTTGGGCTATGTTCTAGACAATTTACCCAGTTTACTTCGAGGGTAGACACTTTTTGTCTTGCTTCAGCAATCAGTGTCTACCTACACTTATATTCTTCCTTTGTTTGTTTTAGGTTATTCTACATGTATACTTGTGCTGGTTTTTTTTTCTTCACAAGCTAAAATATTAGTAATACAACACAACAAAGGTATAAACTTTTCTCGCTCGGGGGTAGCGTCCAAGCTTTGCACACACCAGAAATGCTACCAACGGATAAGGTAGAAGCACCCAGGACTGAAGGAATATCATAGTTTATAATTTAATATTAAAGGTAGAAATAAAGTTGCATAAGGTGTTGATTGTATTTTCATTAATATTTGTGAGAATTGTACAAATATTTATGGGGGTGGGAAGTTTAGTTTTAGCTAATTCGGCATACAAGTCAAAGTGTGGGTTTTGATTTAAGTGACATTCTAATAAAATATGGTTTAAGCCTCCCACTTGGCCACATTCGCAATAAGGATCATCTTTGACTCCAATTCTGAATAGATGAAGAGGGGATGAGCAATGGCCCGTTCTCATACGGAT
The DNA here is from genome assembly GCF_040954645.1 of Diabrotica undecimpunctata. Taxonomy (NCBI): domain Eukaryota; kingdom Metazoa; phylum Arthropoda; class Insecta; order Coleoptera; family Chrysomelidae; genus Diabrotica; species Diabrotica undecimpunctata. Next base: position 45,406,007 of record NC_092807.1, on the reverse strand, counting down.
GATTGTAGTTAAATGTCTCCTACTGATATATGCGAATTTATTGAACCATGGTAGTGTGTGGATTCGTTTATTAATTTTGGCGTAGAATGAATTGCTTGTGCCATATCCTTCGTACCATTCAGCTGCCCAATTAGACCAAATCTCTCTTTTCAAGTAGGGTGTGAAATTTGAAAACTCTAGCTTGATATTCATGGGAATATTCAGGGAACGACCTATATTGGCAAGTTGGTCGGCCTTGTAGTTTCCAGTGATACCAGTGTGTCCTGGGATCCATGCTAGTAAGATTTTGATATTATTGTTCCTTGCTAGGATAATTCCTCTTTTCGTTAAATACGATATATGTTCTGTGTCTTTAGAAAACCCTGTTTTTTTAATTTTTTGTAGTGCACTTTTGGAGTCAGAAAAGATAATGGCTTCTGTGATATTTTGTTCCCGTATAATTTGGACTGCATGATTGATCGCAGTAACCTCTGCTGTACATATTTGGGTATGATTGGGTAGTTTAGATGAAAATGAATAGTTTATATCTGGGGAAAAAACACCAAATCCCGCATTTCCCATTGTGTCCGTTGAGCCATATGTAAAGAATTTTTTGTATGAATGGAATTTTTTAACTAAGTTCACAAAATTCATAAGATTGAATTCATTTTTTGTAATATTTTCATTCAGAATTCCTAATGGTTGAAGTTGTAGTTCCAAGTCATATTCATGGCAAGGAAGAAGTTTACTGGAATATAGGTTCTGCAAATAAGGTTGGATTTTTCTGATAGTTGCTATCAATATGGGTTTTTCCTTATTTCTCCAGTATTTATTGTCCATATTACAAAGTGCTTCTAATTCAATGATTGATTGAATAACAGGGTTGTTTTTAATGCTTAGGTTTTTTAGCAAACATTTTGTGGTGAGCCATTCTCTTCTGTATTTTAATGGCAGTTCTCCAGACTCTGATAACAAGGCTTGGATTGGAGTTGACTTCATGCATCCTGTGATAATCCGAATACTTTGGTAGTGCATCTGATCTAGTTTCTTCAATATATATTTAGGGCACGTAGATAGGAATTGACCCCCATAGTTTAAATGACTTAGGATAAGTGCTTCATGGATCAGTTTTAATATTTTTGGGTCACTGCCCCACCATGTTCCACACAAGGCACGCATTACATTCAGTGCTTTACCTATTTTGACTTCCAGCTGGTTAATGTGTGCCTTCCATTTAAGGTTCTTCTGTAAAACCATTCCTAGGTATTTAATTTTATCTACCCACTCTATATGTTGACTCTTATAACTGATATTTCCAGGCATTATTTTGGTATTACCCCTTGTAAACAAGATAGCTTTAGATTTGCCCACAGAGATGTTCAAATTATGATTGTCCAGCCAGGCTTCAAGATTGACTAAATATTTGTTTAATTTTGATATCATATTTTTAACATTCACTCCCTTGATTAGAATTACAAAATCGTCAGCATACTGTATGACTTTAGCATTTTTGGGGAACACTTCGTGTATTGAGTAGGTATATATGTTAAATAGCATTGGACTTAATGGTGATCCTTGTGTGAGTCCAGTGCTAGTGGTATTTGGGCCATGTACTAACCCAGAGTTATCTTTGACAAACAGTTCTCTGCATTTTAAAAAGTCATATATGAGGTTAGCTAAATCATGTGGTATATCCAAATGTATTAATGTAGAGTACAGTTTGTCAATATTAACATTATCATATGCTGAATGGATATCCAAGAATATTCCTATTGTACATTCATTATTACTAAATGATTTTTGGATTTCAGATGTCAAAAAGGATAGACATTCTAAACATCCTTTACCCCTTCTAAAACCTAGCTGCAATGGTCTGAGGATTCCCCTATTTTCTATACGCCATTCCAACCTATTTTTGATCATTGATTCTAAAACTTTACCTACACAAGAGGTGAGGGCAATAGGCCTATAGTTAGTTGCAATGAGTTTATCTTTCATAGGTTTTAGGATTGGAATTATTAATGACTGTTTCCATTCAATCGGAATGGTCCCTGTACTTAAGCATTTGTTAAAAATTTGTAATAATAGTAATGATCCTGAATGAGGTAGATTTCTAATCATAGAGTATGAAATTAAGTCAAGTCCCGTAGCAGATTCCTTTTTAGAATTGATTATGAATTTGTATTCATTAAAGGTAAAAGGGGAACTTGTATTGCTAGTTTGTATACTTTGTTGATGTAAATGTATACTGGGAGGAGCCAAGGAATTCAGTATCTCTTGTGCCATATTAGGATCAGGAAGGGAGTTAATTGGGCTATTACCATATCCAGCTATTTTCCTAACTTTATCCCATATTGTCTTGATTGGCGAGTTTCTATTAAGGCCTTCTGCAAATTTCCTAAAATTATTCTTTCTTTTTTCTTTAAGGAATCTTCTAGCTATAGCACATTTGTTTTTTACTATTAAATAATTTTGTAAGTTGGGTGTTGCTTGGAATTGCTTTGTTGCCTTAATTCTGTCTTTAATGACTTCAGCGCAAGATTCGTTCCACCATGGGATATGATACTGTTTATTAACATTTGATTTGTACAATGGGATGGACAACTGTGCAGCTTCATTTATTAGATCTGCAAATGATCGGTAGTTCTCCCCTGGAAATGATGTAAATGATGACTCTAATACTGAGGTATATTGGTTCCAATTAGCTTTTTTGAAGTTTCTGTTATTCCTTGGTGGCATGTGGATGGTAATGTTTTGGACACCAATTTTGCACATTGTGGGTAGGTGATCACTAAATCCTAGGTCAGGAATTATTTGCCATGATGATCTGGTAGCAATATTCTTAGATGTTAGTGTTAGATCTACAGCTGATGATGTTTTTGGAGGTGGTGCTATTCTGGTATATGAACCATCATTTAAAAAAACTAGTTCTAGCTCATCTAATGTTTGGAAGATGTTTCTCCCATTGGAATTATTACAAGGGCTACCCCAAGCCTCATGCTTGGCGTTCAGGTCTCCCATTATTATTACTGGTTTGTTGATTTCCTGGATCAGTTTTATCCATTTTTGTTTAGATATGGTATTTGCATTAGGGAAATAGGCATTAAGTAGGTTAATTTAGGTAGGAAGGATTAAGGAATTTAGGTAGGAAGATTGCTTGCAGTTGAGAGTTGTTATTAAATTTATTACATACAGATATTTCATAAAATTCTACTTCATTCCTAATAAGGATGGCTATACCACCATATGAATCATCTCTATCATCTCTAATTACTTGATAGCCCTTGCATCTGATTATATGGTTATTATTTAACCATGTTTCATTTAGCAATAATATGTCAGGATTGTATTCTTTGATAATTATTTTTAAGTTATCCACATTAGCATTATATGATCTCATATTCCATTGTATTATAGTCAAAGGAGTGAAAGCTTTATTTTTTATTTTTATTTTGGGCTTAGTATTCTGAAGCATCAGATACTGTCCCATCTTCCATTAACTCATAGGTTATTGTTACGATAAATATACTGGCCTAACTTTTATGACTAATTATTCTGTTTTATTGTAGAAATTTCGGTGGAAGTCTAGAACCAAAATTATGGTGAATGAGCCGGCTAAGCTTCTCGATCTTTCGATGCTGTTCTAGTATATCAGGATTTCGTATATAAATACAACATTTTTATATGGAGGGCCAGTTAATTCTCAAGACCCGCGCACGCGAATTTGTTACGTACGGATATAATAAATTGTAAGATAAGTTAAAATAAATAAAGAAATAAATTAAATCCGTAAGTGTTATAAATATTGAACCTTTTAATAAATTCACAACAAATGGTGTCAGAAGTGGGATCGAACATAAATTAGACTTATAATAATAATACAAGTGAATATAAAATAGATTGTGAAAATGGCTACGATTTATGAGCTGACAGTGACTAATTTAAGAAGACATCTTGAAGACAGAGAATTAGCTTCCACCGGAAAAAAGGCTGAGTTAGTCCAACGACTAAAGAACGCCTTGCTAGAAGAAGGACTAGATCCAGAGACTTATATATTTGAAGATGCTGTCCTCTCGTCGATTTCGAAAGTTTCTGGTGATGTAGCCAAAGTTTCTGGTGATGTAGCCAAAGTTTCTGGTGATGTAGCCAAAGTTTCCGGTGATATCGCATCATTAGAGAACAAAGTTTCTGGCGATATTTCGAAGGTTTCCGGCGACATCGCTTCTTTAGAAAGCAAAGTTTCTAACGAGATTTCTTCCCTGGAAAGCAAAGTTTCTGCTAACATCTCTTCAGAAATCTCTAAAGTCACTTGTGAGATGTCTGCCCTGGACGATAGAATATCTTCGTTAAAAAACCAAGTTGCTGCCGATAAGTTGGCCTTCGAAGAAAAGATTAAAGAGATGGAAAGGAAGATGGAAGAAACAGGGACAGCAGAGAGAGGTAACAATCCGATTACAGTGGAGATAAAAGAAGACGAGACGAAATGTAAGTTGGAAATACGGCCGAAATTTGAAGGAAGTGGAGGTTCTGTCCATGTGAAAGTCCCAACTTTCGACGGAAAATCGTCATGGAACAACTACATGAAACAGTTCGAATCAGCTGCAAGAGCGAATGGATGGTCTGAAAAAGAAAAGGCTGTAAACCTGACTATCGCTCTTCGAGGAGATGCCTTAGATGTGCTTCAGACCATAGCCGTAGAGGAGACCGATGATTTCGAACAACTGAAGAAGAGGTTAAATATGCGATATGGCCACGAACATTTGGAGCATGTATATCAGTCGCAGCTTAAAAATCGTAGACAGAAGAAAGATGAGGCTCTTCAAGAATATGAGGTAGATATTGCCAGATTAGTACGATATGCTTATCCAACAGCTCCCGAAGACATGATGGAAAAATTGGCCGTTCAAACGTTTATTGATGGTCTTCGTGATCATGAAATGCAGAGAACACTGCGATTAGCTCGTCACAAGACGCTGGTTGATGTCTTATCCGCCGCCCTCGAATACGAGTCAGCTACGCAGGCCTCTGGAGGATACAGTAAAGTTAGGACTGTAAAAGAGGAAGGAGATGAAGATAAACTTGACCAGCTCGTTAATATGATGAAAATTATTACATGCAAGAAAACGAAGACCATAAAATCAAGAAACTCACCATCAGGAAAACCAGAACGAGTTGGCTTTAGGGGAGCAGCTTCGACCCGGAACTTTTCCAAAGACCCTCTTATACTAATAGCTTCTTTGAAGTGTCGTGAAGATAGTGTATATGTAGATGGAGAAATAAATGGTAAAAGACATACGTTGTTGGTGGATACCGGAGCGACCAGAACCATTATACGTCCAACAGTTATAAACAGCCGAAAGAAACTGTTACCAACGAGGTTACGACTTCGGACCGCTACAGGTGAAAATGCCAACATTCATGGAGAAATCCAGGTACAATTGGGAATTGGGGCAGAAAAGTTTGTCCATACTGTTATAGTTGCTGACATCGAAGAGGATGTTATATTAGGAATGGACGTAATGAATATGCATGGATTCCAATTGGATTTTAAGAATAAGGTAATCAAAGTTGGCAACGAGGAGGTATTTCTCCATCCACATAATGACAACACTGTGCAAGCAGCCATTACAGAAGATACAGTCGTGCCTGCGAGAAGCGAAACGATCATAGTAGCGCGACTACAGGGAATTGTAGACGAAGGGAGACCTGTTATGATGGAGCCTTGGAACCACGACGATGAGGTTGGCCGTGGAATCATAATTGGAAAGGAATTGGTGACTTCGGCTAAAGAAATTCCTGTGAGACTTATCAATGTCAACGACTACCCAGTGACCCTAAAGAAAGAGACAAAAGTAGGAACTTGTGTACCTGTGACATCCATAATTCGTCAGGCGACAACATCTGATAATTCCAACGACAAATTCGACCAAATGGTTGCAGTTGCAGGACAGTCTCTAAATCAGATGGAGAAAAGGAAATTAAGGGAATTTCTTCGGCAGTATCGTGATATTTTCGTACCGAAAGGAGGAAAGACGGGAAGAACTACCGTTGTTAAGCATAAAATTGATACTGGTAATGCTAAGCCAATTCGTCAAACAGCTCGACGATTACCACAGGCGAAGAGAGCGGAAGCTGAAACGATTGTTCAGGAAATGAAGAAAGACGGGGTGATAGAACCTTCTACGAGTCCATGGGTCTCTCCGGTGGTCCTGGTTAAGAAGAAAGACGGAACGACGAGGTTCTGTGTGGATTACCGTTTGCTGAACAACGTTACCAAGAAAGATAGTTATCCTCTGCCTCGGATCGATGACACATTGGACACATTGGCTGGAAGTAAATTGTTTTCTACTTTAGATTTAAAGTCTGGATACTGGCAGGTAGAAATGGACCCAGTCGATAAAGAAAAGACAGCCTTCACCACAGGATCTGGATTGTGGCAATTCAACGTTATGCCATTTGGACTTTGTAATGCTCCTGCGACATTTGAGAGGCTTATGGAAAATGTGTTGAGAGGGTTATCTTGGAAAACATGCCTGGTTTATTTAGATGACATAATCGTCTTGGGGGAGACATTCGAAGATCATTTGAGGAATTTAGAAAACGTTTTTAATCGACTTAAAGCTGCCCAATTGATGCTAAACCCCAAGAAGTGCCAGCTATTTCAAGGTAAAGTCAATTATCTGGGTCATATAGTCAGTAAAGAAGGAGTGGCCGTGGATAAGGGAAAAATCGATTCCATTAAGGAATGGCCAAAACCAACTGACAAACATCAAGTGAGAAGTTTTCTTGGACTATGTACTTACTACCGGAGGTTTATTAAGAAGTTTGCAGATATCGCTAAGCCATTAACGCGACTTACAGAGGAAGCAAGAGAATACCGCTGGGATATAGACTGCCAAAATGCCTTTGAGACCTTGAAAAAGCATTTAATAACAGCACCAATTTTAGGGTATCCACTGCCAGAAGGAGAGTTCATCTTAGATACAGATGCAAGTAATGTGGGAATTGGAGGAGTGCTGTCTCAGATTCAAGGAGGACAGGAACGAGTCCTCGGATATTTTAGTAAAGTTCTTTCAAAACCTGAGCGGAATTATTGCGTCACGAGAAGAGAACTTCTGGCAGTAGTGAAATCAGTAGAGCACTTTTATCAATACCTCTATGGAAGAAAGTTTCTAATCCGAACCGACCATGCCGCCCTTAAGTGGTTGATGCAGTTTAAGAATCCAGAGGGTCAGATAGCCAGGTGGATCGAACGACTCCAAGAATACGATTTTAAGATTGAGCACCGGGCCGGAGTTAGCCACAGAAACGCTGATTCTCTTTCCAGAAGGCCATGCTCAGCAGAGTGTTCCCACTGCAACAAAACGGAATCCAAGGAAGCAGCAGTGCTAAGAACGACGATTGTCAACGACGACTGGACGCCTACTAAGATCAGGGAAGAACAAGAGAGAGATCCAGTTATACAGAAAATCCGAAAATGGAAAGAGGAAAACCGTCGACCACCTTGGCAGGAAATATCAAACCTATGCTCAGTAGTTAAGACGTATTGGGCCCAGTGGGACTCATTTATCATCGAAGATGGCTTGCTTAAACGAGTCCTGGAAAATGATGACGGTTCAGAGAAGAGAAGACAGTTGGTGATCCCAAAGAGCAGAATAGCCGAAGTACTTCGTCAGTTACACGACAGTCCATCGGGAGGGCATTTTGGTGTAAGGAAAACCCTTCAGCGAATTCGGGAACGGTTTTATTGGATGAACAGTTCCGACGATGTAAAAGACTGGTGTAAGAAATGTACTATTTGTGCCATGAGTAACGGGCCTTACCGAAAAAGGAGAGCTCCTATGAGACAATATAATGTTGGAAGCCCGTTTGAAAGAATAGCTTTGGACATCGCTGGGCCATTTCCAGAAAGTGAAAATGGAGGCAAGTACATGCTGGTAGTAATGGATTACTTCAGTAAGTGGGTCGAGATTTACGCACTTCCAGACCAGAAGGCCGCCACCGTTGCAGATAAGTTGATCCAAGAATATATCAGCCGATTTGGAGTGCCTTTGGAGATCCATAGTGACCAAGGCAGGAACTTCGAAAGTGATCTATTCCAAGGAATATGTGATAGACTAGGCATGAAGAAAACAAGAACTACCGCGTATCATCCGCAATCGGATGGTATGGTAGAACGAATGAATAGGACAGTTGGCAAGTATTTGACAAAGATGGTGTCCGATCATCAGCGAGACTGGGACCAATACCTTCCGTTCTTCACAATGGCCTACAGATCTGCTGTTAACGAATCAACGGGCCAGACACCAGCCAGAGTCCTATTCGGACGCGAAATGCGACTACCTTGTGATCTAGAATTTGGGTGTCGACCTGGAGAAGATGTAGCAGGTGAAGATTATGTGATCGAATTACGAAGAAGAATGGACGATGTACATGAGTTGGTCCGTTCCCACCTTCAGATCGCTAGCGACCGAATGAAGAAACGGTACGATACACAAGCCGAAAAGGGTTGCTTTAAGAAGAACGACAAAGTATGGCTGTATAATCCCAAGAAGCGAAAAGGTTGTTCTCCCAAATTGCAGTAGTTTTGGGAAGGTCCATACCTCATTATGGAGAAGATCAACGATGTCATCTACCGAATAAGCAAGATTCCGAAGGGAAAGCCGATGATAGTACACCATAACCGGCTGGCGTCTTTCGAAGGTGACCACGACGTAGATGAAGAAGTGGAAGTAAACCAAGTCCAAGACGTGTCTGACCTCACGTTTGAGGAATTCATGGGTGCCTATGGAGGTACCGGTAAAGCAAGACATGGTGTTACCACTGAAGAAAAGCAAGATCTACTCGCGCTCCCCGATGACTACTCGCTGGCCCTTACCATCCCGGCCAGTATCAAAGACGCACCAGGGTTGGCATGCGTCTTTCGAAGGAAGTTTGGTCGAGTTGCAGAACTTCAATGCCAAGTGCCAGCTCCCGGTAAAACCTTGAAACTCCAAGATGCATCACGTTACCTTTTCTACCTGGTAACAAAAGACACTGCCCGTGACCAACCTACCTACCGAGATGTATGGGAAGCCTTACTTCAATTGAGAGAGCACGTACTAGAGTCCGACGTGCAAAAGTTAGCCATGTCAAAGTTGGAGTGCCGCCAATTAGATTGGAGGGTTATCCGAAATATGGTGGAGGAGATCTTTAAAGACACCGAAGTCCAGGTGTTAGTCTGTTGCAATCCGCATAGTTACTGGTGCGGAGAGAAAACCGTCCCTTGTCATTTTTATACAACTGGAAGTTGTAAAAGAGGGTCCAGTTGCCGATACCAGCATACAGTTCCGGTTCCAGTCCCGACAAGGTTCCAGGAGGAACCATCTTTTAAGAGGGGGGCAATGTTACGATAAATATACTGGCCTAACTTTTATGACTAATTATTCTGTTTTATTGTAGAAATTTCGGTGGAAGTCTAGAACCAAAATTATGGTGAATGAGCCGGCTAAGCTTCTCGATCTTTCGATGCTGTTCTAGTATATCAGGATTTCGTATATAAATACAACATTTTTATATGGAGGGCCAGTTAATTCTCAAGACCCGCGCACGCGAATTTGTTACGTACGGATATAATAAATTGTAAGATAAGTTAAAATAAATAAAGAAATAAATTAAATCCGTAAGTGTTATAAATATTGAACCTTTTAATAAATTCACAACATTATGTTATTTGTTGAGCTGCTTTTAATTGTTTTATATTGTGATACATTAGATGAGTTAGGGTATAAGTTTCTTAGCAAGTTGTTTACAAAAGATAGTACCATCTTTTTATGTTGTGGTGGTAGTAATGACATTGCATGGGAGATTCCATGTTCAGTTTCCTTATTTGCACTGTAACCTTTTGATGTTGATGGCATTGATTGAGAATTTGTTGCCCAGTTCAATCTTCCCTCCGGATTAATTAATTGAGCACTATGTTGTTTTTTGTCATATCCTGTCATGTTTGGTTTCCTTCTTTTGGTGGGTTGAGATTTGACGATTTGGTTATATTTTGGTATACTTTTGTCATTCTTTATGGCTTCTATTCTTCTTTCTGTGATATCTATTATATTATTAGGCTTGGATTCTGTATGCAAGACAGGAAAATTCTCTTCGTTCAAAGAGTATTCCCTGTTTTCATTTTTTGGTATTTGCATGTTTGCTTCATAATATGAGATGTTAGAGAAAGACATTAGGGCTTTTATTTCTTTTTGCCGTTGGAATTCTTTACATTTTTTATCTTTAGAGATATGATCATGATTTTTACAGTGTATGCAGTATGTTTCACAATTCGAGGCTTCCCCGTGTTGGTTTTTCCCACAGTTCTGGCACTTTGGGTTCCCTCTGCATTGATTATTACTGTGACCATATAACAGGCAGTTTCCACACATTAGGACTGGGCTGACATATGGAATAACCCTCATGGGTAATCCATACACAAGCACCTCCCTGGGCAGTGCTTTTCCTGTAACTGTTACGCATATGGTGGTTGTTGGTACATAGTTTTGTTCTTTTCCCTCTTCGATAATTCTCCTATTTAGTCTTTTTATGTCAATTACTTTACAGGATACTAATTTTGTTTCGATTGTATTTTTAATTTCTACTTCAGATATTTCTTTACATATGTTCCTTATTATACCCTTACATGTGACATTGTGATTTGGGATAAAGACATCATATTGTAAACTTTCCCATCTCTTATCATTCACAAATAGATTTGCCGATTTAAAATCTTTAAAAACAACACCTAACCGGTTTTTCCCTTTACGGTTAAATTTAATAATTTGCTGTAGGTTTAGGTTAAATATTGTTTTAGCAATACTTAAGATGTGAAAATTCCCTATATTTTTGTCTTTTCCCTGTACATATACTTCGAAAGGACCGGAATCATATATATTATATTGGTTATTAATTTTTTTTCCACTTAAATCAGGCGGGGGGTCAGGAGGTTTATCAGGATCGAGGTTAGTGTTAGTGGTCTCCATTTTCGGCTGGAGGAACCGTGTCGTGTATTTTATTACTATTAAGTATGTATGCGGTAGGATCGGGTTACAAACAAAGGATTATTAGTAATAGCCTTATTATCTATATATATCAAAGGAGAAACTTTGAAATGCGTCTATACACTTTGACCTTCACGAATTTTCAAAAGTCATTTTGAATGTTCCAGAACTACTTCTTCTTTTTCGTCTGGGGACTTGTGGGATCAATCTAACAAAATTTTCGCTGCTCCCTCCTTTATAGTTATTCACCTCGAATAACTGGACTATCAGGAACCAATTAAAGCCAATAGGGTGGATCAGTTTTATGATATAGAGTTAGTATCTCGATATGAACTACCTTGGGTTTACTTCTAACTGAAAACTGGATGCGGCAGATTAGACCGTTTATCTAGTCGAACAAAGTCCTTTCTTACGTGTGTGATTGTATTAACATACAGGGTCACCTCTTTCGAAAGTTGTACCAGTAGCATGTATGTCGAGCCTGGCCTTGGCTTTATCACTTCAAACTTTCACGAGCAAATTCGTAAATTTTTTCAACCTTTTTTTCAAATTTTCGATGTACGCCAGGGATGAAAGTTCTTCTTCGGAGGGAGGCAATCTTACGAAAATAAGATCTTAATGAAGCTTCATTTCTCTTCCTGTAATAATTATTGATGGAGAAAAACCAGTTAATTCATGTTCGGAACTTCCATAGGCTAATAGGAATAGAGGCATTAAAGTATCCTAATCTTTTTAATTATCAGCGACAAACATTAAAAGCTATTGACAAACAGTTCTTTTATGTTTTTTGACTATTCCGTTTGATAGTGGATGGAGAGGCGATGTATGAGTTTTCTTAATACCCGAGAGTTTCATTAACTCTTGCCATATCTGATTCAAAATTTCCTCCTTAATCAAAATGTAACTTTAAAGAAACTCCATGTCTTAATAGAACGTGTGTTATGAATGTTTCTGCTGCTGTAGTCTCTTCTTGAATAGAAAGTGGTACAATTTAAGGCCATTTTAAAAAATTTACCACAATGTAAATTGAAGCTGGAAGATCAGTTACAGTTGTTGGCGCTTAAATTTCTAAACATCAGATTATTTAGCTACGGAAAGCTCGAAACGAAAATAAGACATCAAGTAAATAGAGCAAACAGAGCCGCAACTTGCTTAAATGAAACAATACGGAAAAGTAAAAATGTTGGAATAAGATATAAAAGAAAGAATTAATAAAACAGCCATTAGACCAATAATGACATACGCTGCATAAACACGATCTGACACAGAGAGGACAAAAATGATGTAAACAGCAAACACGAAAACACTCAAGAAAATTGATGTATAAACAGTATGGGGCAGAGCTAGAAGTACAGATATACGACGTAAATGCAGTGAAGAACATCAAGGACTGGGAAAGAAATAAAAGAGTAGAATGTAACGATCAGATAAGCCAAGTGACAACAATAGAGTAGTAAAGACGGCAAGAAAAGGTTCTTCAATAGAAAGTCGATCATTAGGAAGACCACGAAAACGATGGAACAACAATTTACTGGAGGTACGTTAAAAAACAGAGAGAGTCATGTTTACGTAAAAGGAAGAAGAAAAAGTTTAAGTTTTTGAACTAGGTACATAATCACCTCAATATTTTTTAAAGAGCTGATTTGTTATTTTTAGTCTTCTCCTGGTGATTTTCAACTTTCTGACTTATCAATTCCTTATTTTTTAGATCAGTTATTATACTGGGCGTTTCTGGTAGAGAGTTTTCGTTTTCTTTTTTAAACATTTCTGTAAGAAAGATCTCCCATATATCCTGTTTTATGTGTTATTTTCACCAGTTCTTTTATTTCGTTTGTTTGTTGTCTTATGAAGCGCCATGGTTATGGTACATCGGGGCAGGATCCATTTATGAGCCGTTCAGACACCAGACCGCCCAAGGCGGGTCAATATGTATCACCCCTATCATACGAAATAGGTGACGCCTGAATCTAATGTGGCCGGTAAGCATACTAACCAACAGAGAGCGAGCACCTTCTACGGTCTAGAAGTAGAGACTGTTAAGCTGTAAGAATTTTGGATGGCCCTACTATGTGGATCCTAGCCTGCCTCATACCTCCACAACTGGCCCAGGAATTCTGGAACCCCCGCAGAAGCTCTCTAAGACTACCCCGAATAGCACTGAAAGGCACTCCAATCATAGGTTCGGGTCCCACCTGTAGAGTTAATGAGTCCCTGTCGTGCCAGTGCATCAACGCGTTCGTTATCTTCTACGCCTCGTCCCGGTACCCATACCAGGTTAACCCCATTAGTCCGAGTAACATCAGCAAATGCTCTCTTGCACTTAAAAACCAGCTGAGAGCTGACTTTGGGCGCTTCCAAAGCTCTTAGCCCTGCTTGACTGTCAGAGCAGATAGAGATGGTCCTGCCTGAGCAAGCCCTATCTATTATCTCCTGAGCACATACTAGGATTACAAACATCTCGGCCTGAAAGACTGATGCGTGGGAGCCGAGAGTCCAGCCAGATTCAAATCTGATTCCGTTTCCATATACTCCGGCACAAGCTTGCTCGTCTATTCTGGATCTATCCGTGGACAAGGTGAGCCCGTTTCGATGGTTTTGTGCAGGCCTTCGTTCCATCCATTCATCCTTGTCAGGAAATTTAACCAAAAAGGAGGATGGGAACTCAAATTGGGGGGCCATGCTGTCCTATATCATAGAAGCACAGGACAATAATAGAGGGCCTGTCTCCAGATGTCACAATGGCCCATCCGAGCATTTCAAACGAGTATCCAGAGCAGTTAGGACTATATGCTGCCATCATGGATTCGTGCTCTACTAGATACTACTTCTCTAGATGTAGAGAAGGTAAATCCAGCAAAGCTCTAAGAGCCAATATAGGAGTGATCCTCATGGCTCCTGATATGCCAAGGCATGCCAACCGCTGGAGGTGAGTCAGCTGGGGCTTAGCTAAAGCCAGTTTAGCCCAGGACCACCACACAATGACCGTATATGTCAGGATAGGCCGTATCATGAATTGATACATCCAATATAGAATTTTCGGCTGCACACCCCATTTGACCCCGTAAGCTGTTCTTGGCGCCCAGAAAGCTGCCGCGGCCTTCTTCACCATGGTGTCAAGAAGTTCCGTCCATGAAAGTTTAAAATCAAGGATCACTCCTAGGTACTTCACTGACTTGGAAACCAATACAGTTTTACCACAGAAGGTAAGCTTGCTTCTAGGTCCGATGACCCTTCTCCGAGTGCTCCCGGCACCATTCCTCATCCAGCCTGAGGATCACCTGAATGACCTCGAGCACTGTTCTCCGGAAAAGCTTCTCAGCCAGTATAACTACGTCACCTGCGTAGGCTTGCGCATATATACCTTGTTCGGACAGTCGCTGAAGAAGGCTGTCAATCACCAAGCACCACAAGAAGGGGGATAAAATTCGTCTCTGAGAGCAACCACGAGATGCCGACACCCGAACGCAACAACTGTTTCGTTATGCATCTATATGTCTCTGAGAAAGCAGGGCTGGTTCCACCTGATCAAGCTGCAGCCAACCCTATGCCTTTCCGAAGCATCACACATGGAGTCAAAAATAGTGCAACTAAAGGCGCCCTCAATATGCATAAAGATACCCGGGCTGTATTGCTTACAATCTACCACCCGCTTCACTCTGTAGACAAGGTAATGTAGGGCCGTCTCACAAGACTTCCCACCCTGATCGGCGTATTGACATGCATGTAAAGGGCTACCCCTAAGTGCTCCATCACATATGAACCGATTTACGAGTCTCTCTAAAGACTTTTAAAGAAAGGATGAGAAACTGATTGGTCGGAACTATTTATCGTAAAATCGGGTTTACCGGCTTTATGAATAAATACGACCCTAGTTCTCCCACAGGGTAAATGAATATATTCTATCGCAAGACAGGCTCTAAATATCATAACTAGTGTGGGGGCTCTAAATATCATGATGAGTGTAATGACAAACACAGATGACCCCAGACGTATAACTATAAATGGCAGTGAGATAGAACAAATCCAGGAATATATCTACCTAGGCCAAATCCTGAGACTTGACAAAGAGAACCAAAGTGCGGAAATTACTAGAAGAGCAAGATTAGTATGGGCAGGATTTGGAAAACTTAGTTGAATACTTAAGAACCGCAAAATACCCCACCACTTGAGGAGCAAAGTGTTCAACCAATGCATCCTTTCTATCATGACATATGGATGTCAAACCTTGACCCTAACCAAGGCAAACATGAATAAACTAGCCACAACAGAAAGAATAATGGAAACAGCAATGTTAGGTATACTACTGTCAGATAAGAAGAGGAACGACTGGGTAAGATCCAAAACAAAAGTAGAGGACATAGCAACAAAAATTGCCAAAATTAAATGGAGCGTCGCGGGCCACACTGCTCGACAAAAAGACCAACGTTGGAATACTACAATACAATATTGGAGATCTTACGAAAGTAAACGACCAAAAGGAAGACCACAGATGAGATGGATTGATGATATTAAAAGAATAGCCGGAACAAATTGGAAATATGTTGCTCAGGATAGAGACCGATGGAAGGAGTTGAAAGAGGCCTATGTCCAAATATGGACTACAGAAGGCTAAGAAGAAGAAGAAAAAGAAGAAGTGTGGGGGCCTAGACCCTGCTAGGGGAAGAAGGTCTAGACCCTGCTAAAGCAGAGCCTCTTTTTCGGTAGTTTTTTATGTTAGTTGCCAATCGATGCGTTTCTGTTCTTCTTCTCTTATATTTTTGGTATGATTTATTCGTTTTGCCGAATTTATATTATAGAAAAGCTTATTTTTTTTATTATTAGAAAAAAGAATATTCATCCTATGAAATCGTATTTGTTTTTTAGTTTTGTTCCAACTGCAATATTACATTGGTCAACTAAAATTAATCAATATTTTGTCTTCATTTTCAGGTTTAAAATACCAAGAGAAAAACAAAAAAAAAAAGAAAACTTTAAAAATTTAAATAACCAAAGTGAAGTTATATTTAAAAAAGTAAGAAGTAAGAACTACTCTATTTTAAATAACCTATAAGTGTACAATTTTAAGGTGTAAAATATAATATATAATATTAAAAACAATGGTTTAAAAATAAACTCATTTATGACAGTAAAGTTAAAATACAATTCTCAAAAGTGAACTCGTCAAAGAGATTCCAGAAACAGTCCCTTTTAATTACGCAAAGAAAAAGACTAAAGTGATAAACGTAAGTAATAAAACGAACGTGTAGGTGTAAGCTCATCATCAATAAAAACAAAAACCAAAAGAACATCCCAAAGTTTGTGTTGAGCGCAAGAACCGAAAGCATCGTGGCTGCTATATAACGCCGTTCAAGCGTCGAAGGATCCCACATTCCCGCGTCGCGAGCGTCCTTTTGAATAGTCCTACCACCTGTTAGGATGAGTTACTTGGCTGGCGTGCTCGTTGCCACTTTCTTGGTGGTAATGGGTCTTTTTGAGGTGAGACTAGTGTTTGGATTCCCAGGGAGTACCAAGGACGTAAAAATAATGGCCCCGATTGATGTTAAGCAAGGAGGGGTGAGTAATTTGCTTTAAATAAAAAATAATTACCAAATAAGCATATTAAACTACATATAAAATGAATTTTGTTAAACATAAGAATTATTTCAAAAGCAGCTTGTAATATCCAAAATATTTGTTCCTAAAACTTTACGGAAGCTTAATATAAATTATTAAGAGACGTAGTCAAATATAACGCTTTACATATATTTAAAAAAAAACTTACTTTGCGAAACTAGCAGTAATATTCTAACCATTTTTCTATTTTTTTAGAGGCTAGCGTTTGGTGGTAAAAATACCCTAGCAATTTTTTTTGACGCAAGATTTTGATGAAAATTTGCGATTAAATTCGTCCTATCCTATTCTTTAAAAATTTTATTTATTTTGCTTGCGCATCTTGAATTTTAGGGTTGAAAACTACCAATTATAACAAAAAAAATCAAAAGGTAAAAAAGCTTGTTATAAGCAGCAATCTTATTTAAACGAACATATACGTATTCCTTAATAGTTCGTAATGCTTTGTGTATTTTTAAACATTTTAATGCTTAAAAAACCACGTAATACCAAATTTAGGTTTGACCAATCTGTATGTTACATCGTTTTCTAATTCCTTACTACTCTTTCGGTCTCTCAGTTTTCAGTGGTATCATCTCTGACGTCTCTCTGTATTTCGACTGTGGCTTTATTTCATCTTAGTGTGAATATGACGGTTTCTATCTCCAGGTCCTCACAGCTAGACAATGTTATTCCAAAGTATTTTACTTTCATTACTTCTTCAAAACGTCGTCAAAATAATGATTTTTCTTAAAACCAAAATTATTCAACGCGGAGACAAACCCGGAAAACCACTGAAAGCACATATAGCTCCCGCGGAAATTTTGAGTCTAGTATATAAATATACAGAAAGTCTATAGCGAGATAAGATGGTAAAATCTGCACTCGGTTGGATTTTTATTTGGGGTTAAATACTTAAAAGTAAATATTTAGAAACCCCCTGAGCTAAATTTTTAGCTGCCTGAGTCTCCCCTGGGGTCCCCTATCAAAAAAATGTGTTTTTCAAAAACAAAATATTCCTGAGCGATTCTTTGCTTTAAAAAATCGGAAAAAATTGATGAACATACCTTTAAATGCCCAAAACACTTTTGATTTTTTTTAGATTTTTTAGATTAAAATTGGGCTCAGAAAAAAAATTTGAATTTTTCAAATAATTATTAGGTGATGTATGTAATTTTTGGCAAACTTCTAAATAATTACGTTTCGTGTATTTTTCCCGTTATTGTGAATGGTAGGGTTAGATTTTCATTTTATTTTCGAAAAAATCTCAAAATTAAACAAAAACCCATTTTTTTTTGGTATTTTCCTACATGTTTTTACCACATAAACTCAACTTCATGTCAATAAATAACGATTTTTGTCATTTTTTCGTTATTTATAATAGCTGGATTACGTTTGGAAATTTTCGAACCGAAATATGCTTAAAATATGACAAACCTTATTTTTTCTGGTCTTTTAAATGACAGTGTTATATTTTTCATTTTCTCTGGAAAATCCTCGAAATTTTGTTGATTTTTGTTTCTCTCGCTCGTTATTAGAATAGTAACTACCATTTAAATGTTTTCATGCTCAAAAACACTGATTTTTTTCAGATTTTTTGGATCATAATTGAGCTTAGAAAAAATATTTGAATTAAAAAAAAAATTTTAGGTTATTTAGGTAATTTTTAGCAAACTTCTAAATAATTATTTGTTGTGTATTTTTTTCCTTCCTTTTAAATGGTTTTATTAGATTTTTCATTTTTGCTCCAGAAAATTCTTAAAATCTCCCCATAAACAGCTTAACTTTATGTCAATAAATAACGATTTTTGTAATTTTTTCGTTATTTCTAATAGCGGGATTAGGTTTGCAAATTTCCGTACCAGAATATGCTTAGATATTTTTTCATCTTAGTTGTGTTTTCCGATTTTTCAGTCGGAATTACCATTTTTATTACCTTTTTCGTATTTATATACTAAATAAAGATAATTGAAAATTACCTAATTAAAAGTTTAAAATTAAATTAAATTAAAAGTTAAGTTTTTAACATAAGTGGTGCAGTAGGTGGTACGGTAGACTAGCAAAAGCTTTATAATATGTTTTCTGTATTTTTAAATTTTAAATAATATTTTCAAAATTGAATAGAGTACAATATATAAATAAAGTTAGATTTAGTACAATATATATATATATATATATATATATATATATATATATATTTATATATATTTATATATATTTATATATAGTTATATATATTTATATATACATTTGTTGTTGTTGTCTTCAATATGGCGCAGCGAAGTAAGAAAAGGAACATGTTAAAATTACACACAACTGGAAAAATGCCGATAAAGAAGAATTTCAAATAAAACTAATAAACAAAGAAAAATCACAAATATTAGAAATAAATAAAACATGGAATGGAATAAAATGGTGGATTTTCAGCAGAAAAAAGTGCACATCACGTAAAACCTAAAAGAACAAACACTGGACGTCAGTAAAAAAACCTTAAAATAGGAAAACAAACGAGTTGTGCAACATACAACAAAAACAGAAAGCCATACTCAAAAAATAGCCGAAATGAATAGGAGAATAAAAAGTATGTGTACCAGAGATAAAAACAACCATATAAATAACAGCAACATGCAAACTGCTACGAAAATAATGATCTATTTAAAAAAGTTAAATATTTAGCCCGAGAATTTATTTCACCACTTCAAGGAATTCAAGACCATAATGAAGAAGTAAAAACCGACGTAGATAGAGACACATGGAAAAATACTGCTCAAAACTGTAAAAAGACACTTCAAAACGATGCATCAGTCTCAGAACACAAGAAACATGCAATCACAGAGGCAGAACCAATAATCTTACGAGCAGAAGTAGAGAAGGCTCTCAACCAACTAAGAAACAATAAATCCCCAGTAATCGATGGCAACCAGTGGGGACTCTAAAAGCAATAGACGGGATTGGCATAGATGTAATACTGGACATGTGCAATATGATATGGATCACAGTGGTGCGAATCAACCTTTATTCCTATACATAAAAACAGGATCATTAACCCTATGCAGCAATTACAGAACTATTGCCCTTATTTCTTATGCAAGCAAAGTATTGCTACATATAATATTAAACAGTTATAGAACTTTCTATTTCCAGGGATAGCCGAATAACAATGTGAACTCGCACCAGAAAACGGAATGCGGGAGCAGATACTGAACACTAGACAGATAATAGAAAAAGCAGAAAAACACAGCATAAGAATTCTGCACTGTTTCACAGATTACACAAAGGCTTTCGATTTAGTAAAATGTGATCCCATCTGAAGTGTAATCAAAATTATGGGAGTACCTGTCCACCTAGCTAACCTTTTAAGTTTGTATGATAAACACTTAGTCAAAGTTAAAATCCACGGAATATATTCAGATGCGTTCAAAACAAAGAAAAGTACTAGGTAGTGCTGCGTACTATTACATATTATTATACAACATATATTCTAAACAGATAATGAGAAAAGTACTAGACGAATGCGATAGATCACTATAGGACGCAGAAAAATCAGCATTCTACGATACACAGCGAATGAAGTCGAAATGATTACCATCACTGAACGGCTAAGCCGGATAAGTGGAGAATTTTAACTTTAGATGAATACCAGAAAAACAAAAATAATGATTCTAGACAGAGTAAATAATAATCTACCGCACATACACCAACGGGCGAATTTCAAAGCGGTAAAAAATTTTGTATACTTGGACTCCTGATAACCAACAATGGTGATTTCTCCTTAGAAATCAAGTGTGGACTAGCAATGGCACGAACCGCAACAGCTTAACTTATTAAAATATGATAAGACCGAACAAATACATAGAATGCTATCATAACGTACAGAAAAATGCTATCTAAAACTACTCAAAGTAGCCAAACAATCCTACTTTCATAATCGCCTAACAAGCTCCAAAAATATTTCAAAAGAAACTTGGTCAATAATAAACGATTTTCGAAATAAAACCAGTGCAGCGAATCAAACCTTTTCTTTTCCTAACCCCGAAAATCTGAATGATTACTTTGGTAATGTGAGTAAAAATATAACCTCAACTATTTCGCCACAACAAGATCTAGTTTCCTATCTCCCTAATTCAAAAAACATTGCTGATACCTTCTTTTTAAGACCAGTTGATAAGACTGAACTCATTCAAACAATTCGTAGTATAAAAAGCAAATCGTCATGTAGTACAGATGGATTATCTATTAAAATTTTCTCAAATCTTCCGCATAATGTATTGGAGGTCATAATCTCGCTAGTAAATGATTCCCTTGAAAAAGGTACATTCCCTAACTGCCTAGAGACTGCCAGCGTTATTCCTCTTCATAAAGGTGGAGACAAATCTGATGCCTGCAACTATAGACCTATTGCCTTGTTACCAGCACTATCAAAAATTATTGAAAGGCTTATAAAAGTTCGACTTATGCCCTTTCTCCTTAAACATAATATTTTATCGCAAAATCAGTTCGGATTTTTGTCTAATAAATGTACTAGTGATGCCATGTTTTCTGTGTTACATGAGGTATATCTATCACTAAATAGTAACCTCTCCTCCGCCACCGTTTTCTGTGACTATTTCAAAGCCTTTGACTGCGTAAATCACGACATTCTATTAAAAAAATTAACTTTCTATGGAATTCAGGGTGTGTCTTTGAATTGGTTCAAAACTTACTTGGTAGGTAGGAAACAATTGGTTAGAATAAAAGACACCGACTCTAGTTGTAAAGACATTGAGTGTGGAGTACCGCAAGGTTCAGTATTAGGTCCCATTCTTTTTTTACTTTTCATTAATGACATCACTTACTTGAAAATAAAAGGGAAAATTTTTCTATTTGCTTATGATACCAGTATTACTTGTAGCAGCTCTAATATTTCAACGCTTCATTCAATTATAACCGCTGCTGATTTGCTTATAATCAAGGCTTGGTCAAACTCCAACTTACTTAGCTTTAACGTGGATAAGACAGTAGCATTACCTTATAAAGAAGTCATTCAACCCTTGCTTTTAAATGAGAGCCAAATCAGTATCGTTAATTCCGTGAAATTTCTAGGTATTCTTGTCGACAGCGATCTTAAATGGTCCTTGCTTACTGACTCCTTAAGGAAGAAACTAGCCTCAGCTTGCTTTGCAATAAGATCTGTTTCGAAGAAACTAAATTTATCTTTTGTCAAAATGGCATATTTCTCATTGTTCGAGTCCTATCTTCGATATGGGCTTCCATTTTGGGGTTCTAGTATAGCGGCCCAATTTGATACTATTTTTAAGTTGCAAAAAAGAGCAATTAGTTATCTATTTGATCTCAAACAAACAACTCATTGCAAGACCTACTTCAAAAATCACGGAATTTTAACGCTTCCCTCTTTATTTATTTTGGAAACGGTTTGTTTGATTCGCAAGCATCTAAACATTTTTCCCGATAGACCTGATCATGGCTACTCCATTAGAAATTCGGATTGTAACGTTTATTTACCGATCCCGTCCACTCAGCTAGTAAAGAATTCTATTTTATATAGTGCAAAAAAACTTTATAATCACCTTCCAAGAGAAATTAAATCTGCAACATCTTTCATTAAGTTTCGTAAGATGACAAAAATCTATCTCTCTAAAAGACCATATTATTTAGTTGACGAGTTTCTTAATGTATAACAAAGAAACAAAATTAGTATTGTTTATAATTACATTTGGGTGTCACAAGCATCTCATTTGTTGTTGTCTGTACAAATTATGTAAGTGATACAATAATTTTACTAATTTAAAATTGTATTGTTCTGTTTTTCTATTATATTTGTTTTTGTTTTATACTTTTTGTACTTTTTGACTGATTTTTTTTAGCTTTGTCCATAAAATTGTTCAATAATTTTCAGTGACAATAAAGCATATTTCTATTCTATTCTATTCTAGAATACTAAGCTCAGGGGTCGTATTTTCGAATTCGTTCGAGCATATTTCGCATACGAAATTAGAAGAAATTCGCTCGAAATCCAGTTTTTTATATTTTCGAATGGTGCGTATACGAATTTTTTCGTATACGACGACACGAATGGGTATGAACCATTCGAATTTCGATGCTAGTATACGATCAAAGTAATTTTTGTCATTTCAGTTGTCACTGGGCCCGTGTACGTCAGATAAAATTTCAGCTGATAGTTTTTAATCGTTGTTTTAGATTGAACAATACAATAAAATTTACATTAATACCTACCATATTTTTACATGAACTTTGATTTTAATGGGTGGTTTAAATAATTTTTTAATAGAAAGAAATAGTTAACGCCCTTGCCGAGGCGATAATATTAGCGGAACGAAGAGGCAAGTTTACCAACCCATTCTTAACCATCTAGAGGACTATTCGGATGTACAATTTCAAAAATTGCACAGATTAACAAGGCTTCTCACAATGGAGTTGATAGAATGGCTTTTTTTTGTTCGGCGGACACTGAACCACCATATTTCATGCCCTTTTTTACTTCTTGTTTTAGATAACAAATTCACCATAAACTAGGTTAAGTAAAACTGCCAATTATTCTTCTTTTTTTTATTATTTAAGTTTTGGTTGTTCGAATTTGCAGTGTTGCCGGTGCAAATTCTTTTAGTGTACGTATAAAATTTCGAAGGACGTTTAAAAATACAGATTCAAATTCGTATACGAAATTTTTCTTTCGAGTTAACTCATATACGAAAAAATTCGATTGAATTCGAAAATACGACCCCAGGTTGGCCAATGCCCTTATTTTTCCAATTGCTACAAACGCAGCTGAAACATGGACCCTTTTAAAAATCGATAGGAATAAGATAGAAACCTTTGAAATATGAGTCTATAGAAGAATTCTACGCGTGTCCTGGGCAGAACATAAAACCAACCTATCAATTCTAGAAGAGCTTTATATGAAAGACATGTTATAAAAAAAGTAAACCGAGCATACGTAATTTACTTCCACGACATAGGAACCTACTACAAAGGTAGAAGGCTGAAGATCAAGAGGAAGATTAGAATGAAGACATCAAGCTAATAATATTTAGAGTATCACGATGCCTTGACAAGGGCCCAAGAAATGAGGAGGAGGATATTTTAATCAATATATTTAATTACTATACACGTCAATTTAATAAAACTAAAAGAAGCAACCTTTGGAATTTCACGTGTTCGGTTAATTTTGCGAGGCAGTGTACATTTTTAGTTTTAAAAAGCGAACAATGCGGAAACGAACATAACAAAGAAGATATAATTAAAAAATAATTGAAATATCAGGTAAACAATCAAATCATAAAAATAAATTTTGTGTATCTATTTAATGAAAAAATAATTACTAAATACAATGTATATAACAATGTACTCCTGTGTTATTGCAATTCCAAAGGGTTGTGTGTTTTCATAATTGCAAACTTGGTTAGTCGCGACCCAAAAAAGCAGATGGGTAGTCGCTAAAATAAATAATTTTGAAACATTTGAAATTTCAGGTAATATCAAGTTGATTTTAAAACAAAGACTGTTTTTAAAAGAATATAAAAGGTGCGACTATAAAATTATTTTAAAAATATATATCAAACATAGAGCAACAAAAAGAATAAAAATAAATAAAACCATTGGAATAACCCACAATAATGGTGAAGAAAAATCTACTTTAATATGCAATTAGCTCCAATGTACATATTTTACTAAAATTTAGCTCTCTTTGTAACATCTGTGTACAGGGTGGCCAAACGAAAACAAAACAGAGGCATTATCAGGAGTTACAATAACATTTTTGAAAAAGCCAGGGATAGGTATTTTTGACTAAACACATATTTTTTGGATTGTCGATTATTTTACTTTTACCCCTAAGCTAAGGATCACCCCAACATTTTTTTTATAGATATGGGGGAAAAATAAGATTTCGTTTAAAAGCTGTTGCAATTCCCTGTATACTAGTCTTTAAATTTCTAAATTTCATTTAGTACTTTATTTGAATTATTAAAAAAAATTACAGTTTTAAAAATTTAAATTTTTATCATTTTTAACTCGTTACATACTTCTTAGTTGATTTAATGTTCAAACTAATGACCTCCGGCTTCCATAAAATGGTAAAGGTTTTCTTCGAAACGTCCTCTCACATTTCGAAGCATTTGCGAGTGATTCCTTCAGCATTCGTTGACAATTCGTTGACATAAATCCTCTGTCGAAGATTGTGATCCATAGATTTTACTTTAGGTATCCCCATAAAAAGAAATCCAGAGACAAATCTGGTGACCGAGGAGGCCATTCGTTGCAGCCTCTTCTGCCAATCCAATGCTGCTGAAAAAGTTCTTCTTATTCTTCTTCCTCTTTATAAGCAATTCTGCGTATTCATTGACGGATCAATACCTCTATGGAAGGTTTTCACTCCATCTTTTGCGCGGCCGTCCAATATTTCTTTTGTGGTCATTTATCTCTTGCTGTTTTAACTACACGGGTCTCCTATATTCTGTTAATGTAGTTATTCCATTCTTTTTTGTAATTTAGTGTCCATTCGTTTATACAGTAAATGTTACATTTTCTTCTAATGTCTTCACTACTCTCCTACAGGGTTGTTCCACATCTCCAACTATATTTAAAATATACTTAGTGAAAGACTTGACAGAATGGAAAACATGGAATACATGGAAAACAGAATGCGAAGGCATGGGAGTACTGGTACGAACCGAATACCTATATACGTTAAGCTTTGCAAACCATCAAGTAGTGATTTCACAAGACCAAGAAGAGCACAGTTACATGATAAAGAAACTACAAGAAGAATATACCAGGGCTGGCATAGATACTTAGCTCGCGAAAACAGAGTACCTATCTACAAGTAAAGAAGAAATAGAAGATCTATAGATTGGCGACAACGTAACAATGAAAGGAAAGGATAAATTCAAATAATTGCGGCTTGTAATCACGAAAAAGGCAACAAAGAATACTGTAGAATCCCTGAATATATATATATATATATATATATATATATATATATATATATATATATATACATATATATATATATACACATATATATATATATTATATATATATATATATACATATATATATATATATATATATATATATATATATATATATATATATATGTATATATACATTATATAATTAAAATCATTATTTGTATTATATGAGCGTCCTCCGACACGTACAATTCCAGAGTTTCAGATTTTGTCAGTTTTATGTAACATATTATAAAACCTAAATACGTAAGCGACTGCGTTTTTTAATTTTGAAAATTTAGAAAATCTTTGGTAAATGACTAACAACTAATAGAGCTATTTTCTTTACTTCCGGTAAATTTTCAATTTGCTCAAACTTATAAAATTAATCAAAATATATTTTAAGATTTAGGAAAAATTCAGTTCCCTGAAAATGAAACAAAAATATTTTTTGATTAAATAGACCGCGGGACAACAGATCAGCAGAGTTTAATTGTGATCTAATATATCCCCACTTTAGATTTTTACTAAGATTCTGAAGATTGGCCACTCTATTCGAAACAAACATATTAAGATTATATGATAAGTTCCAAATAAACTTTAATACTTTATACTTTAATTTCATTAGCCGGTTATTATTCAAATCTGAATTAGTTTTTAAAAATTTTTTAACACGCGTCAATTGGGTTTTTTTTATTTAAAGAGACAAAGTCGCATCCACCCAAAGGTTATTAGCGACATTCCTGTAACATTTGTAATTATATTAAATTTAACATTTGTAACAATTAATCATTGTAACAATTAATTACAATTTGTGAACAATTGAACATTTGTAACAATTAATTAAGTTAAATTTTGTGTAACATATTTATATATTTTAAGTAACCTAATAAATTATCCGGAACTAAACTTTTTACAAATTTAGGACAGTCTATCAAGAAGTGCTTTATACTGTATACTGTATTGCATGTTTCGCATATGAGATGTCTTACTTTCCGCGTCCGATGCCTCACTGCCAAGATAATTATGGTTTTTTTTCCTTATAGACGTGAATTTACGTTTTATGGATCTTTCCTTAAAATGGGGGTAAACTTGACTGAGCATATGGAACAAAGCTGATAGGTCTGTGGTATATTCTTAAATTGTGGTTATAGGATCTGTTCATTCCTTGATATTCATTAGGAGCATGTTATGTTGATCAAAGTTTAAAGTGAAAGGTAGAGGGTGATTTTCTATGAAGTTTTTAGCAGGGTCAAGTAAGGGAAAAACTGAGTATTAAGAAGTGCTTGCTAAACTAATTTTAGCTTTTGCTTTGACTTTAGGTGGTGGAAAAAGGTTACATTCTTTTGAAGATGATCTTCTTCAGGTGAAATAATTTCATCAAAGTTACGTTTTGGTTGAATAATTATGAGACTGTTCTTATTTGATGCATCTATTTTGTTCGGTATCTCCGAGTTATTAGAAATAGACATTTGTTCACATTGAGAAGGGTTTGTGTCATTAAGTGCTTGCAAGGATATACTGTTGCGCTGGATACCGATTCTTCATTATTTTGGTTGGGGTTTCGTTGAGTTAGTGGTTCGGAGCACTGTGAAGCAATGTGACCTGGCTTCTTGCATCTAAAGCATACTAATCTGTATTGAGAAATAAATATTCTATATATCGTGTTGTTTAAAACAAAAGTAAATGACTCTGGTAGTGTTAGACTGTGCGGACTGATGTAGATTTGTCTTCAAAAACTAAGGATGTGATGGTACTCAGGCATAGAAACACTAATTTTGAGGAATGACATGGGGGAGACAAGAACTATGCCGATTTTTTGTAACTCATTGATTAGCAAGTCATGCGGTATTGAAAGGCATACGCCGGAGAGCACAAGTCGTTCCGCTGGTGTAACTAACCTTCTTGCTCTCACAATTTTACCTTGTATTTCTATTTGACCATGATTATTCATAAAAATCATTCACTATTTGTTTATTAGATAAATACATACATATGCGATTATTAGATAATCTAGAAGAGAAGATTATATTTTCGGTTAAATTATGTTTGCAATTGGGACAAGGTAGTCTTGAAGTTTGGTGTTTTCTAAGGCGCTAAAGATAATTGCTTGGGACTTAAAAGGAAATTGCACTCTCGACGCTGCCAAAGAGTATGACTGTGATGCATTTATTTGACTTTGATGGTCTTGTATTGTAGAACTGTTGTGTGATTCCATGTTTAAATCGTTTCGATAAACGTTAAGTGAAAAGTAAGTGCGACCCTGTACACCTGCTAAAACAGGTATATCGATCTTTACTAAAAGTGGTTATTTTGCTGATAAAACTTAATTTGTTTATTGACAAGAATAAAAAATAATTGCAATTTGCTGACTTTAATGCTAATTTAACTGGATATTATGTAAAAAGTTTGTACACTTACAGTTTATTTCAATGTATCACTGAGATTAACAATGTATAACATATATTAAACTTTGTTAATGTTAAAAAAATATTCGGAGCCCACGTTGAATACAACATTATAGTTATCGATGCAGAACCGAACTTCTCAATTCAGATTTGTAACCCCCAATTTGTTTTCTTAAATTCTGAAGGGCCATTATAGAAAATTTTACAGAAATACTATAATTGACAACAATAAAATATTTTAAGTGTTGAGTATAAAACTTTTTATGAAATATTTTAGTAAGTATTTTTATGAAGTATTAGAATAATACCAGTAGATAACCGTAAATGTTGTAAACTTGCGACCTTTAATTTGGGGTTTCCTAAGGCAACAATATCTGCTGCTCGTTGGCCCAATGAAGATTAGTCAAAAACAAGTAAGTTGTTAGGAATAATTTTTGAGTGTTGATGACTCACACATATCACTCAAGTCGATTCAAGTTTTTTTTACACCTAAAAGTTCTGAAATAAACTATTTAGCGCGAAAGTAATTTTTACCTAATTTACCTAAAACCTAATTTTTTTTTCTTTCAAGAACCAATCAAAATGACAAGAAAAAGCAAAAAAAAAATTGGGAGTAAGGCAGAACGTCATGTAGTAGATGTTGCTAGAGCAAGTGCAGAATATGGTGCTCCTTTAACAAGCCTAGAGATTAGAATGCTTGTCAAACAATATATAGATGCCAGAGGAACTCGAGTTGTTTATTTCTCTTACAACAACCTTCCTAGTTGTGACTGGGTCAAGGCTTTTTTATTACGATATAAGCACATTTTAACTCAAAGGCACTGGGAAAACGTTTAACGATCCAGGGCAGCGAACACTGAAGGAATCTTAGAGGGATATTTTAATAATTTAAAAATAAGACTCGAAAACATCGGACTTTAAATAATCCTAAATTATGATGAAACAATTCTGTCAGATGACCCTGGTACCCAAAAATGTATATTTTGGCATGGAACAAAATACCCGGAAAGATACATGAATACCACTAAAAGCGCAGTGTCTCTAATGTTCGCGCCGCTGCCGCAACAGGAGAACGCCCACCACGGTATGTCGTTTATAAAGCTGAAAGATTAAATGGTAGATGGATAACGGGTGGCACCTCTCGTACATTGTATAATAGAACAAAATCTTAGTAAATTAATTAATTTGTATTTTGAGAACGATTTCCGAAGTGGAAATTGAAACGTCAATAAACGTAATTTAACCTTTAATTGTGGCTTATTCCCATTTAAATATAAATTAATTTAAAATGCCACAAGAAAATAGCTTCAGAACAATATTAAGAAACCGTTATGGGCCCAGCGTTATTCAAAATTTTCGGAGATTGGAAATTCTATACAAGAAACTGGCACATTTTCAAAATTCAATCAAATTTTTACGAAGATGTAGAGACAACAAACTTATACCAAAAGGGTTGAAGGTACGTCCAGCATATTCAAGCAGAAGGTTGGAAAACATTAGAACAAAATCTGGATGGTTTGATGCATAGACTTTTCAAGACTGGTTTTTTAAAGTTGTTTTACCGTGGTCAAAACGGGATAACAGGTTTTAATTGCGAACAACTTGTTCTCACATCTGAATATTAAGATAATAAGGGCTTGTCAAAGGGTTAATATAAGGTTTGTATTTCTGCCACCGAATTTTACAGGGCTTACACAACCACTTGATGTTGTATTTTTTCGGCCTTTAAAAAGAGACTGGAAACAGATCCTTACTGATTTAAAAAGTAGTCCACCTAACATAAATTCAGTTGAGAAAACCATCTTTCCTTAATTGTTAACAAAACTAATAGATGCGATTAAACCAAACTTTCAAAAAAATCTTCCAAAGTTTATTTCGCGCAACTGGAATTTGTACCTTTGACATGAATTACTTAAAGAGATGCCGAATGAGAGATTTGCGAAAAGAGTAAGCTCTTAAATTGATAATCCATTATAAAAATTTTTACACCAAAAAAAGTAAGGGGATACCATTATAAAAGAAAAGAAAAAGTTGCTTAATACTAAATCTGGTCAATCAGTTCAATTTGAAGAATTTAATCAGAATCAAGAGGGAATTGGGAACGAGTATTTAGAAGGAGAAATAGAACTGGAGACGAATGACGACGAAAATATAACAGAAGAAATGCAGATGAAGATGAATAACAGTGACGATGATAATGGTGGGAAGGCAGATAAATTACATGAAGAAGAGCAGGATGAGGTGGTTGAAAATATATAGTCCGATGAAAATATCGAAGTAGATGGAAATAATTTAAAAATTGGTACTTTTGTGGCGGTCCAATTTTCTACAAAAAAAACCATTAAACATTTCATCGGGATTATAGTAAAAATAAATGATGACAATAACTACACCGTAAAATTTTTAAGAAAAAATATAAATAATTTTGTTTACCTATCCAAACATATCAGACATATCGGACGTTAATTTTGTAGACATTAGAAAAATATTAAAGGAACCTTCCAAAACTAGAAGTGGATATTTTTCTTTTAAAGAAAATTTGTTTCAATTATAATTTTGCTTATGTTTTTTTTAATAAATGTGTAATAATTTTTTTTGTACTTTGGTAATAAAAGTTTTTTAATAAAAAATTGTTCTAGTTTTTATTAAAAATAAAATTCAAAACCTATATCGTGGGCATAGTACTAAAATCAAAACGTATGCCGTAGGCAAAGCAGTCCTATTACGTTTGCCGTACAGTGAATTTAAAATAGGTGGGCAATGTTGAAGTTTTTCGCGGCAACTTTGCCAACCTTGTATTTAATTTAATTTCTATAATTGTGATAAAAAATGATAAGTACATTTTCTGTTAATATCTCGCGAGTTTTCAAAATAATTTTTGTATTTATTTATATGAACTAAGAAAAAAATATTTAAATAAAATTAAAATTTGCTGGGCAAAGTAGGCCGTGTATACGGTATGGAGATCACGAGCAGACAGATCAAGCAGAGATTAACTTCCTACACGATGGACAGACGATGTCAAAATCGCTGGGAATTGGCTGCAGAAAGCTTAAGACTGAGAGAACTGAAAGAAATTAGAACAGACTTTTGTTCAACTTGGATATTGAGATATGTTAAAATTAATAAAAACAAGAAGTTTTCTTAAGAAGATAGAAAATTCATTGGACATTTAAAACCCGACTTTTATTGCCGTGTTTATAATTTTATATTATTTTTTATGTTATATTTGTAGCGAGTTTATATCACTTTGTTATGGGTTTATGTGTATAAAAGTATAATACTAAAAGCCACATGCTGTAATTAGACCAAAGTAATGTCAATATTGTAAACCCGGTGATATCTTCATTCTATTTTACCACATTACTCGTATCAATATTGTTTAAATATTAAGTAATATATGATATATATGTACATTAAAATTTAATTTCATTTTATTGTATTTTAGTAAAACATCAAAACATTGTATTAAACATTGTATTATATAAAACATTGTATGTAAAGACTAAGGAAGCTGTAGTTATATATTTATTCTGATTAACTAAAATCTTAATGTAATTGTATTTTTTTGGCTTTCCAAAATTTCATTTAAACTATTAAATATTAAGACAACACTATAATAGTAAATAATATTTTCGACAACAAAACTAGGTGCATGACACATAGAGTTAACTTTAAAAGTTAAATTATTCAGTTAAACATTATTTACAGAAATATTTTTCCAAAAATATCTTCGGTTTAACTGCATTACAGGAACTAAAGCCTTAAGGATAGCTTTTTTCTTTTCTTCTGAAATTCCCCTATTATAGTAAGTGTTAGTGGTTCGGGTAAATAGTGCTCAGTCGCATATTTTATTTGCAAAATAAAGTCAAGTTCGGTGTTGTCTTCGATAAAGTTTGTTTTGAAAAATATTGTCTTGATCCTCTTTTAAAATTCACTTCTACAACCAAATTTATTTGAAAATTCTTTAAGACATCGTTCTTTTTTCTTGTGGCTCTTCTTTTTTTCTCCCATTTATATGATTGTCGACCTCTAAAACATCTAACTAAAGCCTTTCTTGAGGATTGGATAACATCTTTTAAATCAATAATCTCAACTTTATGTATTTTCTTTTCAATATTTCTATGGACCCCATCTGCTCACATATAGGTGTGACCTTTAGTTAAATATTTTATAGTTATTTCGTTTACTGATAAATCTGGACAGTTGAGAATCAGAGTCAATGCCAAAAAAATCATCCAATTTTTGTTTTGGGCAGTACATTGTCTGACCAAAAAATAAATTTTGTAAAATCACGTTCTCTATTTATAACTGGAAAAATGAAATCAACAATGTTGGGTGCCTTTCAACCAACCATTCCCTCATGCCAAACTATGCAGTAGCTACTTACCGTGATTCCTTATAGATAAGAGCAAATGTTTCGTTAAAACATACTAATCTTCTGGCAAAAAAGTATCTTTAGTCCCTGGCATTATGGGAAGCAAAATAACTTTTTGTAAGTCCATTGATAAAAACTTTACATGTGCTGGTGAGGTTTTTGCAAAAACAACATCGGATTTATATAATTCGTTAGCTTTGTTTCTTTATTAATGTGAATTTTATAATTGTTTAGACTTTCCGGAGGTATTTATTTATTTTCCTTGTCTGCTTCCTTTTCTAGGTTTTTGAAAACTTCACACTTTAGACATTTGTCCGATTTTGGCATTTTTAAAGAAATATGCATTTCCTTAATAGTAGACCTATACATTTCTATCGAACAATAGCCAGGATCTTTTTCTAGAAAGTTCGAAAACATTAAAGTAATTAATAAGTCTCTGAGTAAATACCTTATGTTCGGTGCGTTATGTCGTCTATAATGACTTACAATTGGATGAAAGCCAGGGGCGCCGCTAAGGTATTGGCCGCTTGTGTGCAACTTAATATTTGCCGCCCCCCTTCCAACACTATAGATATACATACTATTATTTAAAGAAATGTGCAGAAGATGCATAATATAACAATAATAATTTGTAAATAGATAAATACTTACTTGAACATTTAAACTAATCTCTATGATCCAACGTCCATATATTATCCTAATGTATATCCTAATATCCAATCCTAATATCCTAATTTAAACGTCCATTATCCTAATTTAATAACCATGATCCAACGTCCAGAATATGTATATTCTAATATCCTTTAAACGTCCATTTAATTAAAATAAACCGTGAATAGAAACATAAACACATGAAAAAACTAAAAACGCACTTTTCGGGCTTTCGTCTCGGAAAACTTTTTGACAATATCTTTAATGTCCAATGTCGCACACACTTCATATTCTATAGATAACATTGCAGAAAGCAGAAACACATGTTACTACAATTGTTATTTGTTCTACATGCGCCCCAATGTTTTTTCTCCATTTCATATAATTTTTGAAGAGCAGAGTCAACTGTTAATCCTTTTTTTAATGCTGTAGATAGTTTAAACAGTTTTTGAGAATATTTTATATGAGCTGCACCGGATTCATGTCTTTATAAAATAATAGCTAAATGTTGCCAGTCACTTACCCCATTAATTCCACTAAGTAATTGTCGGCTGCTTTCATTACAACAAAACAGTTTACAAGGTGCACAAAAAACACTATTTAGTGATAATGAGTAAAGTAACCACGGGCGATGAATTTGGTCTTGATTAGTTAATGTGCAATAATAATAAGTTTGTGAAAATTTCCTATTATTTGTATCTCTGGGGAAGTTAATTTTTGTAATTTGCTGAGGAAAATTTTCAACAACAAATTGAACTTCACTTGAATTCATATTTTCAGGCCATTTTCCGGGATCATCTGAAACCAAGTATATGCTGGAGCTTCCTACACTGCAATCCAGATTAACTGGAACATTAATTGTTCTGTCTTGGTTGGCGATTTCAGGTTCAGGCGTTTCAACATCAGCACTCGCACTATCGCTATTATTGTCATCAAATCATCCGTCTCTATTAGCAGGAATATTCAATTGTTTGGTACTTTTTTCTATAATTTGGACTTCGCTTGAAGTTGAAGGTCCTAAAGTTATATCCGAGTCTTCTATATTTTCATGTATGTTTTTCATCAAAAATGATTCCAGTGCACCGGTAAGTTTTTTTTCTCTTCAGTTTTTGCCTCTTTTATTTTTCTATATTAAAAACCTGCAAGTCATTTTCTTTTTCTGTCGGACATTTTGAAAATATCACTTAAGAACGAATCCGGGCGAATTTAACAAAATAAATCCAAAACCACTGTAGATAAGTTGTCCAAATAATGTTTCTCCAAATAATATGTAGCCGTAACGCGTATACGAATAAAATTGCTCTGATCTCGACGTTACTTCGAAATACAGTACCTACTTTGCAAAAGAAACGGGTACACTACTATATTTTACAAACAAAATCTTTTATCAAAAGGGTGTCTAAATTCATCGAATTCTCAACTAAGACTGAACATAAGACATAATAACCCATCTATAAACATAACCATAGGAACAATATTATAACAGAAACTTTACAACCACTTGCCTAAATTCTTGTAAAGTATCTACGTGTGAAATCTTAAATAACTGAAGTCCGAAAGCCGCCAGCCGCTTTGAATTAAAAAGTATTCCCGAAACTGCTTTATGACTCTACCTGCAAAAGGGCGGCAGTTCATACAATAAATAATATTTTCTGACATTTTTTTTACAGTTTAGGATGAAAAAAAGAAGTATATATGATAAATGAAACGCATTTAAGTATTATCACGTACTGAATAATTATTATTGTTTGGAATATTAGAGTTCACAGAATTATCTGAATCATTACTATTTAATTATTTTCGTTTTAAAAAAGTAATATCATCAGTGGACTGCTTTTGGCCGCCCCTATTGTTGGCCGCCCGTGTGCGATGCACACTTGGCACACATGGTAGCGGCGGCCCTGATGAAAACTTTCAATATGGGCTTTAATTATAACATCTCAGTGTAATATCTTTTTTTGGTACTTGCCTCTATTTTCTTTCACTGCTGTACTCAAAGGAGCACGTTCCATTGCATTGCACAATTTGGTAATAATTGAATCATTTGTATAATTCAAAGTGCGTAATAAAAAATTACGACAAACTTTAACAGGGTTTTCATCGCCTTTGGGCAAATAAAACTAACGCGTTTTGTTTTTTTTTTGTATATATTTTCTGTAAAAGTGGCTGTGCGTCTACCAACGGTTTTGATACAAACATGTTTCGAGAGCCATACTCGTCGCTGACCATAGTTAGTCTGCCAATAATCTTTTCATATTTTTTTTCGATCTTCATCAGAAAAATCTTTGCATTGAGTATCTTTACATTTCTGTAAGCAAGGAGATGACATTGGATGTTTCTTTGTATATCGCAAAAATTTATCATCGTCTGTTAAAATAGGTCTCTTAAGGTTTTCTTTCTTTTTTCTTTTAACTACTGGTTTATGCTCTTCTTCAGGATTTGCCAAAATTATTTCAGATTCCACGTTTACATGATGTATGACTCCTTTAGCTGTTTTGATCCCCGACTCGTTAATATTTTCATTAGTCACGCCAGATTCTTGAGTTTCCGTTTTCAGAATGTCAATATCAATATTTTCATTGGTCATGTCAAGTCCTTGAAAAACAGATACAATAAAACTCTTCTCTGCAGCCTTAGTTGAATTTAACATCATCCATTTTAAATTCATCATATTGAATTCTTGCATTAAATTCTTTTGGGTCCTAAAACAAAAAAATTGTATCTAGTTTGTTCATAAAAGTGACAATATTTGCATTTGAATCGATTCTGATTACGTAGCTATATGATCCTGTTTTTGATGTAAATTTATTGCTTATATTTAGTGAAAAAACGTAATTTTTAATTTAGCTAAGAACTACCAAACGGTAGTTGTTAGTTCTTAACGGTAGTTTAATGTTTTTTTAATATATTCTAGTAAAAGTAGGTAACATTATAGCAGTGTATTTATTTTAACTATTTTATATTTTATATTTTATATTATATTTTAACTATTAATATAGGTGTAATTAACAGTAAAATATACGACAATACAATTAAGGGTTTTAGTGCATAATGTGAAGTAAAAATTGTATGTTACTGAATGTCTTTAATGACAATCATTTATTCTGCAGCCCTAATCTTGATAATGCACAAAAAACTTACCGTAAATAGCTTGGCTCATTTTCACCGTCGTTAGGACCGGTATTACTGTTTATCATAGGCAATATGAGACGGCTATGCCGACTTGGATAACTATGCGACATATTTTAATACTCTTTAACACTTTTTAAAAAAGATTTTGTCTCAACACACATTTACTCACACAACTTTTTTTGCAGCCAAACCACTCTCAACTTACGCAACCATGACATTCTTCTATGGCCTAGATTCCGTTTTCCTTCTATTTTTCCTTGCAATATATTTTGAAGTAATGCGTATTTATGTCCTCTCATCAGGTGACCCAAATATTCGAGTTTTCTTCGTTTGATCGTTGACAAAATTTCTGGGTCTTTTCCTATCCTTCGAATTACTTCAAAATTTGTAACTCTGTCAACCCAACTTATCTTCAGCATTCGACGGTAGCACCACATCTCGAAACTTTCAATATTTTTTATATTGTTCTGCTTGAGGGTCCAGGGCTCTACACCGTATAATAGCGTGTTAAATACGTAGCCCCTTAGCATTCTTAATCGGAGAGGAATGCTTATATCTCTGTTGCAGAAGAATTACCTCATCTACCATACACATGTACTCAAACAACTTTTTGAATGTTATGCGTTGGTTTCTTGAACTGAAAAACACAGTATCTGCCATATACTGTGTTTGTAAAAACATTTTTAATTAAAGATGTTAATGTAACATGTAATGTAATGTAAAATATATTAAACAACATTAACAACAAGTTATACCGATTAAAGTAAAAAGGTTAATTATGAAGAAATTGTTGGATACTGTGTTTTTCATTGGGCAGCCGAGATTTGCTTATAAAAAACATTTAAATGTGAAAATTAACTATTTTATCACATAAATCTTTACAGTCTCTTATTGATTTATAAATAGAACCAATGTTAGAACCTTTCTTTGAATTTTAAATCTTTGCCTAAAATCTATATAAGTAATTTTTATATTTATACATCTAGTTTATATAATGTCGAAAATATAACGTCTATATACATAAAAAAAAGTCGATTAAACGCGTGTGACGAAATGAAGAATCGCAGCGATGAAGCTTACAATGTTTTAAAAAATATGTCGAAGACGGAGACTGGCACATCTTCCTTGTATTGCGATTTGTTATGCAATAAATTAAGAGCTAAGACAGTACAAGAGGTATCGCCATGATGGAAATAGATAAAATAATGTACACCCTAAAACAACAAGACAATCACACAAGGAATTTCCCAAACATAATTTTACCCATTAGCCAACTGCACAACTTACATCCATCTCCACAATATCAATTCGCACTACCCCCAACTTACTCTCACTACTTTTACTTACAACCATCCCCAGGTAATCTTCAGTCATCCAACTCACAGCAATCCTCACAATATCAAGCCTCACTACCATCCTCATGTTACTCTCAATCATCCAACTCACAACCATCGCCAGGTAACCCACAATCATCCAACCCACAGCAATCCCCACAATATCAAGTCTCAGTGCCATCCCCTGGTTACTCTCAATCATCATACTCACAACCATCCCCATGTAACCCTCAATCATCCAACCCACAGCAATCCTCACAGTATCAAGTTTCAGTGCCATTTCCAGGTAACTTTCAATCATCATACTCACAACCATCCCCAGATAACCCTCAATAATCCAGCTTTCAACCGCCTCCACAACATAAACACTCCAGATAACAATATTAACCAGATGAAACAATATTTCGAAAATGTAATTTTTGATTAGATCTTTGCTAACATTGGTACCTATATTAAAAAATACTTTCTAATAAATAATTGATCCTCACATTACTTACTTTTATTTCTTCCTTTAATTCTACCATCAACGCTTCACAAACGTCATCGACACATCTTGAAATTGTTTGTATGGAGACTTTAAAAAGATAACTCAAGCTTGTGTAGCTATCTCCAGCAGATGCCAAAAATCTAAGTGCAATTGCAAACCGTTCTTGAGCACGAACAAATTTTCGCATGTTGGTATTATTCCTTGATATAACTGGGCCAATTTTATTCAGAAGGTATTCGAAAATACTTGGAGTCATCCTACAAAAATTAAAGAATGTGTTGCTTGGTTATTTTTGGAAATCAAGCAGCATGTCATTTCCGTTATACCTGAAAACAAAGTTATTAAAATACATTATCCCACCAACGCCACAGCATGTTCATTTGTTAATTTTCTCCCGCGATACCACTGCTATTTAGGGGTGTCAAAGCAGAAAATAAAATTATAGATACACTTACTTTAAACGACTTTTGTTGTATTCTGATATCCACCACCGGCGTGGTTTCTTTTTCCTGTTACTAAATCGCATAATATGGTAATTACTAATTAATACCACAGCCGCAGCTGCAGCAACGATACGTTCTCTTTCAGTTGGCATTTTGAAATAACGTTATATCAAATACTACTGTCACGGACCTACACAGACTGTCACGGACCGTAGGAAGAGCTCTGTCTGCGGTGCGTTGCCGCCCGTGCTGATCGACTGTCCGCGATGATCCGTAAAATCACCGATCATGGGAAGCCACTATTAGGATTTCCTATCGTTATTTATTGCAGTTTTCAAATAAATTAACTTTATACAATTGTCACCAACTTTCATATTGTAAGTTAAACATTAAACAATTAAACAGATGCTATCAAAGAAAATAAGCACTAGATTATTAATGTAATAAATGTTCAAAACGTTGCCCATTATTATCCGATCCTTTATAAACTCTTTTAATCAGATTATTTTTCTATTCTTTCGATTTTATATTCTTTATCTATTTCCGTAAGAACTTAAAAGACCTTATTTATTGTAGCTTCCTTAGTAGTGACAGGTTCAGAGAACACCTTATTTTTAACATATCTCCAAATCTTCATCTTGGCATTTCATTTAAAAAACTTATTCAAAAAATTCTACACGTCTTACATAATATCCAGGCTGTAAATGTTGAGCTAGTGTATACAAATAAAGAGTCCAATGATGTTTTTTAAAATTCTGTGAATTGTTCGAGTTGATACTGCAAAATATCCCAGGATATCTATTTGTAAATCTTTATTATACATGTGGGTCCTTTTACTTATAAACTAACCAAACGGAAAACAATTGTTTAATAAACGTTTTACAGATTTATGATTTGGTCGAGGCTTCTCCGGATATCTCTCAGCAAAAAGACGGCAAGTTCTGGATAATATTCTGTTACACTTATCGTAAATTATAGTTAAATTTAAAAGAATCACATTTATATACAGGGCCGCCGCTAAGGTATTGGCCGCCCGTGTGCAACTTAATATTTGCCGCCCCCTTCCTACACTTTAGACATACATACTCTTATCTAAAGAAATGTGCAGAAGATGCATAATATAACAATAATAATTTGTAAATAGATAAATATTTACTTGAACACTTAGACTAATATCCACGATCCAACGTCCATATATTATCCTAATGTATATCCTAATGTATATCCTAATGTATATCCTAATATCCTAATATCCCAATATCCCATCCTAATATCCTAATTTAAACGTCCTTTATCCTAATAATAACCATGATCCAATGTCCAGAATATATGTATCCTAATATCCTAATTTAAACGTCCATTTAATTAAAATAAACCATGAATAGAAACATAAACACATAAAAAAAACTAAAAACGCACTTTTCGAGCTTTCGTCTCGGTCCAATATCTGTTCAATGTCGCACACACTTCATGTTCTATAGATAACATTGCTAAAGCAGAAAGTCTATCTTGCTTCATCAAGGATCGCAAATAGTTTTTAATAATCTTAAGTTTTGAAAACGAGCGCTCACCCGTAGCTACAGTAACAGGTAGAGTTAGGAATATACGTACTATTATAGTTAAGTTGGGAAATGTTGATACAAGATTATTTTCGTAAATATATTCAAGAATGTCACTAGGACTTTTTTCTGCGGAAAAAAATGGTTGAATGGCTTTAATTTCTTCATATAAATCGGTTGCACTAATGTCAGTCGCTGAGCTGTTTATGTCTGTAAGGGCTCAGAGAGTTTTCTTCTGCAATTCAATGTGTTTACCACGCATATTGGCTCCATTATCGTAACCCTGTCCACGCAATTTATTAATATTTTTTATTTAATTTACTTAGTTTATTTTCTATAAATTCAAACAGACCTTGTCCAGTTACGTCAGTTACAGGAGAAAAGCCCAAGAAGTATTCCAATATCTGAACTGGTGTTGAAGTTGAAACACATCTTACTACAATTGTTATTTGTTCTACGTGCGTTATATCTGGGGTACAATCTAATATGATAGAAAAACATTTAGACTCTCGAATTTGTTTTAGGATAACGTCCTGAACAGAGTTTGCCAATAAAACAATCAATTATTCATTTTAATGTTGCCATCCTAATGTGGTATATTTGTACTCTTGGATTCCACACGACGAAGATGCTCTGATAATACAGCGTCAAACTTAGAAATCATTTCAACTAACTTCAAATAATTTCTATTATTTGGTTCAAATAACTTATTGGATGAGCCTCTAAAAGCTAAACATTGTTTAGATAAAAATTCTACAATTGATAATAATCTTTTAACAACAGCGTCCCAATGTTTTTTCTCCATTTCATATAATTTTTGATGAGCAGAGTCAATTGTTAATCTTTTTTAATGCTGTAGATAGTTCAAACAGTTTTTGAGAATATTTTATATGAGCTGCACCGGATTCATGTCTTTTTAAAATAATAGCTAAATGTTGCCAGTCACTCACCCCATTAATTCCACTAAGTAATTGTCGGCTGCTTTCATCACAACAAAACAGTTTACAAGGTGCACAAAAAACACTATTTAGTGATAATGAGTAAAGTAACCACGGGCGATGAATTTGGTCTTGATTAGG
The DNA here is from genome assembly GCF_040954645.1 of Diabrotica undecimpunctata. Taxonomy (NCBI): domain Eukaryota; kingdom Metazoa; phylum Arthropoda; class Insecta; order Coleoptera; family Chrysomelidae; genus Diabrotica; species Diabrotica undecimpunctata. The sequence goes on along the minus strand of NC_092807.1, from coordinate 45,364,975 downwards.
TAATGTGCGATAATAATAAGTTTCTGAAAATTTCTGGGGAATTTGTATCTCTGGGGAAGTTAATTTTTGTAAATTGCTAAGGAAAATGTTCAACAACAAATTGAACTTAACTTGAATTCATATTTGCAGGCCATTTTCCGGGATCATCTGAAACCAAGTATATGCTGGAGCTTCCTACACTGCAATCCAGATTAACTGGAACATTAATTGTTCTGTCTGGGTTGGTGGTGTCAGGTTTAGGCGTTTCAGCATCAGCACTCGCACTATCGCTATTATTGTTATCAAATCCTCCGTCTCTATTCGCAGGAATATTCAATTGTTTGGTACTTTTTTCTATGGTTTGGACTTTGCTTGAAGTTGAAGGTCCTAAATTTATATCCGAGTCTTCTATATTTTCATTTATGTTTTTCATCAAAAATAATTCCAGTGCACCGCTAAGTTTTTTTTCTCCTCAGTTTTTGCCTCTTTTATTTTTCGGACATTTCTCGGACATTTTTTTTGCTTTCGGATTATCATCACTTAAGAACGAAGCCCGGCGAATTTAACAAAATAAATCCAAAAACACTTCAAATACGTTGTCCAAATAATGTTTCTCCAAATAATATCTAGCCGTAACACGTATACGAATAAAATTGTTCTGATCTCGACGTTACTTCTAAATACGATGCAAAAAAGGAAAAAGAGAGAAATCCTAAATAGAAAAATACAACAAATTACAGATTATAATAACAGAAGAGAGACTAGAAAATTTTACAAGAAAACCAAGCAATGCATCCAAGGATACATGACAAGATCAACAGTTTGCAAGGACAAAAATGGGGCAATTATCAGCGAGAAAGAGGAAATAATGAAAAGGTGGAAGGAGCATTTTCAAGAGCTGTTAAACCCAGAAAAAGAACAAAACGAAGATGAAGAGATAATTCACCACACAGCAGAACAACTAGTTGAGCAACCAACATTGGAAGAAACGATAAACGTCATAAAAAATCTAAAAAATAACAAAGCACCTGGCACAGATGGAATAACTGCAGAACTGATAAAGAATGGTGGACATGCGCTATGGAGGCGTATCCATAAACTAATCGACCGCATATTGACACTAGAAGTCATCCCAGAAGATTGGAAAGTAGAAATCATACTTCCTATGTACAAAGGGGGAGACAAACGACTCTGCAAAAATTATAGGGGCATAACAGTTTTAAATGTTATCTACAAGATATTATCAGGAATTATATACAGCCGCCTGAAATCGTTTTCGGAGGAGATTATTGGTGAATACCAATGTGGCTTCAGACCAAAGAGGTCAACTATAGACCAAATACATATGTTAAGAGGTATACATGAAAAATGTGTTGAATATAACATACCTATTTACAACTTGTATATCAATTTCAAACAGGCGTTTGATGGAGTAGATCGACAAAAGATGTTAAAGCCACTATCTATGTTAGGGATACCCAATAAGTTGGTTAAACTTATACGAATGACTCTGGAGGGTTCCAAAGCTATGGTGAGAATAGATAGAGATATGACGCAGGCCTTTGATATTGAAAATGGAGTTAGACAAGGGGATGCCTTATCAACAACACTTTTTTATTCTAACTTTAGAAGTTGTTGTTAGAAAACTGGATATAAACGGCTATATTAATACAAGATCTATGCAAATATGCGCATATGCGGATGATGTTGCCATAATAAGCCGCAACAAAAGGGTATTAAGCGAAAAAGTTATAGAACTGAAACGAGAAGCTGCTACGTTTGGTCTCTATATAAATGAAAGCAAAACAAAATATATGGAGTGCACAAAATCGAATGAACATGAGAATCTGAAGGTAGACAACCATACCTACAAATATGCCTCCACTTTTCCCTACCTAGGCTCAATAATAAATGACAACAACAACATCAGTCAAGAAATACAAGCACAGATTCTTAGCGGTAATAAGTGCTTTTATGCATACAAAGTCTTAATGAAAAGTAAGTTGATGAATCGTGAGTCTAAGCTGAGAATCTACAAAACAGTAATTAGACCAGTGGTCAAATATGGATGTGAAACGTGGACCCTCTCAACCACTGATGAAAATCAACTGAGAATATTTGAGCGCAAAATACTAAGGAAGATATTTGGACCAACCCAATGCAGCGATGGTTCGTGGAGAATTAAAATGAACCACGAGCTGGATGAACTAATGCAGAGCGCAGATATTGTCAGATTTGTAAAGTCACAAAGACTAAACTGGCTTGGTCACCTAGAAAGAATGTCAGATAATCGAGCTGTACAAGTAGTCCAGAGATGGAAGCCCCAAGGAAACAGAACAAGAGGAAGGCCCCGTAAAAGATGGATAGACGACGTAGAGAGGGATCTTAAAACCATGAACATCAGGCAGTGGCGAAGGAAAGTATCCGACAGGGCAGATAGGAAGAACATTGTTAAGCAGGCCAAGACTCACAAAGGGTTGTAGCGCCATTAGAAGAAGAAGAAGAAGGTCACTTTTCAAAAACCCTTCATTTAAATTTTCATGATTCAGTTACCTTTAGTTGTCGAGATATTTTTAATTGGCCGTTTATCTGTCGCACCCTGTATAAATAATGATAATAAAGATCGCTATTTGATTTTAAGTTAAAGAACATAAATTATAAAGAAAAGTGAGACAACTTTACAGAAAAAGTATAAAAAATCTTTTAAAATGAGAGTTTTTTTAACTTGATGTTTATTAATTGCATTTCTTGAAGATTATATAACTTTTCTAAAAATGTACAAAACATTTTAATTTCGCGTGACAATGTAAACAATATTGCAACATTTTTTTTTATATTGCAATATCTTTCTGAAAGAACCTAATTCAAAAGGTTCTATCGCTTCTCACGGTTTCCAATGACAAGAGTCTTGTTACTTACCTAAAACTTTTCTATATTCGGATATCTACCTAGAGATAGAAACAGTCTGGCGTCATTTTTGAGTGGGGGACCCACTTTTTTTTTGGAAGCTTGTTAAATTTTGAGAGGAAGAAAATAATACCATATTAGATTAAATATTGTTATAAAGTACCTTCATTTTAATTAACTTCAGTGCTTGATACTAGTAAAGTATAGTAGAATCAGTGAAATAATGCAGCAGCCTTCGAGATTTATTGTAGGTTATCGTAATCATATTACCTTCAATTATCTGGGTGAATAATATTGTAATCATAGTACCCAATCCTGGACGAATCTGCGTCAACCATTTCTTCACCTGTAGTTAATGTTAATTACCGATTTAGCAATTCAATTAAAAGAACATTTAATTCTTTCATACGAACTTTCAATCATTTATTAAGAACTTTTTACAAATAATAATTATGAACATTCAGTATTCAGTAAGAACAGTTTCATTTTTATACTACAGAGTTCTTGTAATCTTTTGGTATTCTCTTGAATTTAAATTTAATTAATTTTGCTTTATTTGGTATAATTGCTATCCATTTTTACATTTCCAGTACCTGTTATCTCGAGATAAGTCCACAGAGCGAAGAGAGATTTCTTTAATCAGCTTTAGTTGATTTTTTTTAAATACTACCAGGCTCTCTTTGCTGATAATTTAATTTCTGCATGTTTTTATTATATTGTATCTGTATAGGTATTTCTTGATCATAATACTGTTTATTTCCATATATGTATACAACCATTTATTAATTGATTGTTCATTTTTTTACTTGTGTCTACCCTCAGCCGCCTATTTAATTGTGTTGTTGAATATATTGTTTTGTTTTATCCATGAATTCTATTTCTCGAATCCTAATAAGTTTCCTGATAAAATAATACCTCTAAATATTTGCTTATTACATTCAATTATTATTATACCTTCGACCAGGAGAAAGATCAGGCTGATTAAGTTTCGTAGGTAAGTAAGTAGGTAAGGTGGACTCTGTCCACCTAATATATTTATTATTTTTTTATGTAGTGTGCTGACAAAATTTATTTAATAATTAACTGTTGATATCTTTTCTTGAATTTGGTCTGAGAACCTAAATATCACTCCTTATCTCTATTCGTTTCTAATTTTCCTTAATTTTCCCCTTGAACCCCAAAAAGTTAAGTGGCGTCCTTTTTCTATCTTATCATATCTTTGGTAATTTTACCAATTTATATTTTTGTTTATTTCTGTATCTTTTCTAATATATCTTATCCTGTCCTATCTTTACTTATTTCGTCCGTTGGACCCATTCCCGGTTTCAAAAGCTAGTTTCGAACCCACGACTCGCTCTCCACCAACCATCTGGATGTCGTCCGCAGTGTCTCCGTTGGTGACCTTTCTAGCGCCACCCAAAAAAGGTTTTTGGGGTTACAATATCACAAATATTTAGCTGTAAAGATTTGAAGAAATTTCACTTATGCTCCAGTCGTCAGAGACGAAAATTCCACTTAATTTCTAAAAAATATACGAACAAGCTAAATTTTGCTGAGGATATCCTCAGTAGAGTACGAAAAAATGTCGATTTACCTAAAATTTGTAGGCCGTACAAAAAATATTTAAATAAAAAATGTAGCTAATTTTGAACAAAAATGTTATTAACACTTGCTGTGTAGAATGAAACGTTCTCTCAGAAAATGCGGGTAAAACGACTGGCGATTTTAATGTTAGTTTCCGCACTAAATCAATTTTAAATAAATTTTTTATTAAATCGACGGTAAAAATTAGATATCTTTTAATTAGAATAAATACCCTATCGACAAAACTCAAAATGTGTTTTAAAAGTGAATATTATAGCTTTGGTATGCAATTCTTCGATTTTGCCGGAAATAAAATCAGTTTTATAAAGGTGTTAAAAATTGGACGTTGCGCGATTTTGCCACTTTTTATGATTCTCATTAATTAATAAAATTTATTACTTTTATTAACAGGTCACTATAAAATTTCCATTACTAGAACCTAATATTAAAACCGTGTATCATGAAATTTCGGTTTTGTTTTGGCAACAAATGAGAGGTATTTGAAATTTGTATAAAAAATACATTATAGACGATCTAAAATGTTAAAAACTGCTTCTTTTCCATTACGCAGCTACGTTTTTCAAAACTACAAAACTTCAGCGACAAATTCCTCTTAACCCTACACCGCGTAATTTTTTATTTCATTTTCAAAAAAATCTGGACTATGTAATAGTGTCTATAAAACTAGGAAAAAAAATTTTGTTTGCAAAAATAGTTTATTATATACAAAAATTTTGTGACAGATCTATTATATTGCGCATCAAAGGGACAAACTCAGTTCTCGTGAAATTTTACAAACAGTTCAACAGTATTTTTGTTCAAACAAAGATGTACACCATCTTTAGAACATTTTATAAAGGATACTGACATGCAGGTTGGTCATTTACATCTTTGTCTGACTTCATCATATGTAGGCCAGTGATCAATGGAGTCTGTCATGATGTCTTTTAGAGGTACAAAACATGCCGATTTTCTTCTTTTTTCTTGCATCAGTTTTTCAATGTTTTAATCAGAAGGTCTTCGTCGTTTCAATGAAGAATTAATACTGTTAGCCTTGTATAAACATTGGGCTATTTCAGCAAGAAATTTGGGCTGAGTTAAACATTTCTTATTTTGAAGTACACAACATCTTCTATACAGGAGCCAACTGTTGACAATAGTCATATTCAAGAGTTAATAAAATAACTGTAGATACATTTTTTGTGTCCGAATCTCAATATAACTGTCCATAGCGTCAACTCCACCCATATGAGCGTTATATTCAGGAACCAAACTTAGATATTCAATGCTAACGTACTTACGTTGCTTCCTGTCCCAACGTTTGTCCTCAGTTAGTGGGAATTTACCTTTATATGTTGATAGGAATGTACCAGGTTTACTATGCAGCCAAATTACTCAAGATACCTCAACACCATCAATACTACATACGAATTTATGAAAATATCCTCTGGGTTCTTTTTTGAGTTGTTGGTTAGAAGGTAGCTTACAATCTAAATACTCACTACTTGTTAATTCTTCTGGTTGTATAATGACTTTATCTTCTAGTTCTATTGGCATATGTGATACATCTGGGTCATCATCATCCTCATCCTCCAGTTTACCATCGAACTCATCCTCACTATCCGTCAAATTGAGGATTGCTTTCTCAAGTTCTTTTTAAATAAAAGGGCTGCGAGACATTGCTAAAAACCTACAAAAAGGTATATTTTGTTGTTTGTGTGTAACCCACAAATATTTCAAATAGTGACTCTAATGCGCAATGTCTTATATGTAACAACCCATTTCAATGCCGTTCTTAGCCAAAATATGAATAGTATTTGTTTTAAAAATAATGAAATGAAAGCAAACATACCTACCTTATACAAAATAGATAAAATTCCAACATATTAACTGGTAAATAAACCCACAAAACTAAATTATTTGTACAAGCGTTCGCACGTGCTAATCGTGTAAATGCCGATGCGAACAATATGGTCCGTTATTTCATTAAAAACAATTTAAGACTAAATCAGACTTTATTATCATTATAGATAAGGTTGTAACAGAATGTACACACTGTGCAGGGTAGCTTTAAACGTATTTAAATTAAAAATAACTGCTTTGAAATCGAGATGTGGTCTTCCTAGAGGCATTGCTAGTGACGAGCGATCGTTTGTAATGTTAGAGTTTAAATTTTGCGTTTTTAGGTATATTTCAAATATCCCGTATTTTTACCAAGATTCAAAACAGGAGATTTTATGATATAGTTTTTAAAGACTGGGCTGTAAAAATGCAAATCTCATATTGATCAGTTAATAAAAGTGATAAATTGTATTGATCGCATGAGAATCATAAAAGATGCCAAAAATCGTGCCAGGTTTATTTATTTGCCACCTTTATAAAAACTAACTTCGTTTGCAACGAAATACAGAAATTACATACAAAGGCTGCACTCTTCACCTTTAAAACACAGTTTAGTTTATGTGACTAAAAGTATTGAATTTTAATTAAAATTTATTTCGCGTGCGTAACTGGCAATTAAAATTGTCGGTCGCTTCAAGCGTTACTTGTGAGAGAATGGTTCGTTCTATAAAAAGGTGTCAATTAACATTTTTGTTTAAAGTTATCTTATATTTTTAAGAGCTTTAGATGCATCTAGGATTATACACATTTACTGTGAGGAGCATTTACTTCAACTCCTGAGGAGGAAGAACGAAAACCTACAAACAACGTATAATAAAATTAACAATAAATTGAGAAGAGATATAAAAATAATAATTAAAAACATTATTGGTAAAATAGGCAATAATAATACAAGACATAAACAAGTGATGGTAAGAAAGGAAATACGGGGAGGCACGACAATGAAAATCGACTAATCGAATTTTACGAACAAAGTGAACTTTTAATAGGTGGAAACCTTTAAACATTAGCGGATACACACCATCACATTTAAAACAACATAAGGGAGGTACAAGAATTAAATATACCAAATCACAATTTATTATAAATGGATACGCTTGTTGCTAGATATCAGAAGCTTAGGAGGTGCTAATATGGGGTCAGATCACATGCTAGTCAGAGCAAAACTAAAAATAAAATTAACCAAATAAAAAAATCGAAAAAACCAACAAAGGATGTTAACCAAATTTTATCACAAGAAACTAAATAGTTAATCAAAAAAACGTGGACACATTTTAAAGAGGTAATGATAAATACAGCGAATAAAACAACCGTATTAAAAAAAAGAGAAAATAAAAAATGGATAACTAAAGATACTCTTGAACTGATAGAAGAAAGTTAAAAAAATTAAAGAAGAAATCCTACAAAAGGAAGAATCGGAAAAAGAAAACCTAACACTTAAAAGTAAATACTAGGCAAAAAACTCAATAGTACAAAAAGAGCCAGAAAAAAAAGAAACTATACAAATAAGAGGTTAAATTTTTCAGAGAAAGCAGCACAAGAAAACCACCTACGAACATAATATACAATTATATGAAAGAAGGAGACCTAAAGAGGTCGAAATACGTATAAGCGGCTGTCGCTGCCCTGTTTCAAAACAAAAATCCAATACCGTCATTATATTTTATTACTTATTTCGTTTGGAGTACCAGAAACTGAATTCACTACGAATTTTGACCAGGATGAACGGCATGTGAAATGCAACTTTAGATTCCCTTGCCGAGTAATTTATCCAGCTTTTTGTTTCGCAAGTTTTAGGAAACACAGTGGTAAAAATTTAAATTCCTTTTCGTTAGGTAGAAATCGTTTGATTTCTCTTTTTGTTTTTAGATGGCATAGTTACGTCCGTATATAGTTATTTTGATAACTATTGTCTAGGACGGGAGAGATTTTTGTTTTGGTTTAGAGCAGTGGCTATACCGTTCTGAGGAAACCTAAAGAGGTTGAAATACGTATAAGAGGCTGTCGATGCCCTGTATCAAAACAAAAATCTAATACCGTCATTATGTGATATATATTGTGTTATAAATTATATGAAACTTAACAGAAAAAGCACAAAGAAATATATGAGAAGTTAAGGATAAACAAGGAAACAGAATAAAAAATGAGAAAGAAAGAATACAAAAATGGAAGGAATACTTCAAGGTAATATATGCTAAACATGAAATAACACAAGTTATAGAAGATGACGAAGAATCACCAGAGCTAGAAATAATTATTGGAAAAATTACAAATTAAAGAAGTTGGAAATACACTAAAACTTTTAAAGAATGGAAAATCCGCAAGAATCGATAATATATCCATAGACCCAATAAAGCAGATACTCAACAGTCAACAGACATGTTACAGAAACTTTTGTACAAGATATGGACTGACGAAGAATTACCAAATGAGTAAAAAGAGGGATTGACAATAAAAATACTCAAAACAGGAGACCAGAATAGATGCAATAATTGGCATGCAATAACAGTAATAAGCCAAAACTAGATAAAAAACTGAAAAGTAACCAAGCAGGTTTTTGTGCCAAACGCGCCACATTTGCATCACTAAAATGATATTAAAATAAACAAATGAATCGAATAGAGATAATAATGAGAGTTTAATCGACTTTAATAATTCCTTCTACCGTGTTAATAGGATACAGAGGTGGAAAATCCTAAGGTTATATGGGATATCACTGAAAATTATAAACTTTTTTACAAGGGATACAGAGCCAAACTGGAACACTCAGGTAAAGTTACAGAAGAAATTTGCGATGATATCTGGCTACTTACTAAATTGGACTTCAAAAAAACACTGAGAAACTCAAACTCGTAAAAAATAATAATCACCCAAATAATAAAATAATGATAAAAGGTAAGGAAGTAGAAGAGGTTGACAAGTTCACATATTCGGGATCAGTTAGGAAGAAAAGTAATGAGGGTGTAAAAAGAATATACAGACGAGAATAATAAAGGCTCAACATGCATTCAAAGCTTTAAATAAAATTTTAACAAACAACTAAATATCAGAAATAATAAAAATTAAAGTATTTAATCATTAAATCATAAGTATACTGCTTTACAGAGCAAAACCCTAAAACTAAAAAATTGCAAAGTTTTATTAATAGCCACAGAGAGTGGAGTCAGACAGCGTTGCGTACTATCCCCTACCCTATTCCTGATTATCGAAGATGCATCAGATGGAACCTATTAAAACAGCTTGAAGATCTTGAATTTGCGATGATATCTGGCTACTTACTAAATTGGACTTCAAAAAAACACTGAGAAACTCAAACTCGTAAAAAATATTAATCACCCAAATAATAAAATAATAATAAAAGGTAAGGAAGTAGAAAAAGTTGACAAGTTCACATATTCGGGATCAGTTAGGAAGAAAAGTAATGAGGGTGTAAAAAGAATATAAAGACGAGAATAATAAAGGCTCAACATGCATTCAAAGCTTTAAATAAAATTTTAAAAAACAACTAAATATCAGAAATAATAAAAATTAAAGTATTTAATAATTAAATCATAAGTATACTGCTTTACAGAGCAAAACCCTGAAAACAGGACGAAACCATAACTAAAAAATTGCAAAGTTTTATTAACAAATCTCTAAGAAAAATCCTGAAAATATACTGACCCAACAAAAGAACAAATACAAAATTATGAGAAAGAACAAAGCAAAATAATATATTTAGTAAAGTGAAAAAAAAAATAAAAATGGATTGGCCAGAGGTACTTTAAAGAAAGATAAAAGCAACAAAACCAGACAAACAATTGAATACCAACCAAAAGGAAAAAAAAAGAGGAAGACCAAACAACAGTTGGATACAAACTCCAAAAAAAAATTGGACTAAGGTGGGGGAAATTAAAACAAGCAAAAAGTAAAAGATAATGAAAGGAACTAATACACAGTTTATCCAACTAGAGAATAAACAAGACAGAAGATGTGCTAAACCAGCCAGCCAGCAATCTTACACTTTTGGCAAAGAAACGCATAAGTGCCCAATACTCCACAAAGAGGGACGGAACTAGAGAAAGAAAAAGAGAGAAAGAGAGATAATATATGATTTCCTTAATGTCTATTTTTCTTTATCCTAAAATAAATTATTATAAGTCCATTTTAAATACTGCTGAATTCTTGTCTGAGCCTCCTGCATTGTATATGTCGTTCATAAATTTTCCTGAACTTTTACTTTATTGAATATTTTACTTAGAATCACATTTTCGTGATTTGGACAAAATACAATATACCTAATTATAATTATAATTTCTCTTGATTTAATATATTCTGTTCTCCTGGGCTTTGGTTTTTGTTTAAAATTTGTACTACTCGCTTTATTTTCTGATCGGTCAGTTTCTTTTCTTAGGTGCATCAGTTTTGTGCAGTAATTCTGTTAAGGTTTGGAGGGCTCTATCTCCGCTATCGTGTGAGTTTTTTTCCTAAAAGCTATTTGTTATAAACCAGCCGTACTGCAGTTAATTGGCTTATTGTACATCTTCCATTTCTTTATTATACCCACTATAGGAGTCAGGAACCCCGTAGTAGCTTATACAGGTCCAAGGAATGGGTATCATATTTAATTATAGTCACTTTGTTGTCTCAAAAAAGTGTTTGCCACCTGCGATCCAATGCCTACTGGTCATGTAAGATATGGCTGACTGTTTCTGTATCTGTGCTACAGTGTCTGTAGCTCAAGTCTTCATTAAACCGTTTTATCGCATGCATATGTCCCTTAAGTAGAATGTGTTCAGCAAGGACGCCTGTTATGATTCTGAGCTGATTCTTGCTTGTTTTTTGCAGTACCTACTTCAGCGCAATTTCACATGTTATTTTAAAAAACATCTTGCCATGTGTTCACAGGGTATATTTTCCTGATACTCTTCTGACAAGAAGTGTATCAGCTCTTTCATGCCATATATTCCTCGATGACCTAGAACCCATATAAGTGTTACACTTATATGAACGATAATAATAAAGTGGCAATATGTCGAATTCATGTCGGTATTCCCACATTAACCTAGAGTCTACCTTAGGGCTTATGGGAGTCTCCATGCTTGCTTAGCTATCTGCGCAGATATTGATCAGTTTCGGTTCGAAAGGTCTCAAGTTAATTTATTTTGCAAACTACAATGTTTCAAAATTTTATGCCCAAAATATAGAGGAATATTCTGCTAATGGAATACAAATATTAAAATATTTCCTTTACTAGCAAATACCAGGTGTAACCCAGCAACTGTGTTGTGTTTCCATCCCTCTCGTGCGTAAATGTCCAATTAGAACAATACTTTACAGAAATCATTATCCGTTTGGCATCTCTAGTTGCATTTACTATGTTACTAAGTTATAATTTAACTGGCACGTTGCTCAGGTTTTCTCGCAGTCTTTAATATTCCATCCTCGCCTTTCCTCATATAATTAATTGTATGTAAAGAAGGGAGATCCAACAGGGCCTCTATAGCTGCCGTTGATGTGTCTCTCATACCTTTTGTAGTTCCGAGTTAAATGTTTCTAACTTACCCAAAATGTCACCTATTCTTGTCTGTTCCTAACCATTGTCATTATCATATGTCCTTCGGATACTGTATCCTATTTTCTTAAATTGCTTGTATATAAATTAGAATGTCCAAATTATGTGATCTACTATGATCTTATTTTGTTCCTCAGTGGTCTCTATTTTTTTTATAGATCTTGCACATATTTTTCATACTTCTTAGAATTTTGTATAGTTTAAGCAATATTTGATATATTTATTTGAATTTTGGCTCTCTTTCTGTTTTTATGTACATTTTACCTTTCTTTCTTTCTTTCTTTCAATCCAAGTATTGTCCTTTAAATTTCCTGGTGGTACTAGCACATTCCTCGTCTTTTTTGTTAATATTATTTACATTTGTATCCACTCCTTTATAAAATTTTTAGATTCTGGTATTTCCATCAATTTTTATGCTATTCAAACTTCTGTTGACTCATCTTTAAACAAACTTGACATATTTCTCTTACGCGATTTCTGCTTAATTCTCTGTTGTTCTGGTGTTTCTTCTCTTGTTTTTGGGCCTAACCAAAAGCTTTCATTTTACTACTTGTAAGACTGATGTTTAACGTTATTAATACAATCTATTAAATTTACAAAGAAGTAGTGATTTAGGTATTGGAAAAGTTATTTAATAATAGAGTTAGATATTTTCGTTAGATTAAAAATAAAATCGATGGTGACTTTCAGATAAATTTCAAAATTCACTTGACACTAGCAGTTCAATTGATCGATGAGTTCAGTTTAATATTTATCCGAGCTTTAAATTGTTTTATACCAACGGCATAGAGCTTTGTGAAATATGTTGACGTTAGTTAAACCGTCAATGGTTAATTGAGGTAGATAGTAATAATTAAAATCGGCTTTTCGTTTACGCGTTTATTCAAAAAATAAAGAGATAAAAACAATAAAGGGACAAATTGATACCATCTAATTAATTAGTAATGAGTAGTTCACACAAAACTAAATATGGAGTGGACATAACTATTTATAAACGATAACACTTAAAGTATCTGTTTATTTATTTCTGGATATATACATATATATATATATATATATATATATATATATATATATATATATATATATATATATATATATATATACTGTTATGAAATTAAAGCTCCTAAACAGTTTTTTTATATGAATAGTATGAACATAAAACAAAATGACAATATTGAATATACCACATATATATTTAACTCAAACAATTGTATTATTGTTGTTAATTTAATAGTTGAAACTAGATTCAACAATAAGAAAGAAACTAAAAGCAAAAATAAGCAGAATTCACAGACATGTAACAAACCAATAACGACTATATTGTATCACCAGATTTAATTAATGTTTTCAAAATAATTTTATTATTATTATAATTAAAACCAGTTGGTTTATTATAAACAAATTTAGCATAATAGAAATAAGATTCTTTTAATACGTGAGTTATTATAGCCACTGAGTTATAGTTGGTTGATAAACACTTTTCAATAAAAAAAAAATATATATAAAAAATTAAACCAAAAACAATTGTTGGTCATGAAATTGATTATGATTTAAACTTAAATTATTGTTTGTTATATATATATTATATTATTTATGTAAGAGATACTTACAGAATAAGCCAATATAGCCACAACATAAAGATACAAAAAGCAAATATCAAACCACTTCGGATCGAGTGGAAATAAAAACCATAAATTTGTATTTATTAATTAATTGCATTTTTTATTATAATCCAAATTCTAATATATACAAGTCAATAGAATCTTCAACAGTCCTAAAACAGATAAAATATTTAAGTCATTTATTCACAAAGTAAGAAGTTTCAATTTGTTAGTAAACATACAGTTAACATGGATAGAGCTCGGAAAATAAAACGTGTTAGGAGGTGAAATAGGATATAGCTCATAAATAAGAGTTCAGAATGATATAATCTTTAATGGACAGTTAATCTGAAGACAATTCTCAGTGATTCAATATCAAAAGTGCTTTCAGATAGCTTTAAAATTAAATAAAAGCAAAATAAAAGCAACTAATTCATGTTAAAATTGGTGTATGTCAAATTTGTTAGTAAAAATTTTAATATTTAAATTATCATTTGTTGTAAAAATTATATGTCAAAAGAAAGCTTAAATTCTCTAATATTTGTTTCAATTCATTTCAAAAGTCAATATAGTTCTCAAGATTTAATAATTTATTAAAATTTAAAATATTTTTTATTTTAATCATAAATGTCAAAAATATACAAAAATCCTGTCAGATCTTTAAAAAACATTGTCAAAATGCTTGGAGATCTGGTAAGCAATGAAAAATAAAAGAATAGAAAATCAATAGTTACGAGGAGTCCAGAAAATTTTTGATTTTTCAGCAGTCACAATTTTTCAAAAGTATTTTAAAAACCTTAAAAAAGTCCTAAATTATAACAAAGTATATTCAAATTACCTTGCCGATAAGAAAACCATCGTTTCTGATCAAATTTCAACAGAGCCTACAGATTAACAGTACATTTTCCAATAAGGGAATTGTTAGCAGTCATCATAAAGAGGTCAACAGTGACCAGAAAGGTGAGTTTTTCCACTCATTTGAATTCTCGCTGAATAAAGAGACCGTTTGGTGTTTATTTTTGACTGAAGATCATTTAAAATTCATTTTGGGTACTTATAAATATTTCTCAACCATTGGAGAGATAATTCTGATAGTTTGCACAGAGAACATTATTTTATATCACAATTTTGCGGCCCTAATCCATTAGAAGACGTCACTGAAAGATGTAATCTTTGTTATTGAAGATTTGCATAACATTTTCAGAGAAGGGATTATCTGAAAGACGAAAGTGAACTTTTTTAAAGTTAAACGCAAGTTTTGAAATTTCTTTAGAAATAACCTTACCTTTTTAAACAGCCTATATCATTCTAAATCATCTTTGTGTTAAAAAAAAAAAAAAATTTGAAGTCAAGTTCACAAAAAATTTTATTATCACTTTTGTAATATTAACCAAATATAATTCGCCGTTTCTTTTGCTTACTAAAATCATTAAACAAAACAGTTAATCGATATTAAACTAAAAATTGAAGGATTTTGAACCTTTGTTTTCGCTCTAAAAAGAT
This sequence comes from Diabrotica undecimpunctata, assembly GCF_040954645.1. Taxonomy (NCBI): domain Eukaryota; kingdom Metazoa; phylum Arthropoda; class Insecta; order Coleoptera; family Chrysomelidae; genus Diabrotica; species Diabrotica undecimpunctata. The sequence goes on along the minus strand of NC_092807.1, from coordinate 45,349,942 downwards.
AGTAAGTGAGGTTATAAATACTTTGACAAACAAACACGTATTAGATCAAGTATTTCTTGTTGCAACTTCACAAAACACTAATTTCATATACTTACTTCAATATTGTATTACGTCATAAATCTAAATCCATTCATATTAGTATTAAACGGTTAAGTATTGGCTTATTTATTGGAAGAATCTTAAATAATTTTCTTTATATATTATACAAGATATCGTTGTGTAATATTTAATTGATCACTTAATTGCACAGTACATTAAAAATAAAACTTCTTGTGTGGTGATTTTTGCTTTATATAATTTTGTATTTCTTTATCAAGCACTACAGGTCACAGAACTCGCTTGAGTTAAGAGTCTGCATGTTCTAAGAAAAATAAGTAAAAAATTCAAATTCAAAATACAGCACGTTTCTTTCTATACTTTAGATAAACAAACGAAATTTTCTTTTATCAATAATAGAAAAGATTCACTTTGCATAAAAAAAAAGCAGTATCCTGTAAGATTTAGAGAATACAAGGTGAGTAGAATAAATGTTTGTCAAATTTTTTTTATATTTTCAGGCGTTCAATAAATTTTATTAAAAGCATTTCTAAATTTATCAATATTACAAATTAATCAACTTAAAAAAAAAAAAATTATTTTTATCTTCATAAAGCTAGCCGGTAAATAAGAGCAACTTGTAGTTTTCTTACATCGCATTCACATATCATAACATACATATATATACATATATATGTATATATATATACAGTTGGTGATCAAATTATTATAATCACTTCAAAAAACGTTGTATTTTGGTGTTTAATAAAGAATAAAACTATGTGATATGAATAATATAAAAATAGATCAGGAGCACGTCCTTTTCCAAAATTTTGAAGTATTTCATGTGACCTCCTTTAGCTTTGATGACAGCTTTAATCCTTCTTGGCATGCTTTGAATGTTTTTTAGACAGTCTTCTTTTATTTCATCGTCTCTGTTCCAGTTGGCAATAAGTCTCTGAATTAACTGCTGCTTATTTGTGATAATTTCTTGGACAATCACCCTCTTAATCAGATTTTCGATCGGGTTAAGGTCTGGGGAATTACCTGGCCACTTTAGTAATTTATTTTTTTTCCATGTACGATGTCACTGTTTTTACCCAATGGTACGGTGCTAAATCGTGCATAAAGTTAAAATATTCCGATCTGCCAAACCAGTCTTTAAATTGTAGAATAAGCTTTTTTTCCAGAACTTCAATATACTGATATTGGTTCATCATTCTCTTAACAATGTACAGTCTTTCTAAGCCTTGGTTACTTATCACAGACGTTACCATGATCCAAAGGGGATGCTTTACTCGTTTTACTATGTAATCCGTGTGACATTTGTCCATTACTATCTCCACTGTAGACTCCTCGGAGAAACAAACCGGTGAATGAAAAAATATAAGATATTTAAAAAAACAGTGGTTATAGGGATTTTAATTTTAGTAGTATTGAGTTTACCTTATTCCAATCCTCAATTGTTTAATTATGGTGTTATTGGGCCCTTTTGCAGTCTCTTTTTCATTATTGCGACGGTCTACTTTGTTTTTTTTGGCATAGCAACATGATTTGAAAGCAAGCTCAGCAAGCCTTCTGCGCACTTTCATATCAGAAATTCTCATCACAGCTATACGAATATCCCGTGCGGATTTTTCGTGGTTTCTTTCTGTTGTTTACGAAGATATCCATCATTTTCTTCTCGTCTCTGTGTGTAGTGACACGCTTTCGACCACATTTTTGGGCACGTTGATATCAATTCAATTATATTAAATCAGGGGTTTGTTGGTATCCATATATCAGTATAATTTTTTTCTTGCTATTGCTCACTGTTTCTTGCGGTTTGTTGCAAGGGATAAGATCAGGAAAGATGTGACTAGGACTAGAGCTGGAGTAACCTCGATTTTAAAAAAGGTTTCAACAGCAAAGGCTTCAATGGTTTGGTCACATCAAATATAAAAATGAAAGCTATGTGGGTAAAAGGATAGAGCTGTAAGAAGTTTAGGGAAAGAGAGATAAAAGAAAGGCGAGAAGAAGATAGAGGAAATGTGTCGCAGAGGACTTGATACAAAAAGGTTTAAATAAAGAAGACACTGTAAACAAAAATAAGTGGTAATTTCACTTTGGCCGAACAATACGTGGCTAGTAAAGTGATCAAAAATAAGCAGAAAAAGCCATTATGCTTTATTCTTTGGGTAAAAGAGGGTCAAATTTGAGAGAGCTTAATATTTAACACAAAGTATCATATTAGAGAAATGGGAGAATGAAATTTAAAAAATAAAGTCAAAATACACGGAACATATTCAGATGCGTTCAAAACAAAAAAAAAGGACTGGACAGACAAAGTAGACAAGTAGACAAAGCAATTTCTACCGCACATATACCAAGTAACTAATTTCGAAGTAGTAGACAGATTTTTTTACTTGGGCTCCCTAATAAACAACAATGGAGATTGCTGCTCAGAAATCAAGCATAGACTAGCAGCTAACAGCTAAACCAATTAAAATATGCAAAGACCGAACATTAATAAGGAATACTAAGCTTAGTTTGTTCAATGGCCTTATTTTTCCCATTGCTACATACGCAGCTGAAACATGGACACTACAAAAATTGATAGAAATAAAATCGAAGCCTTCGAAATGGTAGTCTATAAAAAAATTCAACGCGTGTCCTGGTCAGTACATAGAACCAACGTGTCAACATACCTAATTCGGTTCGGTGACATAGCTAGAAGAAGGAGGACCATGGAACTATTAATAGTAGAAGGAAAGGTAGAAGGTCAAAGATCAAGAGGAAGATCTCCAACACGTTGGGAAGACCAAATGAAAACTCTGGTAGGAAACTAATATTTAGTTTGTCACTACGCCCTGTGAAGAGCTCAAGAAATGAGGAGAAGGAGAATATATTATGGGAATATAATATACACATATATATATATATATATATATATATATATATATATATAATATATATATAATATATATTGTTATGATGTACTGTTTGTTTGAATGATGAGCAATGAGTATCTTAATAATATAGGGTTTTTATCGCGGTTCTCAAAGAATTAGTTTGTAAGTACTTTTTTAAATTATCTTTATTATAACTATTATGAAACACACATATATATCTAACCTAGCCAATGTAAATTTAAAATAAACTATCTTTAAATTGATACTCTTATAAAACTAATTAAATTCTATAGACAATGTAAAATTTAAACAAACTATCTTTAAAATTGAAATTGTTATGACATTAACTAAATTATATTAACAAAATTTTGTACCTTTCTTTCATTTAATGCCTAAATGAACTGTTTTCCACTATATAGATTCTAATCACCACTGAATGTCTTCGTACTTCGGTTATCCTTGTTTTTGTGAAATTACTTTTTCCAATTATCAGCTTCTACCAATTTAAGATATATTTTTCTTCACCAGCATTTATAAACCACCAAGCAAACCAGCAAACAGCATTTATATTTATTCTTCTTTTCAATATACCAATATCCAATTATTATAAGTTGATTTATACTAATCTCCAATCATAATATAATTTTAATTCCTTCCAATATCCATCCAATATTCTTCTAATATACTTTTATAATCTTCAATAATTATTTGTGTATAATTATAAATGTGCATTAAAATATATGCATAATTTTTAATCTTCATTTAACTCACTATATTAAACAATTGGACTATTTGTAACTGAATGGACTGGACCTACTTTCTTACTAAAACTTTTCTGATTGCACTATCTTGAAAATTCTGAACAATTGACTTCACTAACTTAATGAGTCTATCTTCTACTAACTTTCATAATAAACTGGCCATCTTGAATCCAAATCACGGGTATTTATATCTTTTTGGATGCTCTAGAATCATCTGGTAAGAAATCATGTTCTATTTAGTTCTATTTCTTCGATATGGATGTTCTCGAAAAAAGTATTTGTTCCATCCACCGACATAATCATTATTTCGAGAATGTTCGACCGTAGACAATGGTCAAATTCTGCATTCTGGAGAATTCGTTCATTTTTTATTGATAATTTTGTTTACATTTAGGCTTTTCAGATCAGAATATATAATTAAATTAGTAACTTAACATTCTAATTTAATAAACTACACATTTTAAACAACTATAACCCCACTTATATTCGTAAAAATTCTTAAAATGACACTTGGAGAGTACGTATAGTGTGTTGCCTAGTCACATGGCTCACTTAAATATATCTACAAAATCATAACTACTAAAATACAACTTTTTACAATTATTATATGCTAATTTCTTAAAATGCCCTCACATAAATATATTTTTATTAAATTCTCTAGTATATAACTTATAAATTATTTTCTATAAACCCCAATCGTCACAATATATATAATATATATATATATATATATATATATATATATATATATATATATATATATATATATATATATATATATATATATATATATATATATATATGTATATATACATCATACTATCATTTTCACATCGATACATTATGCTTTTACCATCAATTTAGCATCGACTTGCAAAGTAGCATCTGTATATCGACGCTACTTTACAAGACCTTAATAACTTTTTTCCTGTACTTGTTACAAGAATTTTAACCATCTCATTGATTAGAGTGTTGATACCGTGTTGATATTTTAAAATATCCGCTTTCTCTTTTTATCCCTTACTGAGTTATACAAGTTTATTCCAGAAAATGTTTGAGTCTAAAATGATGGTACAGTGAAAATATTATATATATTTAGTTCAGGGTTTTACCGTTTACTCGCTGCCATTATATACATGAAAATGTATATCCCACTTTCATTATCAATCATTTTAGCATCAGAAATTTGGCATCGCTGTTGAATATAATATTACCCACAATGAAATAGTAAATTTAAGAATATATATATATATTCTTTTCATCCACAAATCATTCTGGCATCATGGTTGGTTAAAAGTAACGGGATATGATATATTGCAACTACCTATGGTATCTTCGCTCCAATTGGTCCAGTCGCGACGTACAGCCCCTCAAATGATAGGATTTAACCAATAAAATACAATAAGACAGAAAAATCAAATATAGCAGCATGTCAAAAAGGCCTTAATTATATATCTTCGTTTCTATAAGTCCAATCGTGACGTACAGTATCTCAAATGACAGGATTTAACGAATTGAAAACAATGAAATAAAAAAATTAAATACAGCAACATGTCAAAAGGGCCGTAGTCACGTATCTTCGGTCCTATTAGTCCAATCGTGACGTATAGTACCTCTAATGATAGGATTTAACATAGAGAATACAATGGGATACAAAAATCAAATACAAAACAATGTCAAAAGGGCCTTAGTTGTGTATCTTTAGTTCTATTAGTCCAATCATGACGTACAGTATCTCAAATGAAAGGATTTAACAAATAAAATACAATGAGGTATAAAAATTAAATAAAGTAGCATGTCAAAATGGCCTTAGTTATGTATCTTCGGTCCTATTAGTCCAATCGTGACGTACGATACCTCAAATGATAGAATTTAACTAATAGAATACAATGAGATAGAAATCAAATACAGCAAAATATTAAAAGGGCCTTAGTTACGTATCTTCGTTTTTATTAGCCCAATCGTGACGTACAGTACCTCAAATGATAGGATTTAACCAATCGAATACAATAAGATAGAAAAATAAAATACATCAGTTTATCAAAAGGGCTTTAGTTATGTATCTGCGGTCCTATTAGTCCAATCGTGACGTACAGTACCTCAAATGGTAACATTAAACCAATAGAATACTACGACGTAGAAATCAAATACATCAACACGTCAAAAGGACCTTAGGTATCTTTGCTCCTATATATGTTATGTCAAAAGAGCCTTAGTTGCGTATCTCAGGTCCTATAGGTCTAATCAGGATATATGGAGCCTAAAATGATAGGATTTAACGAAGATAATACGATAGTGGAGAGAAATTCAACATGGCTGCATCTAATAACACCTTAAACTGGCAGCAATAAAACGAATTTACGCACAGAGGTATGTGGCATATTACGTGACAGAATTTATCAAATACCGTACGATTACGTCATACATCTCTTTGCATACGTCCACTTTTAGTTAACTACTTAGTATGTATTCAGTACTTAGCTTTACGGTGTTGAGGCACGGACTCTTAAACAGAAGAATGTTACAAATCTTGAAAGCTTTGAGATGTGGTGCTACTGCCGTATACTAAAAATAAGTTGAGTGGATAAAATTACAAATGAAGGGGTAATACGTAGAATACATAACGATCCAGAAGTTATACTGAATATAAAAAAGAGAAAACTTAAACACTTTGGCCACCTGATGAGTTAGTGATGAGTGAATTATTCAAAACAGCAGTAAATAAAATTAAAATCGCCCTAATGATATCCAATCTCCGATAGGAGAGGCACTCAAAGAAGAAAATATGAAAGACTCGAAAAATCTCCAACGTTCACTGTTAAACATATTCCTCCCGTTCACTGCACACATTTACTGCTCCTTGACGCTGTGACGAAAATGAGATAGGATTTAACAAATAAAATGACAGAAAACTAAACAAGACAGTGTGTCAAACGTGGAATGCGTCGTAGAACGTGAAATAGCGTCAAATTATATGATGGCCATAGACGTTTCTTTAATACCCAGCAAACGACTCGCTTTGTAAAGTTACATAGGCGGGATCTGTGCGAGAAAAAGTCGATCATTCGTTTTATAATCCAGAGGGGACCATAAAATATTCAACGTTAAAATGTGACATAATGTAACGTTATGACAAATCTTTTTTCTCCCGCACGGGTGCATGCCTGTGTACCTATGCAAGGGGAGTCGTGCATAACCTTTAAGTTGATCGTAATACATAACTGCAACAACAAGTATGTTGACGGTTTGGGTTAGTATATACAGTGCATTCCGTACGTTTTTTAAACATGATTAGGAAACTGTTGACTGGAGGCTATTAAAGAAGTTCTTAAAATTTTTGCGGGTCACCCCCTTTTCTGTAAATGGAGTGAATATTGTTATCCGTTTAATTTTTTCCCCAGTTGAATAATTCCTGCTGGTATTTGGTCTAAGCTTACTTCTTTTCCCCATTTAAGCTGTTTCATAGCTAATTCTACTTCCTCTTTATAGTACCCTGTTCACCTGGCAATTTCGGACTATTTCATCTCTTATAACATAAAACAGTTGTTTCAGATATCTTTATCGCGTTACCTTTTTTTATGCATGAATATGCTGCCGTTTTCATCTTTTACTATTTCATATGGAGCTACACGATTAACAATTCCAAATCAAGAAAACACAAGTAACACTCCGAATTATATTATACAACTAATAGTCGAAAAATGAAGAGCAAGAGTTAGATGACCAAGAAGCCGAAATCTTAATGACGAACACAAATATAATCGACTAATCAGACAATTAAGATCAGCGCTACATGACGCACGCAATGCCACATTTGATCACTACATTAGTACATTGTCTAAAGAAGATCATTCAGTATGGATACCAACAAAAACACTTAAAGAGACCTGAACAACACAACCCACAAATTAAGAAAGATGACGTTAGTTGAGGAAGATCAGACCAGGAAAAAATGTCAACATTTTCAGAATACCAGATGATAATAATCAAGCAATAGAACACTGAAAACTTTTGTTTTTAACTGTACGCCCGTCGTGAATGACATACCATTTTTTAAATAACACTTAATATTGCACTTTTTTAGTGTATTTATTTCATGTTTCAAGATAATTCTTTTAGGAATATATTAATTTATAACATACGGTCTTATGGTCTTATTACGGCTTTCAGATTATACGACATAAATGTATCTTGTACCGCACTGCTAATTACGAATTATGTTTGTAATGTAATAAGAGTTCCGGATATACGAGACACCAGTGACTCATGCCGCACTGATAAAAATCCGACAGGAATCTGCATTTCAAAAAAAAATAGATTAATTTGTTTTGTGTATTAATTTAGTTTAGGTCGAACAAGAGTTGCAGTAAAAGATTTTTCTAAATATAGAGTGTAAACCATATTTCCAATGCTTTATGAAAGAGAACCAGTTTATAATATTCTGGACGACGTAATAACACCTTATTTTAGAATATTGGTCGATGAATTGAAATCATTGTTCAAGAAACGAATTATTCATGTACAGATGTTTTACTCTAAAAACATGTAAAAATAAAATCTCGATTAAAAAAGTTGCAACCAGTTACTCTAGATGAAATTTAACCCCATTATTGATTTTACGAGTGATAAAATGGGTCGACAAAAGACCAGTTTTAATTCTTGCAACATTTAAACATAATAGTTGTATCTTGGTTTAATCAAATAAAAAGAAAAATTATACACAAGTACTAAAACCACAAATTATTCTCGATTATAACTTGGTGAAAAAGAGTGTTGATTTTAGTGATCAAGTGGCTTCTTACCAAAGCCCAATACGCAAAATTCTGAAGTGGTACCGGAAAGTGGCAATGGAATTAATATTTAATACCGCAGTAGTCAATGCTTAGTTGCTAAATAATAGAAAACGTAAAAAAAGCGACAACCTATCCTTGAGTTCAGACTGGAGTTCGCGAAGGCGTTTACAAATAAAGAAATGTTGTAACCCTCATGACCAGTTACACCCAAAAATACCATCTAAGTGCAAAGCGATGTAGATTATACAAAGAGAAGAAAGTGTACAAGATGTTACAAAGTTTTAAGAAGAAGCATGACTAGTAGAAAGGCCGATAGAAAAGTTAAAAAAGTTAAAACATACTCTGAAGAATGTGATGGCAAAACTGAAATATATCTAGTGTGCTTCAATGAAGCACATTAAAAAACAATTTTACTTATACAGGAACTATTATTGAGTAAAAACGTATTGTGGCTCAAGTGGCCTTATAGTATTGGAAGTCGTAAGTTGATAGTTTCCAGTAGAACGTTTTTATTGTTAATTACCTCCGTAAAAGTGAGTTATAGTATTTATAAAGAAATGGATGTAAATAATATGCCTTTGACATCTAAAAAAGGTAGATGTGAACATAAACGTAGTTTGACCACTGCTGAATTACAATCATTGTTAGAAGCATCGGGCGAGGATGATGTCGATTAAATGAATGGTGGAAGTGACTGACAAAATACTTGCACAAAGTCGTTCAGAAAAATCGAGGATTGCGTTTTGGAAAGAGACAACACAAACAGAATTTAAGACTTTTCTCGAGCTTAAGTTCCATATGGGGACAATTAAAATGAACCGTCTGCATGACTACTGGAAAAGTATAGGTAACTATAATAGTGTTGACTTGACTAGACAATTGTTCATAGCCCATATGAAGAAATAACCTAATCCTCACTTGTCAAAGAAACTAAAAAAACGTTAAGTGGTCTAAAAACTAAAAAGTCCCCTATTCAAACTGGTTTTTAATAAAAAATTTAATAATATGTTAAAAGTTTTTTTAATATACCCTAAAACTGAAAGCGCAAATAATCGATTGCAAGTTACAAAATACTTATAGTCATACGAGTTTGGACAAGTACAGTTGTTTAAATAATTGCTTTCTGTGATAAACAAATTGAATAAATTGTAAAATATTTTTTGATCTGCTTGATATTTAGCACACTTTAATAACTCATCAATTGCCATGATTTCAAGTAGCTATATTATCTGTCGTTAGTCACAAAACAAAGTTATTAACATTTATAAATTACTACAAACATATAATATCTTAGAGTTTATGGTTTTTTGGAATTATCTCAATTATTTATGTATTTAAATTTGGTATTTATCTACATAGAAAACTTTTTATGGTCTACAACTTTTATTTAAATTATTTTTCTTTAGAATGTATACAAAACGTTTTATAAGCAAAATTTTTTATTTTGCCTTTTAAGATTGTTTAAGAAAACAAAGCAAAATCAACTGTACGTCTTTTTCAAAATTACATTTTTAATTAACTAATATTTAACGATACGATTTCCAATATTTAACCTTGTTTATTGTACAAATTATGTAAAAATGTGTATACACATTTTGTACAAAAAACGTTTTTTGAGAACGATTTCCTGAATTGAAATCAAAATGTTAAACATTAAATAATTAAAAATGTGATTCTCATCCCAATCACAACCAATATTTTTGACCTAATCCCATAAAAATCTAATATTTATCTTAAACTATTCACTGATAGCTTCGATTAAACAGCTTGGAAATATGTAAAATATTCCTCTACACAACTCTCTGGGAAAAAATATCTAAATTGAATAAATATAACAACTGAACATTGATATAAAAAAACTAGTTGGTTGACCCCAGCCGGTCGGCAGGTAGTTTCAATGTCTGCATTTGAACTTGACCCAAAACCGATCGATATTTTTATGTTTTCAAATATTATTTAAGTATTAACACTGGCAACATCTATTGGCTTTAAAATGATACCAAATACAGTAATTTTACCTCCCAATGTTAAAATGATGGTTTGATGTAAAAAATTTAATTTATAAAAAAATCGGATTATTGAAAAACCGACAACGGTGCCAAGCCTACAAAGGTGCACTAAAACATACACGACTTATAAATAGAAAATGATAGCATTTCTTGGTGATGCTAAATGACTGCAACGTGAAAAGAGCTTAAAACGATAGTGGGATGTATATATATATGTATATATATATATATATATATATATATATATATATATGTATATATATATATATATATATATATATATATATATATATATATATATATATATATATATATATATATATATATATGTATGTATATGTATATATTTAGGAATATTAAGTGCGCTATAATTCTAATGCTTTTACTAGTGTCTCCCCATATATCAAAAATGTAGAATCAACTCATAACCCAACTTTTAATGGAAATAAATTCCAGATGAGTATCAACAAATACCAATCATGTCAACTACGGAATAATTAGTGCTTATTAACAGTACTTGATTACAAATCCCCGTCTAATCCAAACCGCCATTCGGTTTAAAATATACCCAGCCAACCTGTTCGCATTGATTGAAGTATTGAAGAGAAATACAAGCTTAGCGTATAATTCAATTATCATTATTGTCGTCACATACCTGTGCCTTTGGCAAAGCCCATTTCAATTATCAGAGTTTCTCAACATATTTTGAATAATAATCATTGAGGTGTCTCTTTGATTTAATGTACTTAAGACCTTATTATATTTCGCCTTATATACCTCTTATATTCTAAAGCACATTTGATTATTTCGAATATTTACGTAGGTAGTCATTGTAAAGTGACTAATATATCTTTTGAATAAATATAAAAAACAGACCTGTATTTGTATAAACTATTTTTTTAAGATTTATTATTATAGGTATAGCAAAACCATAAAACGCGAGAATACAAAGAAAAAGGCGTAACCCAGAATGGAAAACTATTATTCAATATATGAGAATAAAACGGTCTACAAATAATAAATGGGTTATTTTAGCATAGCTACTTTTGATACCAACATGGACCAAATATATAAATTTCATAATAAATTATACTAGAAGTCGCAAAAATCGAAGATACAAGCATATATACTAACAAGAAGTAAGAGTGATTATTTTATACTTAAAACAAAAATGCTATTTATTTTAAAATAAATAAATATGTATTTAATTTAAGTCTACGTTAGTGTAGTGTTTACAGCTTATACACCTGGTGTGATGGAGTGTGACATACTCCATAACAAAAACCATTTGAACAAACTCAATAATGGATTACGTGTATCGAACATTTATAATTTTTTACTTCGAAGTGTGTATTACTAAAAAATTTGGAAATCTTTTATCCTTTAACTACTTCCGATTAAATATATAGGAATTATTTATATTAATGTGTAGGAATAAAAAACATGATGCCCCGATTTTTTATGCATTTTTTTTTAATTTAACGTGCTTGTGACAGCTTCGGCCATTAGCACGAGGCACCGTGAATAAAATTATATGTAAGGTAAAATTACATATTATAATATACTATAGTTATATTATATTATTTAGTAAGTTTTCTAGCTTCAGAAACTGGATAGCTGTGATGACTTGGTTCTGGTTCGATAATATATCTGTGATGTCGCCCTTCATGGTCAGTTCTTGGCGTCGTTTATTGTAATGAGCGCAGTCCACAAGGATGCGTAGAACGCTTAGTGGAGATTGGCAATAGTGACAGATTGGCTTAGGTGTAGAATTCATTAGGTGACCATGTGTAAATCTGGTGTGACCGATACGCAATAATATGCATTTTTAATGATATATAAATTAAAAAATAAATTTTTTGAAAAGAGACAAAGTCTTAACAAGGGAATAACTCTGAAAAAAAGTTCAAATATTCTTGAAATGAAAGTTTGTTTCTTTATTTATGCAAAAATCGCATGTAACAACTGTTGTCATACGTTTTTTGCAAACTAACCTACTGCAACTTTCGCAGATGATTGTTGTTAAACGATTTGTTTTTCCTAGTGCAAATGAAACACCTTGCCATGTTCTTTGCAGACGTCTTCTCTTTGTCTTTTGTTGATTTTTTTATATTTTGTCAAAAAACCTTTTAGATCACTTGGCATTGATTAACTACTGGCACATTCAGAGGGGTATGGCTTCATCAAACCTAAGGAGAGCATTTTTAACAATTCTAGTTTATGCTTATAAGCTGCATTGACATGAGTTGCATTATAGAGAAAAATATAACCAAGGGCCATCGTCTTGTTCTTTTTGATACTGAGTACGTGCCACACATTTTATCAACAGTATCAACTCCAATCTTTGGTAGAGTTATATTGTAAGATGATATTAGGTTTACTTGACACTGGATCTGTATCTTCATTCACGTACATTTTTGAAATCAATATAGTCGCTTTATTTGTTTCCGGTACACAGGAAAGCAATGTTACATTTTTTTGGAATCCAAACAACGAAGATTTAACAGGTCTATTTTTATGAGGTAAAAACTCTTGCGATATTTCTCGTTTATATTTTTTCACGGTCCCAATCACAGTTATTTTCTCATTCAATAATTCCTTCGCTAACGGATAACTTGAATAAAAGTTATCACATGTCAAGTTCTAATTAGTACATTTTACTTCTTTCAGCAAGCAGTTCACAATTGCACCAAATGTCTTTGGCATGCTGTAGGTGCCTTTGGGCTGTTTACCACAAAAAATTTAACATTTGACATATAAAAAATTTTTGCATCACACAATATAAAAAGTTTCATTTCATACTTTGCGAGTTTGTTCATATTGAAGAAAAGTATAGTTGTCTTTGCAATTCGTGATGAATGTATCTATGATCCATCTTATTGCAGCTAATTTATTTACTTATTTTCTTTAATTTCTGGTACTTATACCATCAAATCGAATAACGGCGAGTAGAAATAAAAATGTATGCAGTTAAATGTAATAAAATTAATATATGGTATACAGCCAAATACAGGAACGTAGATTCCTTGTGGAAAATAAAAATGTGTTTTCGCTCGAATATGCCCGAAAAATTTGGGGACCGGTTTCATCTGTTGTCCAGAGTTCCAAAATGTGGTTTTGCTTCTTGTATCTAGATAACAAAGAAAAAACCTACAAATGCCTGCATTTTGTACTTTTGATATGTCTTTTACCTCACGATCTCTGATAAATTGTAATATAACATTCGGAATGTAACGATTCGTACATTCAGTAATGTACTCTATCATTATATCTGCGAATATTTTCCTAAATGCATCTACTTCGTTTTGAATATCCCTTGCCTTTTGTATGACGCTAGGAGAGATTTTTACAAGATTTTCAGCGCTTACTTAAATAAATTTGCTCTTTAATGAATTTTTATTCCATCTGGTCAATTTATCTTTGCCAATAAAGTAACTGCTTGCCTTATCATGTTCTAAATCATCGGAGTCGGTTTATTCAATTTCTGAGTCCGAGTCATGTGCAGTCTTCTCTACGTACTCTTCAGAAGAAGTATCAGCAGTGTCGTTCAGCAATTCTTCTTCCAAATCGGAATCCTAACTAACTAATGGCACTTAGTATTACTTATATTGCTACCCGCGCGGTGTATTTTTTTTACCATACTGTACTGCACTAAGGAAATGATAAATAAATGAACTAGTTCTTCCGCTATCACAGCTCAACTGTATGTGCACCAAGAAAACACATCGGTCAAAGGTTACATAAAGTTTAAAAAGTGAGGGATACTGAACTTGCATTTTAAAGATGTTTTAGTAGAAATGGTGTGTTTTATACACCAGCTCGGGTAATTAAAGGTTAAATATAAAAACAAACAATTTTTCTTCTAAATAAACATAACTAACAACAATAACATCTACAAAAATATCAGTTACGCTATTATTTATTGATTTTCCTCATTAGCACATATGAAAAACATCTTCTTCTTCTTCTAGTGCCGTATGCTATGCAACGTGCCAGCATTCATGCTCATTGGATTATGCATAGGGATCCTTCTTCTGCTTTTCTTAATATTGTACTGATATCAAGTATATCGCACCAGTTTCTTATTCTCTAAATTATGAGTGTTTTTTATGACCAGGTCCTCTAGGCAATTCAATTTTGCCCATTAAAATGGGTTTTAAAAGATTATATCTGTCGCCTAATAAAATAAAGCCTAAATATGAGACCTTTCGCTGTTCAATGGTATTTAGTAGCCCCCTTTGGATATTAGCTCTTCTTAAAACCTTGTCATGAGTAATATGGCCGACCCATGGAGTTTGAAGTAACATTATCAGACACCACATGTCAACCGCCGTAAGGTATCGTCACCGTACATTATTATTGACCACATGTAGCATTTTAGGACGCTACTAAGGAGATCACAAGGAGTCTTCTCTTCTGAAAGTATTCTTTCTGTTTCTCCTTCCAACTCGTTAGGTTTTAGATTCCTTTGATTCCTAGAACAAAGAATCGTTTAGAATATCTTAAAAATTGTAAAAAATAAAATACATTATCGGTCGCGTAGTGACAACTGCATCGCAAACGTAGCACACCCACAAATACGTAATACCAACGGACCTAATGCGATTTAAGCTGAATGCTCTCCACTGCATTAATTAATTCCTAGCATTAGAGAGTTGGATATTCAGTGCTACCTGTGTAATACAGTTTGAAACGAATCATGCGGTGCGTTTGCCACCGGCGCAACCGCCGAAAAGTTAAGAACTGCTTCTTTGTAGTTTGCCTAAGGATGTGGACATACCAAAGATATATGGATGTGTGCGATGGAGATCGCAGTCGCGGTCGATACATCAATATCAAAACAAACCTTTATTTTCTTATGAGATCGCACATATCAAGGATGTTTCATCCGTTTACCCTCGCGACCTATCATCGCGGTTTACAGCGATGTCGGTGCCAAAACAAAATAGTTTGTTTTACATCTTGATCGAGCTGTTGATCGCGTGGTAAATTACAAGTTTATTGGTGGTTTGCAAACTATGTGACATTTGCTGAAGATACGGATGGTATGCTAAATATATTGAAATGTATCCAGACTCGATTCTCATATAAGCATAAAATCTGTCTGAGTGGTGATTATTGAGCTCTTTAAATATGTGATGGTATTTTCCTAGATACTACTTTTTTTATTTATAGAATGAGCCGAAAGCTGGCGATTTAAAGAATTACAAATGATCCACTACTTTTCACTTGAAGACATGCATTCACTGTCGTTACTACTGTTACTCATGTACATAATTTCATAATGTAAAAAAGCTAACTTTCCAGAAACATAATGTCAGTCACCTCAGAAACTACAAAGAACACTGAAAGGAAGGTATCTTCGGTATGTTCTACCCGTCATCGATGTAAACCTTGACCGCGACCGAGACCTTGACCGCGCACATCCATGTATCTTCGGTAAAAATTTTAAAATCAATTTATCATAAACAAAAGCATTACTCCACTTGAGTTGATATACAAGAAAACTAATATTTTTGATATTAGGCAGCTTTATTTTAAAGCAGCCTATATACCAATATAAAAATAAACATACACTACAGTTTTCCCTGCATGAATATTCCACCAGAAACAGGTATAAAGCAATACCCCCGACCGATAAGTGAAAAACCGATTGGACAACGTTGTTTCACTCAGGTAGGTCATTTAATGTTTTGCCAACTGATATTTAGAATGTCAGGAATATAAAACAGTTTAAAACTAGGTTAAAGAAATATATTATAGACATGATCCTTACAATAATCCATGATTTATTTGACATTAAGGATGAAGAAATAAAATAAGTAAACATTAGACTTATAATTATTGTAACTGTTTCATTTTCATTTGTTGCTATAACTTTTTAGTACACATCGTAGGATTGATGCATTTTTCTTGATTTTGTTACTGAAGTATTTTTTTCAATTAATGAAATGGAAATGTAATATTTTTTGTGTTTCTGTTCTCTTAGCATCCTGCTTCAAGTGGAAAAAAATATCAAATATATTTTTTTAAAGATAAAATCTGGCCAATCAAGTCGTTTATTGTGAAGAAGATTTTATTTTAACAATATTTAATGAACAATTTTAAGTTTTCATACGAAGCAAATTGCAAAAAAATCTTTAATATTAAGTAAATAACGTTATTTTACTTTAAACTTAAATGTTAATTGCTTAAACAAGTCTTTTTAATTGAAATAAGTGTATGATCATCATCATCATGGCTTATTCACTCCTGGCGGAGTGTTTGCCGCCCTTTTGGGCTCTCTGATTTATTTATTGCGGAGAATCAGTCCGCTGTTGTTTTTTTTTATTATTATAGCAGCGTGTGTGACTTGGCCCTGTCTACAATTTTCCTCCATTCTTTCCGATCCTTACAGCGCTCCTTCCAATTGAAGATTCTCAGCTTCTTTATGTCTCCTAAGACTTGATCTCTCCATCTTGTTTTGGGTCTCCCCTTTGGTCTCTTTGTTGTTGGTCTCCATCCAGTTATTCGCTTTAGGGTAGAGTCTGGGTTAGCTCTTTCTGTGTGTCCCAGCCACCTGAGCCTTTGCGTCTTCACGAACTTGATTATGTCTTCACCCTCGATGACTTCTTTAATTTCTTCATTGGTTAATCTTCTAAATTCGCCTACACTTATTCTTACCGGTCCCATTATTCGTCGAATTATCTTTCTGTCTAGGATTTCCAACCTCATTTCATCTTTTTGTGTTAGGCACATCGTCTCTGCACCATAGGTGATCACTGGCCTGATTGCAGTCTTGTAAATTTTTAATTTGGTTTTCTTACTAATGTACTTTTCTTTCAGGAATTTTTGGTAATTCCAGTAGGTTTTATTACCCAGTAGGATGCGTTCATTTATTTCATCCGTTCTATCATTTCTGTCATTCACCATCACTCCCAGGTATTTGAAACGGTGTACTCTTTCAAATGTATATGCACCAAGCTTAATTTCTTTCTCTATGTTCGTATTCTCTCTTGAACACTTGAGGTATTTCGTTTTGCTTTGGTTTATTACTAGCCCTCTCTTCTTTGCTTCTTTATCTAGTATTAATATTGTAATCGTAAATAATATTGTAATAAGTGTATGATCAGTAACTAGTAATCGTCTTCTCTAGCTCTTATTGCTTGCATCCTACTCAGCATGCTTGCAAGTAAATTTTGGACATATCCTTATGGAATTGCAATCCATTCATCCTGTGCAGCGAGCCGAAGCTGCTCTATCGTATTTGGAACGGGATTTCTTTGTCGTATATGGCGTTTTAGCTGACCCCACAGGTGCTTTATTGTTTTTATATTCAGGCTAAATGGTGGCCATTCCCATCTTTAAATTTGGATCTCATCAAGATAATGACATCTTAAATTTATTACAAGCTGAACAAATAGACCATCAGATAATAAGGACAATTAATAAAATTAACAAGAATAACAAGACCAGATAATGCTAACAGGGGAAACAGAATGTATAGAACTAAAAGGAGGAATCCGCCAAGGAGACTCGCTCAGCCCATTGATATTCAATATGGTGATAAATCAAATAATTCACGAAGTAAGAAAACGACACGGATACCACATAAGAGCGCATAAAATCACGATATTATGCTATGCCGATGATGCAGTACTAATTGCTGATAACGAAAATGACCTACAAAGGCAGCTCTATACCTTCAATATTACAGCAAACAAATTTAATATAAGAATATCAGTAGAAAAAACTAAATGTATAGTGATCAGTAAAGAGCCGCGTAGATGCAAACTAGAAATAGACGTCAAAATCATAGAACAAGTAATGAAATTCAATTACCCAGGAGTAGAGATAGGGATATAAGAACAGAGACCACAAGGCAAGCATCAAAAGCGGCAAGAGTAAGTGGTTGTCTATAAGAAACCATATGGAGAAACAAATATCTGACCACGGAAAGCAAAATTAAAGTATACAAAACAACAGTAAGACCAATCCTAACATATGCAGCGGAGACAAGGATTGGTACAAGACAGACGAAACAACAAATCAACAATATCGAAATGAAAGTATTAAGATCAAGAGCGGGCATATCATTAAGAGACAGACAAACCAACAAAAGTATACGCGAACAATGCAAAATTCAAAATATTAACAGGTGGATAAAAACAAGAAAAAAAACTGGAACGAACATGTAAACCGAATGGGACCAGATAGATTAGCAAATACCTGTAAAAAAAACAAGCCGTATAACAGAAGACCCATTGGAAGGCCGCCAAAAAGGTGGAAAGTACAGTCAACAACAACTGAAACAGAATAAGAGGCAGACAAACAGGAGTAATCCTAGTCGCACGAAGAAGAAGAAGATCAAGATAATTACTCACTATGGCAGCGGCATATGATGGTTACATTGGATATGAGAGATTCACGTTAATGCACGATAATGCTAGACTATAATTAGGGCAAAACGCGATCTTGCAGAATGTTTTGAACATAACAGTCTCCAGTCATCCATCCACTCACTTGCAAAAGTGCGGTGAGTCCCTCTCAACTAATACCTACCCACAACATTATGCCACCACCTCCAAAACTAACAATCTGAGCTAGATTGCAGATGGAGAATTGTACTCCAACTCTTCTGTAGGCGTGGTTTCGACTATCTGGCTTTCATAATACGATTTTGGTCTCATCTGTGAAAAGAATATTTTTCTACTTATCGATATTCTACTAAATATGTTTTCTTGCAAAAAACGACGATCTTTATGATTTTGAAGAAGACGTGGAGCTTTGACTTATCGTCTAGGCTTTAAGTTTGCTTCTTTTAATCTTCGTTTAACTGTTTTTGAACTCACATTACCTTGTCTAATTTATTAACATTTAGTAGCTCATTTCTGAGGTACATCGATGTCAACGACCGATTTTGTGTAGAATTAAGGACCAAAAAAGGGTCATCAATTTCGGTTATGCACCTTCGGCGTCCTTGACCAGGCCTTAGTAAAAAATTTTCTGTCCTGCTTGGGCTTCATCGCAGTGAAGAATTCGTGGCATAATTGTTTTAATCTTAGTTAAATTAAAACAATATTTAATTAAACTTAATAAATTAAACTAAAAATAACCGAATAACTATGGATTTTTCTTGACGTGAAGAACGTGTTTTATGAGAAAATGCACAAATGACCTTAAATGCTGAATAAACTTTAATATATTAAACTAATTAAGTACATTAGCCTACTATATGAGTAACATCAGTCATATAAAATAATTTTAAAATAATAGTGACTACAAAAAGCTAATGAGCATATATAATATTTTACAGTATCTCTTTAAATATTTTATGATGTTTTAAGACGATTAGAAACGTTATAGAGAGATTTAAAAATAGAATAGCTATTAATATTTCAAGTTTTCAACATCAAAGAGTCCTTAATAGGATTTTAGATTTATCTAAAATCTTCATGTAACACATTTTTAATTAAAATATTTGATAGGATTTTATGAAATATAATGAATTAAATATTTTATGAATACTTAACATATATAAAGAAATTTATGTGGTAACTAAAATGCTTAAAGTTACTGTTTTCGGACATTTTTACAAATTTCATAAAAATATGTATAAGTATAAAATAAAAGGAAAATCAGCCAAATGGCGCCCATTTAAAATATAAAAAATACCATAGACGTAGCTTGTATTGAAGGGATTTTAGAAAGACAGAACTGAACAACTATTGGTTGTTGATTTCAGGATGGTGGTTCAATTTTCGTCTTCTTTGTCTTTCCCATCGTATATTATACTATATTATACGTAGATCCCTTTTGCGATTATTTTGTATTTTATTTCTTAATGTTTTTCGAGCAGGTGATCTCAATGCTTTTATCTCTAAATTTCTAAGTAGGCTTTTCCGTCTCTGCTCTCGTTTCTATCGTATATAGCAGTATTAGTCTCACATATGATTTATACTACTTTCGTATCTTCGTACTTTCTTATTAAGTCTCACATCATTATTCTTTCAGATCACATCATGTAGATATCATAATACATAAACTGCTTTATTTACTTGTTTTCTTACATTTTCTTTAAAGTTTCCGTAGCAAAATATCTTTACTTCCAGATACACAAATCTGTAGACTTATTCGATTATTTACTGGTATTTTGGTTTTTTAAGTATACTTCGTCTTCTGGTTTACATCTATAATGGAGTAACTACTACGTAGGCCTTTTTGTTTTTTGACCAGGGTCTGAACCATCGACTTGATTATTCACAGTAAAATAAATGCGATTTTACCGCCTGGCAGACTAGGCTATATGACCGACTTATTCAATTACTCAGTCACTTTTTACTTTTAGTTTTTTTTTATTCATCGCCCTACGTTTCATTTCTCAAAGGTGATCTCGCCAATTCCCATTCGTATGTAAAACCATTCCCAAGTACTTGGCATACTTCTTAGGAGTTTTTCGCTTACCCGCACAATAAAACACCATTCAATATTCCTTTAAGAACTACCGCCTCAGTCTCCGCCGCGAGACTCAAACCATGGTCATTCATCCAGTCCTGAACCAGGAACCCTTGTATACCCTACCCGAAACAGGAGTTTTTTCCTATACTGCGCTGCTATCAGCACCGCGAGATCATCTGCGAATGTAAAGGGAGCAAGCTCCTCTCCACAGTCGCAATCCATAATTCTGTCGTATGCTAGATTGTTCAGTACCGATCCAAAGACACACTTCTGGAATACCCCAGCCGTAACATCTACAATCATGCCTCTCTCAACCAAAATTTTCCTCTCCGACGGATAAGCCGAGACGATATTCACCAAATATGCGGGACAGTTGTTCTCGCTGCTAGAGGACAAAGCACAAAGTACCACTGCAACCTATTAAACGCGTTTCTGACGTCGAAGAGCAGCAGTACCGCCAAATTGTTGCGATTTACTCTTCCCTACACAGTCTGAAACACTCCATAACCGCATCTACCATACTCTTAATCGCTACAAAATCCATACTGCTTTAGGGACATTCACCTAGACCTCTCTATCCCCCTTCGATTATTTCACGCTTCATCCTTTTGTATAACTTGCTTGTGCTCGAAAGAAGACAAATAAATTTAGATAGGGGTACGAACCTCGAGATTTACTAAGGCTTCGGAAATATCTGTGCCTTAAGCAGGGCGTTCATGTGATCCAAAAGCCAAGCATGCTCCAATCAAGATTCAAGATTTTTTTAACTACGTTTACAAATTTTACATTTGTATATTATATCATATCATATATCATATATCATATTTGTGTATGTTATAAATTAGATGATAATACATTAATGCGCATAACATAAAATAAAACATAGTGAGTACATTCATGTTCATGTTACTGCCTTGCAGGGATCAAAGTATTCACTAACAGAGTATAAAGCAAATCTCAAAAGATATCTTTTCAGACTTACTTTAAATTTATTCATCGAAAGTTGTTTTAAATCCTTAGGTAAGACATTGTATATATTATAGCAAATTGAGTTTTTTATGATTTACTCAAACGATACTTAAACTCTTCTGATGTTATTTGCACCTCTTGTGCTATAGTTATGTAAGTCAGAGTGTTTAATTAAAGTATCAGCGTTTTTATGTGTTTCTACATTAACGCTCTATAGACATAATGTTGGCAAGGGCATTATATTATATTTAATAAACAACGGTTTGCAAGATTTCAAGTAGCTAACTTTTGCAATTATTCTTATTGCTTTTTTTTGCAATTTAAATATTGTTAGGGCATTACAAGAGTTTCCCCACAGAATAACAGCATGGCATAATAATAATGAATGAAGAAAAAGCATAATAATGAATGGAGAAGAGAAAAGTACGCTATTTTCAAGGTATCAACACTTATAACAAGTTTTAATTGTCTAAGTAAAAATAAGATACTAGAAAGTTTACCTTTGAGATGGTCAATATGGTTATACCAAGGCAATGTGTTGTCAGCTGTTATGCCCCACAATTTGACATTATTTTTTTCAATACCCATACCGAAGGTAGACGAAAAAATTAAATTTTGAGTTTTGTTATAATTAAGTTTAAGTTAATTTGCTAAGAACCATGATTAAGCATTGGAATTTACATACTCAGACGTGGTTTCTAAAACTTAACGATTTTTATTAGAAAAAACAATAGTAGTGACATCTGCAAATAAAACTGTTTTAAATGGAGCCATGAAATTGGGCAAGTCATTAACATATTATAAATAATAGAGGGCCCAAAGCTGATCCTTGTGGAACTCCATGCTTTATCTGCTTAAATTCAGAGAGACATTTCCATGACTGCTTGATATCTATCCTTTAGATAAGATCAAATTAGTTCCAAGGGAGTACCTCTTATACCGTAAAAATGCAGTTTTTTTAGCAAATTATCATAAGAAACACAGTCGAAGGCCTTTAAAAGATCACACAGCGTTATGGCAGAGTGATTATTCTTCTCGAGGTCATCAACTATGGCACTCATCACATCTAAAAGTGCATGTGTTGTGGAACGATCCTTTCTAAACCCATATTGTGAACTAGTAAAAAAGTTATTTGTTTCGATTTACGATATAAGACGCTTCTTCAGAATTTTTTTGATTATTTTACTGAATATCGAAACGATGGAAATTGGTCTATAGTTGTCTACAAGGTCACGATCGCCCTTTTTAAAAATAGGATCAATCTTGCAATATTTAAATGAAGTTGGGAATATACCGTTTGAAAAAATACTGTTAATGAGATGTGTTAAAAGTTTAGTAATCATTTCACTAGTACTTTTGATAAAAGATCCGTTAAGATCATTAGTATTCAAACAATTTGAATTTTTTAATGTTTTTATAACTGCGGATACTTCTTGTTGATTGGTTGGAGACAGAAAAAATAAATTCGATGGAGCTGGAAATTTTTCATAGTTCAAAATTTTGTCGTCTGGTGTATTTGTAAGGGATTTCGTAATATTCTCAGCAATTTCAACAAAAAATTTATTAAAAGAGTCACAAGATATATTGGTTGTTGAATTATGTAAACCATTTATTTTTTTTTTCGCTCATAGTTAATTACCTTCCAAAACGTCTTGGATCTACTCTTTGAAGTTATTATCAAATAATCATATGCCAGCTTTTTCGTTCTTTTCAACTCAGCATTGTAATGATTTTCATATCTTTTATATTTCCTGTAATGTACTGAGTTTTTAGTAGAATCAGCATGTATTTTATATGTTTGCAAAAAATTTCTCATATTTTTAAGTTGTCATTGAACCAGTTTACCGGACATTTTCTGTTTTTAATAACCAGTTTTTTTTAGTGAAAAATATTGCGATACTGCAAGATTATAATGATCTATTAAAAACGTTGCTAGGTAATGTACATGTACATTATCATTAAAAATGTTCCAGTCTAACACGGATAAAAAGTTCGACATTTTTAAGATACCCTTCTGTGTAAAGGCTCTAGTGCAAACACTTGACTTTTGCTGAATTGATATTAAGCTTATACTGATATACTGGCCGCGATGATCAGAGAAACAAGGTTCAAGAACATTTGCCCGAAACTGATCTTCTTTAACATTTGTCATAATATTGTCCATACAAGTGGCAGATTTATCAGTAATTCTAGTATAGTCATGAATTGTTTGTTTTATTCCAAATGATGATATTATAGAAGTTAGCTCACTAATATTTGCCGTTTTCGCAATAAAATTAATATTAAGATCTCCCAAAACTATTACTTTTAAATTTGGCCCCATAATGGAACCTAATAAATTTTCAAAATTTGTAAAAAAAGACTTAAAATTATTTACATTTACTCGATCTATACACTGCCAATACAACCGTATTAATATCTTGTTGAGAAATTCCACAAAATTCAATCTCGAATTTCGATGCTTCGAATTTTGAGATCTGCTTGACTCTGCCAGTACTCTGAGAAGCAAACAACATCGAAGGTAAACTTTAACAAAAATAAATCTATCATTTGTACTTTATTTGCTAAACATTGAACATTAACATGGAACTTACTTCAGGCTTTCGCTATTTAAAATATGAATTAGTTTTTCAGGAACTTCTAAACTTCCTACGTCTCGATATAGAGTGTTTTTATTTGTGCGGACTGCTGTATTTTCACTACAGTTTTGTAAAGTCCCGATATGTTTAATTTCAAAGGAGTTTTCTTTCGGTGTCTCTGCTGCAGTCACATATCTGTAGCTGTAGTCAAAGTTATGAATTGTCTGCTTACTGCATTCTTTCCCGAATATTTTTAATGAATTTGAATCTTCTTACGACAGATCCACTGGGCCATATAGATGGGTTGTATACATTGTCTAGACTTTATAAAGGAAAGGACACTTTATAAGATGATTGCTTATCAATCGTTTCAGACATTTAATCACCTCTGGAGGTATTCCATCTAGACGGGGGCCTTGCGCTCAATATTACTTTGCAGGCCTTACATTTACGTATATCTGCTTTTCTATTTATAAAATAATCTATTTGAGACTGATTTTAACCAGATATGCATGAGATACCTTCATGCCATTGCTAATTAAAGCATATTATCTTTAGGATTATTTCTAATTTTAAAGCTTAATCCTCTATGTGTTGTTTGTATTCTCTTTAGGATTGATCTTCATGTGTAATAAAGTCATCTCATATGACTCTCCCTTATGATGGAAAAGCCCCAAGTATATCTCGTATTTCATTCTCACCTAGACCGACTTGAGGATCATACACATGCAACCCTAAATACTTACTTGTCCAATAGAAATTTTACTAATCTTGACTTTTAGGTCAAAACAGTTACACGTTCTTAATTTTATAATTACTGCCAACATAACGGTACTAAAGAGTACATAAGTAAATTTATTTTCAAAGATAGCCACTCCTTCACCACAAATACCAATGGCACGAATGAAATTTTAGAGTTTAAAGTACTTAGTTTTTAATGTTAACACATTGTCCATGATTTTTATTTGCGTAAAGAGTTTTACATGTTTAAAAAAAATAACACGTTGACAAACTTAACATATGCAAAAGTTTAATTTTTGAATGATTTTGTTATGAGTTTTCTTGCATTCCTGACAAATAGATCACCTATATATGGTATAAAAGTAACCAAAAGGAGCTACATGTACTTAGTATTATCTAAATGTTTTTTTTTTAATTTATGTTTAAAGAAATCAGACGATTCTATACGGTAATGCATGTTAATTTTTAATTTCTTGTCTAGGAGTGACCAACCACCTATAAGAAGAAAAGCTTATTCCATGACCTATCTTAATTACGATTGCTTTGTTTTCCATGGCTCGTTGTTAATCTTAAGCCATAAGCTTAACTGTAATATACATATAACATGTTATATGAAACCATGTAAAGCCTACTTAGTACATGGTAATTCCTATTTTAAACAATATAAATTACCAAAACTAAATCCTTAAGGGTATATTTATTTTAGGGTTTGAGATTCTAATTATCAACGCTCAGATGATTATATTTAGCAAAATATCCTTAGTTAAGACAAAACTTTCATATACACATAAATTTAATTATGATCTAATCCTACTCTGATTAAAATTTGATCAACAAAAAAATCTTACAAATTTTGCAATTAAAACAATGTTTAATAATACCAAACTGATTCCTTTACAAATGACAAAATTTTAATATGCAACTTTATTTGTATTATTTAGTACTAATATTTAAAGTACATAGATAGTTTAAAACCACATAAATGTATGCACTTTATTCAATAGAACAATTTTAGATTTTCTTCATCGTTATAACAAATGTTATACCATTGAAGTACAGGGACCTTTAACCTTTTTAAAAATGAGTGATAAGTCAGGGCAGATCTGTTTTAAGGTGGATGTGAGAAGAGGAATTCTGATTTTTACAGAAAAATTATTGGGATAATTTCAGTAATAACAATTGAGTTATCTTCTTCTTCATGTTCCGCTCCTATCGGAAATTGGAAATCATTCTGGCAATTATAATTTTGTTGGTTACGCGCCTGAATAGTTCAATTGAACTGCGTCCAAACCATTCACGGAGATTACGTAGCCACGAGATTTTACGTGTTCCTACGCTTCTTCTGCCTTTGATATAACCCTGCATTATATTCCTTAGTAGTTCGTATTTTTCACCTCTCATGATGTGCCCCAAGTATTCCAATTTCCTGATTTTTATGGAATTTAAAACTTCGCATTGTTTTTCTAGTTGTTCGAGAACTTGTTCGTTTGTTTTGCGATCCATCCATGATATTTTTAAAATACGTCGTTAACACCATATTTGGAATGGTCCTAGGTTTTTAATGTTGGATTTTTTTTTAAGTGTCCAAGCTTCAACCCCATATAAAAGGGTAGAGAAAATATAACATTGAAGCATTCTTATTCGGAGCCATATATTGATATCGCGATTACAAAAAAGTTTTCTTATTCTATTAAAAGTTGACCGTGCAATTTCAATGCGGCATCTTATTTCTTTTGTCTGATCAGTATCTTCTGTGATCCATGCTCCAAGGTATTTCTACGAAGATATTTGTTCAATTTCTGTATTATCTAGTGCTAGCTTAACTTTAATGTTTTGTGCTTTTGTAAATACCATGAACTTGGTTTTATTTAAATTTATATTTATTCCATAATCGTTGCAATATATATTGAGTTGTTCAGCAAAGTGTTGCAGTTCTTCTAGTGTTCCTGCCAGAAGGACGGTGTCGTCAGCATATCTTATGTTATTAAGTGGCTCACCGTTCATTATAAGGCCCTCACTGACCTCTGCAAGCGCTAATTCTGAGATGAGATGGCTTCTCTGTATAAATTGAATACGATTGTACAACTTGAATTGAGTTATGACCCTTTTCAAATAAGTCAAAAATATTAAATAAAAAAATTGACAAAAAAAAAATGTTTTTTTCTACTTTCCTTATTTATAACTTTAAAATGATTCATTTTGGAGCAAAGTAGTAATAAAATAAAATAGCGATAATTAAATTTTCTATAAGACTGATTAAAAATGTTTTAGTTTATTACACTTGCTGCAAAAAAGCAATAAATACAAAAAAGAGGTGAAAACAGTATTTTTCAACCACTTAGATTGCACTTAGGAGCTTCCTAATAGCCCAAAAAATCCTTATAAAATAATAAAACAGTCCACCAAATTTCATTAAAATCGATTTAATAAATTTTGCACATTAATTTTGCAATTAAGTTTTTTTTTTAATTTGAATAAGAAATAGACCATCTAAAAGTTTGCTAATTATTTTACTTATAAAATGCAGTCTGCTTATCTACCGCACTTTATGGAATTGAAATTAGAATATTTGGGCGAAACCAGCAATATTTTAAAATTATAAACTTATTACCTTTTTTGACGAAGCTCTTTCTCTTCTTATATATTAGTTCTTCTTCTATATTATCATAATAATATAATAATAATATAAATACCACCGCTACCAAAAATAAACTCTTCTAAAAAGCTAGGTACTCTGTTACAAATTATGAATACTGAAGTCCTACCCAATTACGTTGTAGAATCCCATAGACTGGAATATTTGCACATGCTTACTTACTGAGCAGCAACCGCAACAGCTAATGTAATGGGAATTAAGGCCCTCTTCCATATTATCAATACGTTCCTTAGAGTATGCTTGAGAATGACAACTGTGCTCAAAGACCAATCTGTAGTACATCTCAGACCAACTCTCGTGCTAGTTAATAAACTAACGAGACAAACAACACTAATCGATGTGACGATACCTAACAACAATAATCTGCGTTTAAAGTACAACGAAAAGGTCGCCAAGTACAGAAATCTGGAAATACAAATAAGGAGACAATGGAGAATGGAAAGTATTCAGAAGATACCTATTCTTCTTTCTACCACTGGAGTCATTTTGAAGAACCTCCTAGAAAACATATAAAAGCTGGGTATAAATGAATCTATATAAGATCATGCAGAAAGCTGTACTACTTTCGACGTCCAGATGTGTGCGAAATTTTTTGGGAGATACACCGACGTACCAAGTCATCTAGGACTCGATAACATGGAAAGGGTCCCACCAGGGCTTAATCCTTTTGATACCGTAGGTATCTGGGATGAGTGAATTTTCCCCTTAGAGGAAGTGTGAGCCGTATTGCTTAATTCTGGATAATATAAAAAAACATGGAGCAGTTTGCGCAGTAGACGATATAACGCCGCTTAAACTGAGGAAACAAGAAATGCGCATAAACCACCTAAATGAGCACAAAAGAATGCGCATCTGGATGAGTAAACCTCTGCATGGGCGACACCTCAATAAGATAAGCCAAGAATATGTCGAGAATACAGCGCCGAACTATTGGTTGACATCAGGAAAGATGTTTCCCGAGACTAAGGGGTTCCTACTTGCCATTCAGGATCAGGTTATTCTAACTAAAAATTATCTGAAATATATTGTTAAAGATCCTCAAGTCCAAAATGAAAAATGCCGATATGGATGCCAAGCCCAAGAAGGCATCTATCTTACCGGGGGCTACCAGGCGTTTGTTGGTACTGATTATAAATGTAGGAAAGATTTATCCACCATCAACTAGCTGACAAACTGAGACTTCTTCAAACCGACCATCTTTCTTATTATCAGTAAGTTCCGGACAGAATGCTTGAAAATGACAACTACAAGCTATCTGTGCTAACAGATCAACCAGTGGCACATAATAGACCGGATCTCATATTAGTTAAAAAACTTACTAGGCAAACAACACTTATTGATGTGTAAAAAACTATTAACTATTGGTGTGTAACACCAATAATTTGCCTGTTATATACAACGAAGAGATCGCCAAGTGCAGAGATCTAGAAATACAAATTGGAAGACAACGGAGAATGAAAAGTACCCAGACAGTACCTATTATTTTATCTACTACTGGTGTTATTCCCAAAAACCTCCTAGAGCACATAAAATAACTGGGTCTCAAGGAACATATATATATATATATATATATATATATATATATATATATATATATATATATATATATATATATATATATATATATCAATATATATCAATATCAATACCTTTTTGCCATAAAATCGTAAGTGACAAAATTAGGGAAAACAGTTTTATTGAAGAATCGTATCTATCAAGCCGCCAGGCACCTCCCAGCAAAATTATCGTAAGGTATAATAGCATAGTCTTGGAGAAAAAACCGAATTTGCTGTAACGTAAGTCACATAAAAATGTGAACAAATCTATTTTGTAGATGTGAAAACATCGCATGGTCACCAAA
Source organism: Diabrotica undecimpunctata (assembly GCF_040954645.1). Lineage (NCBI taxonomy): Eukaryota > Metazoa > Arthropoda > Insecta > Coleoptera > Chrysomelidae > Diabrotica > Diabrotica undecimpunctata. The sequence goes on along the minus strand of NC_092807.1, from coordinate 45,320,209 downwards.
ACATCGTAAGGTGCAAGTCACGTGGTACAAAAATTGCTACTTACGATGCAGCGAAGTGCGTTACGATCTATTAGTCCACTGTGTATAGCCGCAGAATCAGAACGTAAGTACCACAAAATAATTTTTTCGGTAATTATTTATGGTTTTTACTTTTGCTTTAGGCATAAAAGATAATAAAACGTCGAAAACAAGAGGCTGGAAGAAGCAGAAGACAATGTTCGTACAAGTATATAATTAGGTAGAATGATGTGGAACACGAGGTTTGCCAACAATTTTTATTGAAAACCTCGGATATTTCACAAATGACTTTGAGATATACCAAAGAAAACTCTACGTCAGCCTCATTTTTTAAAATAGATCCGAGAGGTAAGCATGTTCCACATAACAAGACTGGGAAAGAGCAGAAGCAGAATGTTTTAGATTTTATCACGTTGCTACCCGCTGTTCCACCTCATTATTGCAGAAATAAAACATCGAGAAGACACTTACCCACTGAATTTCGTAATGTATCATTCTTATACGAACTTTTTAAGAAGAAACAGTTGGGAAATGGCATAACTAAGAACGATATCGTTTCCCTGTAAGTGTTCTGAAAGATTTTTAAGGCAGAATTTAATATCGGATTTCACTTGCCGAAAAAAGATAAGTGCAAAGTATGTGAAGTGAGAAAAGACAAAGATTTTGAGGAAACAGAAGAAACAAAGCAATTGTATGAAAAACATTTGGAAAACAAAGAAAAATGCAAAGACTCATTTCTAGCTAATAAAAAAAAACTATCTTAGATTCAAAATTTTTATGTGCTAATTTCGACGTACAGAAGGTGTTAAACACACCACATGGAGACAATTTACTCTTGTACTACACCAGAAAGTATGCTTATTACAATCTTATAGTTTACGAAAGTGAAACCCAAAATGGGTTTTGTTATTTGTGGGGAGAATGTGACGGAGGACGTGGCAGTAACGAAATATCTACCACAATCTACAAATATTTGCAAGAAGTTGCATCTAATGATCCCGACTTTTCTTAGGGATTCTGTTAATATAACATCAATCAGTGTGCGATACTTACTACCAGGCCATACTTATGTGCCTGTCGACTCAGTTCCGCAACAATTGAGCGGTTTATCAAAAAACGCGTAGTATGGGCTCCATCAGAATGGTGTACATTGATATCCAACTCTCGTACCAAACCTAAACCATTTGAAACAATAAAAATTGATTTCAGCGACTTCTTAGAATGGAAAAAAATATCTGATGATGTACTAAAACCGAGTAAATTCAAATGTAAGAACGGAAAACCTATAAAAATCAGTGAAATTAAAAATGTAAAATTTGAGAAAGGTAACCCAGATATTATTATAGAGGTTGAATATTTAAATAATGGCCAGAACTGCATCAATTTCACTATGGAATTAAAAGGAAAAAAAACCAAAACGGCTTTAGTCTCAAAAATTGTCTATTTCCGTTGCAAAGAAAAAAGACTTAATTGATCTCTGCGGCTACAATATAATTCCTCTCAGGTTTCAAAAAAATAAAGAATATAGGCTAATGAAAACGTCAGCTACGCCAGATAAGCTAGCAGAATCCGATGAGGAAGACGAAAGCGATGAAGGGCCCCAAGATTAGATTTCTGCTGACTAGCTATGATTCACATTTATTATATCACATGCAATAACATTAGATATTATGACTATTTGTAAGTTTATGAGTAAAGCGATTTGTTGTTCAGTTAAATGCCTATTGTACTTTTTACTTTTCACAAATAAATTACCTTAAATAAATGATTTTTGGTATTTTTTTATATATATTTATGTTACTTTATGAGGCTGTGTCTAAACATACTTTTTATCGTAAGTGCTGAGCTTACGATAACAATCGTAATGTGAAATTATTTCTGAATTTACCAAAATTATCGTAAGTGTTGGACTTGTATAAAACTACAGTAGCAAAATTGTTTTTAATGCTTCCAAAGTAACGTAAGTCCAACTACAAAAAAACTGAAACTATTTTGAAGAAAAATCATTACTTTACTTCAAACACTCATTATAATACGCCCGGATGCCAATTTTCACTTCAATTGGACATTTCTAAACACGTTTATTGAAAAAACTTCCGTACTGTAAAATTTACTAAACGAGACTTACGATGTTATGGCAAAAAGGTATCGATATATATATATATATATATATATATATATATATATATATATATATATGTATATAAGATTATGCAAAAAGCTGTGCTACTCTCGATGTCCAGATGTGCATGAAAATTTTTGGGACATACTTCAGCATACCAAGTTATCTATTCGGATACCTACAGTATCCGTTTGTATATTGTAGGGATGAGTGAATTTCTCCCTTAGAGGAAGTGTGAGCCGTATGGCTAAATATGGATATGGAAATAATATCTCGTATTTTTGACATATTTCAATAAGCCAACTTTCATTGCCGTTTCTAATTTAATATATTCTTATCTTCCTTTCCTATATGGCTACTAAAGTCTCGACTAAGAAGAATATCTTGTTTGTCTTTTGCTTTATCTAATACATATTTTCGTGCGTTCAAAATCTTTCTTTTCCCTTGTGGTCGCATTGTCATTCATTGCATATACCCCAACAATTATTTTTGGTCGTCCATATAACGTTCATCCTAATTTCCTTTATTCGTTCGTTTATTTGCTGCTAATCTTGTATGTTTTTTCCATTTATTTTTTAATAATATCGTTACTCCTTTTGCTGCTGTTTAATGCTTGCAGATTCCACTCCATATCTGTGTATATTTCCCTATAATTTCATTTCGTTCTTTTTTTATTTCACTAAAGACTAGTATGATATATCTGTGTCTAATCTTTCGATTTCTGGGAGTATTTCAATTTCAATTACATCAATACAAAATAAACTAACAGTTGAACTGGACTTAATGAGAAGATGTCTACAAATTACCAGAGCGGATAGAATAAGAACAGAGGAAGTATAAAATAGTGATACGGGCAAGTACAAAAAATACCAGAGCGCAGGTGGTCAAAAAAAATATTGGACTGGGGCTCGCCGGGAAGAAGACAGAGAGGTAGACCCGTAACAACCTGGAAAACATACATAGGAAATGCTAGGATAGATAGAGACCTCAAAGAAGGTAACTGAGAAAATTGGGTACCGTGGAAGATAAAAATGGCAAAGTCATATTGGGAAAAAAAGAAGAAAAAGAAGAACAAAGAAAAAGGGTTTTAAGGGTAGAAACACCTTTACAAATACATCGTGCTCGTGGAATAAATAAAATCTGTATCTGAAAATGAAAAGCAGTTTTCGTGTCACTCAATACTGATAAAGGATAGCGGTTAATAACCTTATGTGATAAAACAAAATTTAAAGGTACTTTGACAATTGTATTAGTACTAGGATGATCGCCTTTCCATAAAAAAATAGTTTAATGTGTAATGAAAAATTAGAGTGTATTGAAATTACTAAAAAATGATACTTTATTAAAAGCATCTAACAACATTAAAAAAATTACTTAGGTTTCAATAAAACTGGCCTATTCTGGTCTTCCTATCATAAGCGTTCCTATACGTATTGTAAAGTCATTTGAAAAATGGCCGTATGTTTAATCTTCTTAGACCACTTTATTTATTATCGCTATTTTAAGTAGGTTAGAATCGATTATTTCCAGGTATAGACTTTAGACATGAAATAAATTATATAAGGAAAACAAGGTAACCATCATAAATTAATGTCAAGTTTACTAAATACGAAACAAACAAGAAAATCCACAAAATCAGAAATATGTTAAACAATTTTCATCTATAATTTATGTAAACTCATGCGTATAAAAACAAATTTTAATCTATGTATGTAAAAGGCTATGATGACAAGTTACAACGTTTGTCTATAGTGTATTTTTATGTATGAGAGAGTAATAAAACAATAAATTATGTATGCAAATCCCTAAACTGTTGATACGGGTGACTCAATGAAAAACAGATATTTGTCAACAAGTTTACAGAAGTATATAGGAAAACAATTTTAAATTGAGTATGACCACCAGGTATAAAGGTTGGAGCAGAATAGAATACAATAGTTGTGAGGTTTACTAATCCCTAAATAAGGTTGCCAGTGTCGGAGTGATGGAGGTTAACAGGTACTAATGAATTTGCAAGAAATGTAAGATGTTTATTTTATTGGTTATATATAACCAATAAAAGTTTAATAAGTACCTACCTATTTGCAAAATAAAGTTTAATTCTTTAGATAAAATAAAACGTTTTATTTTATCTGAAATGAGTGCATTCCACGAAGTAAGGGTTTCAACAATCAAACATTTAATTCTTTAATTCCAGGAATCTATGACAGTAATTGACTAGATAATTACCTTCTAAACTTATTCCACAGAAAATGTGATAGTGGGTTTTTCCATTTTGTAGGAAGGTCCAAGTGGCGTATTCAAAATTCTTAACAGTTCACTAAAAGTAGGTACTTCAGTTGCAAGGTGCAGTTTATTGTGTATACTAGTGTTATGGAAAATTTGGAAGTGCCGTGTAAACGCCGAAAAATTGGTCCTCTAACAGTTAATGAAAAAACATTAATATTTAATTGTTTTAAATCATTTACAGACAAACGTTTATGTGAAAGTGTTGATGAGACCGTTGAGTTAGTTAGCAGTACACTTGGTGTTGGGAAATCTACGATTTACAGAGTTATTAAAGAAGAGAAATGTGGTAGTTTTCAAATGCCACGTAATGCTCCAGGGAAACCAAAATTTCAAATAGAATATCATTTTAAAGAAGGACTTCGACGGAAAGTGCATGAATTCTTCTTTAGACAAGAATTTCCAACATTGGATAAAGTTTTTGTCTCAGTTCGAGATGATAAGGATTACCCAAAAATGAGTCGAAGTACGTTATGGAAACTTTTAAAACAAATAGGCTTCCGCTGGAAAAAGAATCCCACAAAGTCTATTTTATTAGAAAGAAGCGATATTGTCATATGGAGAAGACATTTTCTAAGAACCATAAAGGAAATAAGAAACCAAAAAAGAAAAATATTTTATCTTGATGAAACATGGATCAACGAGGGTCATACACCAAATAAATTTTGGCAAGATGAAACTGTTACAAGTCAAAGGCATTCTTTTGTAAATAACTTATCTACTGGTTTAAACCCACCATCAGGAAAGGGACGCAGGCTGATAAAAGTACACATTGGCAGTTCAGACGGTTTTGTTGAAGGTGGTTTATTAACTTTTGAATCAACTCGTACCGGTGACTACCATGAAGACATGAACGCTGATGTCTTTCAAGAATGGTTCGAACAAATGATAGATCTTCTTCCTAAGAACTGTGTAATAGTAATGGATAATGCAAGTTATCACTCCAGACTTATAGAAGGACTGCCCACAACCAAGTGGTTAAAAAAAGACTTGCAGAATTGGCTGAGTTCAAAAAATATTACGTACCATCCCGGATCTATAAGAAAGGAACTTTATTCGTTGTGTGCCCTTCATAAAGAAAAATTTAAAAAATACGAAATTGATGAAATTGCCAAAAATCGTGGAATGACAGTACTTAGATCCCCACCATATCATTGTGAATTAAACCCGATTGAACTGGTATGGGCACAGATAAAGAGTGAAGTTTCAAGAAAAAATACCACTTTTAAAATTCATGATGTTAAACAGTTGTTTTGGAGGCCGTAAATAATGTAAAACCTGAAAACTGGGAAAAGGCAGTAAATCACACTATTAAAGAAGAGGAAAAAATGTGGAAGCTGGACAATATTACTGATAAAATGATCGAGCCAGTTATTATAAATCTTGGTTCTGAAAGTTCATCTTCTGAATCTGATTTGGATTTGTAACAAGTAGCTGTAAGTTTTATATTAATATTTTTATTCATCTATTTAACATACCTTAGACGGTTTTAAAAACTCTTTTTCTCTTTTGTAATTTTTAAAAATTAAAAAAAATGTGAATTTTTTAAAACCCTTTTTAATGTAGGCCAGTCAGTTCTAATATAGTGTGTGATAAAAGAGGTCACTTTTGTTTACATACACATAACACTTTATAACACTGAAATAATTCATTTATTTTTTACAATTATTCAAAGTAATTTTTCAATTAATCTTGAGCACGCCCATGGAGTGGTCGGAGCTACCAGTTAAAATTATGCTAATTACTCTCTCGTTCATAAAAATAAACTATAGTAAGGTAACGACTGCATCTAGGAAAGAAATCTGAACTGCCAACATTTGACATTTCAATCATTTTGTTCTTCAAACAATACGGTTGATTTATTGATAATTTATTCTACAAAGTGATGATTCAAATATTCTTAATAGGAAATTTTACTGCATCACAGTAATTAGTTTTTTCGCAAAATTGCTAAAAATATATATATATTACTGTAATTGTAAGGTAAGATCAAGGACGTATAATATTTATTTATTTTATGTCACTGGGTAACATCGAGTTAGAATCTATGGAGAAGCTATCAGCATATTAACGTGTGTATTAAAAACGGCGTAGGTAGGCGTGGCTAACGGTGATACCAATATGGCGGTGGGGTCATGGCCGGACTCAATAATATTAAAACTACTAGAAAAATATGACTAGTTATTCAGAAGATTTAATCATAATCTACAAAGTGCAGTACATTTTTAATAAACTATGATTTATTTATCCCGCGGTAAACACTAAAAACACGATATATTATACATAAAGATAATTTAATACAGTCAAATACTATTAATTTATTCTCTGAAGTACGGGCCATTACTTTGTTTACATATTTGTATACTAACATTTAGAACGTTATTCCTGAAGATTTTTTATTAACATTGCTTCTGCCACTGCAACTACGTTGAGAACAAGAAACCATTATTATGCACTATCACAATATATTATTACAGTTTCTATAAAAGTATTATAAAACTAAAAATATTCGAAAAACAACAAACGTAAATAAACATATACGATCTGTCAAAAGTGTCAAAACAATATGGCCGAAGTGAGGTCGTTTTTAGTCACGTGATGCCCTCTCCATAGATTCTAACTCGATCCTGGATAAGATAAACATACACTTTACAAAATGATACAAAAATAAAATGACGTTTGACAAACGTCAACGCTTTACCAAAATAAAATAAATTTAAAACTCAATAAGATTAAATAAAATTTAAGAACGGTAAATAGAATTAAATAAAACTAAATCAAGTTAAACAGAGTTACGTAAAATTCAATAATCTTTAAATCAAATTAAATAAAATTAATTAAAATTAGGTAAAAGCTATATTTAAGTTTCATTCTGCTTATTTTTTTGGAGTTTTGTGGTGGGCGTAAAACAGTTCGTCGAATCGTTCGTCGTATGATACATCATTGAAAAGGAGAGGGAAAATAAATATATTGAGATAGAAGAAACACAAATTACGACATTGCTAAGAGGGCATTACATCATATCTCTTTTGTTATTGGTCCGATTGGAGCGTGTGATACGTTATATTAAAGAGAAGGATAACACGAATATATTAAGATATAAAAAACAAACAAGTCGACTACCAAAAGGACATTACACAGTGTGTTCATTATTAATGAACGTATTGTTACATACGAGATGTCATAGGGCATTATTAATCAAAATAGTTTAACTAAAATACAAATTTTGATTTATTGACTTAAAGAAGACCTCTGACTGTATGCAAAATAAACAACTAATCGAGTTCTAACATGCGACATATCAAATGAAAGGGATGGATATAAAGAATATATCTGTACCCCAGAGGAAAAGGATACGTCCATTTTCTTACTTTTTCAGGAGAGCAGTTTTAACATTTTTTAAATTTGTAGTCAGTCAATAATCAAATGTTTCTTACATTTAACCAAGATTATTATATTATTATTGTTGTGTGGATAATCGTTTTTGATTCTATGAAGTGTTATATACCTGAAGTTTACCGTTTATTATATTTGGTAGTTGGACATAGTGTTGTTTACCTCTAACAACTCATTGAACCCTTTAACTACCAGACCTATCTCAAAAAATATTCCCTTTCCCTTTAGCTACCAGCGGTACGCGTAAGTACCATCAAAATAAATCGACGTTACAATAAATTATAAACCAACTTAGTCTATTTTTGCCAAAGGTACATATTCGTCCAGCACTTTTAAATTTTTGCAACGTCACACAATTTGCTTGGCGGATTTTTGTGCGTCAGTGACCGTTGAGATTTGTCAGTATAAATGTATTTGAGGTTATATTTTTATACATTATTTGATATTTATTGTTTGCTGATTTCTTCGTCGTTACGATTTTGTTTGGAGACTATCAGTAGGTAAGTTATATTTTCTTCACACATACAATTGGGTTCACAATGTATAGGCACGTAAGTAATAAAAAAACACTTAAGTTTAACTGGTACTTCTACGTACCGTTGGGACTAATTGTGTTGTTTTGATGCCACGATAGATTTTCCATATTTAGTAATTTAACTCTTTTTTTTTCACAAGAATGCTTGTTAAACAACAAAAAAATTGTACACAAAAATGTAGGAGACAATTATAATGATTTTTCTTTTAATTTTTAGTATGGCTGCAAACCGCAGGTTAGCAAAGAAAGTCCTGACATACGACGAGCTGGCACAAATCATTGAAAATAATGAGGATGTGGATGCATTTTTACCACCGCTTGACAACAATGAAGACACTGATGTAGAATCTGAAACCGAGGAAGATTTTCCGGAAAGTCAGCTACTAGTGGAATCCAATAGAAACGTAAAATCTAACTTGAATGATGAAATCGAGAATGAAAATGATAGTTGTGAAATATCTAAATTTACTGACGATGTTCACGATCACAGTGTTGAAGTTCACGAATCAGGAGAAGCTGTTAATGAGCTCATACTGACTAGTGCAGAAGAACAAGTTTTTAGGCAGTGGAACAAAATTGAAAAGGCTACAGAAATTCCTATTTATGTAAAACCAAACTATGTTTGGAAGAAAACTCTTTTGAAGAGTGTCAAAATTCTCTTGAAATTTTTATAAAATTGCTGGGAAATGTTCCCGAGGATATAACGTTTCAGTCTAATTTATATGCAGTACAAAAAGTAAAACAGTTAAATATGGCTAAAGAAGAATTTCTTGCATTTTTGGGAATTAATTTTTTGATGGGGTATCACACTCTGCCATCAATTCCTGATTATTGGTCATCGCAGGATGACCTTTCAGTTCCACTTGTGCCAGAAACAATGCCTAGGAATTGATTCCTAGCTATTTTGCCTTTTTTACACATAAACGACAATCAGAGTATACCCAAAAACAACACACATCGATTATATAAAGTAAGACCCTTAATAAGTGCGTTAAATACTTAGTTTATAAATTATTGTGGGGAACAAGTAATGTCTCTCGATGAATCTATCGTCAAATTCAAAGGGCGCTCTGCACTAAAGCAATATAATCCGATAAAACCTATTAAAAGGGGATACAAGATATGGTGCTATAGTGATATGAGTGGTTTTATTAAAAAGTTTGACATTTTTTTTTACTAAAGACACAGAAGTGTACTTACATTAAAATCTGGTCAGTAAGACCAATTATCAATTTGTTTCTAACTTAAATTACTAATGAAATCTTAAAATTAGTGTGTCTACTCACTAGTATCTTTCCTATTATTTCTAATAACTAGCATTAAATTTAGCATGCATACTCGCACAACACTTTACTCTGCTTTTCACTCACTCATTATACCAGTTCAAAAGGCTTTGTTCTTTTGAGCCTTTTCTCTAGGTTCGTATTGTCGAGGAGCTGGATAGCCTCGACGTTTACATGATGATGAAGTCGTTGTTCATGGCTCCCTGAAGTTTGACATTTATCAGGGAAAAAATGAGAATATTGATAACAAATACAAAGAGTATAATTTAGGCGAAAGAGTAGTGCTATATTTAACAGAAGAAGACAGGAACAAAAATAAAATTATCTACTTTGACAATTTTTATACCACAGTGAAATTATTAAAAAAGTTAAAGGGAGAGAATACATTAGCCTGAGGAACGATAAGAACTAATCGCAAATATTTACCACCTAAAATGAAAGAAAACAAAATGGTTAAAAAGGGTGAATACAATTTTAGAATTTCTAACACAGGGATATTATATTTCGAATGGAAAGATAATCGTGTGGTCAGTATTGCTTCAAATTTCCACGGCTCCGAAGCTACCAAAGTCAAAAGAAAACACCGTGATGGTACAATAACCGAAGTAGATGCTCCTACTATTATTAAAAACTATAGTAATTCAATGGGAGGTGTAGACTATCATGATCAATTGCGACAATGCTATGGTTCAGATTGGAGGTCCAAAAAATGGTGGCAACGTATCTTTTGGACGTGTATGGAAATTACATTCGTAAATGTGTTTGTAATTGCAAAAAAAGTGTTAGATGAACCTCCCACCAACTTATTACAGTTTCGAAGGGATCTTACCAGAAGCCTTTACTTTCTATCTCCACACAGAAAAAGAAAATCTGTACCTTCAACAGGTACTCCATCAAAGAAACGAGATTATGATTCTAGCGTGCCTTCTGAAATAAGGCTAACTCAAGTCACTGGCCAAAGTTTGTGGAAAGACGCGGTAGATGTGAAGTATGCAGCTCAAAAGCTATCCAGTCAAAACCTACTTCAACCTGTTCTCAGTGCAAAGTATTTTTGTGTATTAGTGCAAATAAGAATTGTTTTGCTGAGTATCATGGAATGGATTACTGAAAAATGTTTTTTTTTTTAAATAAAAGTATTGTGCCTAAAATTTTTACTGACATACAGATTTTCCCAGCGGTACTTGTGAGTACCACCAATATATTTTTTGTAAAAATACAACTATATACTATTTTGTGAACTCTATAATACTTTAATAATTATTTTAAAACAGAAAACAATAAAAAACTTTTTAATATTCAAGCAGAAAGGTTCTTGGGATTTTAAGAGATTACAAGTGCTGGTACGCCCACGTACCGCTGGTAGTGAAAGTGTTAAATAAGGCGACATTGCATATTAAGATCTCTACGAAATAAACAATACAAACACTATAAACTGCTTATACTATTATTTTATTAGAGACAAATATTATAATGTTTTACAGTGTGTCCATAAAGTATGGAATAAATTCGATATTTCATAAATGAAAAGCCTTTTAAAAAAATCTAAAACACGTCGATTTTTAAATTTAATGTTCTACATTTTACAATAAAATTTCATTATACAAGGTGATACACATTACAGTGATGACGTCACCGGCTCTTTTTTTAAATGTAACGCCCTCTATTTTAGGACATTTTTAAATTGATAAAAATGAGCTGATTTCAAAAAAGTATAATACTCGGGTCTAATGGATATAATTTGAAAGATATGCGCTTAGAAAATAAATTGTTTATTATCAATTGCAAAAAAGTAGCCTACTTCTAGTTTTTGGTAGACTGTAATTATGTTTAGTAACGTTCAATAACAATTAAGTAGTACAATAATTGTATTAATTCGTGAATGTTCTGTATTATTGCTTATAATTAATTTTAAGTAGAAATGAATTTGAGTGTAAAGCAAAGAAGCAAAGAGTGTAAATACTCATGATGATTGGGTATGGAGATTTGGTTTATTGTGTTGTGTCAGTCTTCGGTATTTATTTTGTAATATTTATATTTAATTAATAATATGAAACATATATAGTTTTCATCATTGAATACTTTTCATCCAAATTTAATAAATCCTTCATGTGTAGACATTTGGAGGATTTATTACACTCCACGACATTTTGGAAACAAGGACATATCATAGAAGTTCTGTGAAAATTAAGCAAACTCTCAAGAACAATGTATTTCATTTAGCGGTGACCACATAAGTAAAATACTGGTTACCCGCCAAGCGATATAAATGGCCTTTGTCACGCTGAGTCATTAAGGGAATTCCATTTATTAGTTTTAGTAGCTATACAAACAAAAACAATAAACTTTTCGTATAGTTACTACAATTTTCTAATTACATACTGACAAAAATAAGAATAAGTTTATTATAAACATGCTGATAGAATGACTCTATTATTTTTTTTTGTTATATCGCCATAAAACTTTACTTTCAAGTTCTCTACAATAGCCGTTCTATCTTTTTCTAAATAGACCTAAAAAGCCAACTCTCTCCTTTGCTCTTATAAGGGTTGCCGTCGGTATCAACCAAAGTATAGGATTTAGAATAGCAACATTTGGATTTCGTCTAATAAAATTTTTTGTTTTTAATTTGATAATGAAATAATAAATTAAGAAAAAGTGAAATAATTGTTACGGAAGAAAATATTAACTTAAGAGCACCGAATACCGACCGGTTATAAGTGGTATATATAAAAGTGTTTGAAAGATCAATTTCGAATCATTGAAATTTAAAGTAATACATCTCTATAAGCTACTTTGCATTATTAATTCTTACTAGAGCCAAATTTATAATAATAACACCAGTCATTTCAACAAAATTGCTTATTTAAGAAACCAAATGTAAACATTTGGCAAATAGCCGTTTTCCGTCCACATGAATGATTTTTTCCCAATACCGTCCACAAGAGTGCCGCTATCCGTCCTATTTATTTAGTTATGACAAAAAAACGCTTTTAGAACAATTTTTAAGTAAATTGGCAAAAAATGGCCAAAAAACAAAACAGATAATTTAAAAATAAGTTTTATTTAAGTACAAAGTTTTGAAAAGAACTTAATACCTGCAATATAATTAAATAATAAAAAAGAAGACTTTATTTTTTTTAGGTTTTCAATTTCTGGAACTTCATAGGCGCCGCGTTTATTTATGAGTAAAGGTCTCGCAATTTTACAAACTACATCATCAAAGTCACAATTTAAAATGTCATTTCTCTCTGGCCATTTCCAGTAATCATAGTCATACTACAGCCACTCATGGTCATACTTTTAACTCTCAAAGTATCATTGCTTCGTTCCAGAAATACACCAGAGAAATATTCATTGTCGTACTGCACCAACACAAAATCGTCTTTTAAATATATTTCTATATTTTTTTTATTTATGTTTTCCGTATTAATATTACCAGTATTTATGTCTGGTGTGTGTTTTGGAGGACAATTTTTCTTTTTTGCTTGTTGGATCTCTGTTTTTTCTTTTCTCTTTCGGATTCGTTCACATTTCCCATTTTCTTTTTCCTCTTTTTCTTTTTTGAATCTTCGTTGATGTTCCATAAATTCATCACTTATAGCTCCTGTAGGATAAATCTTTGGTTTTTTCCTTTGGTTGGTGTCTTCTGTGCTACTATTTTTTTTCCTTGTAGAGCTTTCCGGCCAAAATAGTGCTTTTTTGAAAGGTATTGAATATTTACTATTATTCTCTGATGTTGTTGTAATTTGCTTAAGTGGGGTTTTTTCTGGATTTTGTACTTGTCTTTTTTGACCAGAATGAACTATAACTACTTAATCATATTTTAATGGCCTATTACAAGTAGTTCTGTTTACTACTTTGTTCTTAAGTGTTTTCATCGAGGTGTATGTTAACAATGGTCTCGTTAGCAACATTAATCAGTAAATTGTTTTCCAAAGTTGTATCATGATCGACATTTTGTAGATGAAGACTCTTCCAGAAATCATACAATGCTACATATTTTTTTCTAGTTGAGCCGCTGATTCAGCAATCCTAAAACGGTTAACAACTTCTGGATTTAAGCGTATCTCTACCTCTCGAAGTAGTTCAGAATCATAAACATTAACAGTTGTAGTGGATGTGGATTCAGTTATTTTATCATCAGAATCTTTTTGTTCTATTGGTTTTATTAATTTTGAATAATCAATGCCATTTTCGTTAAACGGAAAGAGTCCACATGATTCAAATGCACTTTTTATTATCGATGTACAGACTGTAGTCTCCAAAGTTTTGTCCAAGAGCTTTTCAAACTCAGCCCGTTGAAGTTTTCTTTCGTTATTCTCCATACGCCAAGATTGAACACCTTTTCGCCAGTTATTTTTAATGGGATAAAAAATACCAACATCTAACGGCTGTAATCGGTGAGTTGCGTTGGCGTAAAATGCTGTTAAAATGATACCATTTTCTTTGCAGAATTCAGTAATAGGCAGATTGATGTGGAAAGACTGTCCATCTAGAAACAATATCACTGGGAGTGGAATACTTAAACGTTTCAAATTAATATCTTCTATAGCTTTTTGGATATTCTTTCGAGGATACTTCATACGATTTTTGTATACCGTGGTTGCAGATAATAAAAAACTGAAACAAAAATCTTTTATTAGTAATATTTTATGGGGTCGGTTACAGGAGTTTAAAATAGCTAGGTTCGTCCACCCTGGACGGATATAGGACAGAAGGTTTCTGTGTCCGTCCAATTCCTTTAAATGAGTATTTTACTAATTACATAGTCATTTTATCATACTTGATAATACAAACTGCGAGAAAGAACTACCATAAACATTTTTTACAAATAAAAACTAAACCATACTTACACATTAAATCTAGAATAGTTAATAAATGCATCCTTCTTTAGTTAAATTTTAAAGAGAATTTTCGAATGCACTTAATATTTGACACTAATTTTCTTAAAATGAGTTGTATCTATTATAGGTCGTATTCAGGTTTTTAAACGGAGCAAAATATATAGTATGTTCAAAATATGCTGGATTATATTATTTAACTAAGACTTATATTTAAAAAGCGTTTGAAATTGGAGAAGTTAATTCCTAATACCGTCCAGTAGGACGGTATCAAGGATCCCTTGATATTCTAAATTACCCTATTCCGTCCACTATAATTTCCGTAAAAAAATCTATTGTTCGAAAATAATGACAAAAATATATGTACATTTACAATAAATAAATATGTAAGATTCTAATAAAAGAGTAAAAACGTAACTGTTAAACGTAGTATCTATAAAATATGGAAAATAAGTATTCCTTACCTTTATGTTTTTTTGGAATCAGTATCGCTTGATACAAACCATGCACTTGCAATGAACTGAGCCGCACTGACAGCAGTGAACGTAAAATGTCTGCGTGCTAAAGGTAGGATGAGTGGGGAAATAACCTATCGAAAATTCTACTTGGCCGTCTGATTGAGACGAAACTCTGAGGTTGTCGTCTCCGGTGTAATTAATAAACGTATGAAAATGATGATAGCAACTTGGTGCAAGTTTCCATGTTTATTAATTTGTCCAACTATTGCGCAATATGGTGTAATATTGCGTAGTTAGCCGGTACGCTCTTATTGTGGCATTGTCTTGAAGAGACAATGCCTTTATGGTTTTATTAGAGGTGGAAATAAAACACATTCTTTCTAAGAAGAAAAAAACTCAGCTTCAGAGTCTTAGAAAGATTCAGAGCCCTTCGAGCAAAGTGCTCTAGGGAGCTACCCTACACGGGTAAAATCATGTGTTGACACTGACTGACTTGAGATCCGAAAATGTCCCTATTTAAAGATAAATTAACTTTTATATGAAACCTTTTCATTTCTCAACCAATTAAATTTAATTATATATTCCAGAAGGAAGGGCGATGAACATCGAAGTGCGTGATTGGTGGCACTTGATGACAAGGTATAGAGGGCAATTTCTTGGTCGGACGGAATTGGGAGACCGGACGGAATACGGTGCTTTTACGTTATTAAATATTTACAATTCAGATACCGTTTTATGCTTAACATAGAATATAAATTTCTAAAAATTATTTTGAAAATATTTATTGTGAATAACAAACTTTTTTTATCGTTTTTATTATTGATATAATTATTAATTATAGTCATCTATACAAAAAATAGTCTAGTTCTGAATTTGTTTTTGGAGAAGTCGAGATAAAGGAAATTATCATCATAATAGTTTTTAAACATCTGCAATACATACATCCTTCAGACTGATATAAAAGTTGTGTAATGACTCATAACATCGACCATATACTCATACTATCACTCTTCTTTTTGCGTCTGTTCCACAGTATATTTTCAAAGTAAGAGTTATGTTATGTATATTTACACTTGTAAGTACATCCATTCTTTTATCGCTGTGTGTTCCCCGGTGATCTTAAACTTACACCAGTGTAACACTGTTATATTTTACCAGTCTGTCGAGTTTACTCCGGTATTCTCACAGTAGTCTAGAGTCTACCTTAGGGTTTATGAGAGTCCCTCCTTGGCTATCTATGCATATATGGATCCGCTTGATTTCAAAAGCTGTTAAGGTAATTTCTTTTACACACTATAAGACTGCAAACATCTCTGCCTAAAACACAGAGGTATATTCTCTTAATGGAATACAATTGTTTAAATTTCTTTCACTAAAGAATATTTTGGCACACGACCCTAAGTCGAGTGATTCTTATGCCCCATTCCTCTCGTGGGCAGATGTCCACTTAGATAAGGTACTTTAGGCTTCTATATAAATGCCATATGGTGAAAAATCATCATCCATTCTGTATTCCCTGATTTCATTTATAATGTTAATATGTTCTGATCTAATTAGTACATTGCTCAGGTTTTCTCAAAGTCGATAATATCCCATTATAGCCTTTTCCCTTATATTTATATGTAAATCAGGGAGGTTGAGTAGGGCCTCCAAAGCTACCGTTGATGTGTTTATGACCATAGCCCCTGTGATTTCAAGGTAATAAAGTCTTTTCCCTTGCTTAGTTTGAGGACGCCACTTTTTTGCTGCTACTTTGGTCACCATAGCACAGATGCATATTATGTAGTTGTTGGTTTTACCACTATGTTATAAATACAGTATACTATGTCGGGATTTAAACTCTATATTTTCTTAAGTTTATGTGGCTACCATTAATGTGCTAACCGCTACCCATATTCGTTCTATTTGCTAATTACAAGTAAGCGTAGAGTCTAATATTATCCCAATAGACTTTATTGGTCATCACTAGGTCAACTGCAAAGATCAGGATGTGTTGTTTATCGTTGATGAGACTAGCTATCAGCTCATCAATAAATCAAAATTTGTCGTAAAGTAAATCTATTTTTATCGCTTTGTTTGTTTTTTTTTCTATCTTAATTTGTTATATTCTCCCCTTTCTTTGCTATATCGTATGTTGGGATTCGATTAGTTTTTAATTTTGCAATAAAGCAAATTTATCTTATAGTGTGTCTATTATCTTATATACTGTCAAATGATATTTCGTATTTCACTATATGTTCATTGTTAATAAAGATAAAGTATAGTGCCTTATTTGTAGTCGCCTTGTATGTTCTATCAATTTTAATATTATCTTTATCGCCTGCCCTTTCAATTATTATATTAAACGCTCAAATTTGACAAATAATATTGGATATGTAGTGTAATACCGGCTTAAATGTTTTCGTTATGGACAGATCGACAGACAGATAGACAGACAGACAGAATAAGCAAATTATTATGTATATATATCTTCCTCTGTGTGTGCCGTGCTTGTTTTAAAGCGCTGGCTATCGTCGTATTAACAATCTGATGAAATGCTTCTCGGTCGGCAGCTAGATGAAGCGATTCCTTGACCGTTTGACCTGTCCATTGTCTAATGTTAGGCAGCCAGGATAGTTGCTTTCTTCCAACTCGACGTTTTCCTTAAATTTTGCCGTGAATGACCAACCGAAGTAAGCGATATTTAGGTCCTCTCATTATATGGCCGAAGTATTGGACCTTTCTTCTTTTGATAATGATTAATTCTGATGTTGATCTATATTATATATAGATACAATCATGTGATAAAAAATACCAAAGAAAGTCTAGGTACTGAAAAAAAAAAAAGAAATACTAAAATAAAGAAAAGTGCTTCAATTAGAAAATCAATTTTTTAAATCGAATGTTTAGTCCATTCGTCAGTGAGTTGACCCCTTAAAATCATACGAACAAGCTAAATTTTGCCTAGAATATTAATTTTAGGACCCCAAAAAAGATGCAAAAAAGTTTACCACTTTTACTTTTTGTGTAGAATGAACAATAAACCGATCTCTTAGAAATAACGCTTGAAGTGACCGTCGATTTGAATGTCAGTTACGTGCGCGAAATTAATGTTCAATAAAATTTGTATCAGCTCGACGGTAAAAATTCGATATCTTTTGATCCAAGTGTCCTCTCGACAAAAATCAAGAAGCGTTTTAAAGTTAAGGAGTGCAGCTTTCGTATGCAGTTCTTGTATTTTGTTGCGAATAAATTGAGTTTATGAAGGTGTTAAATAAATAAATGCGATGTTTGCATTTTTTATGTTTCTCGTGGGATCAATAAAATTGATCACTTTCATTGACCAGTCGTAGTAAAATTTCCATTTTTAGAGATTAGAATCACATCTTTAAAACCTATGACTTAAAATTTATATATATATATATATATATATATATATATATATATATATATATATATATATATATATATTATATATATATATATATATATATATAATAATTAATGTTCCCTTTTTGGTCAATTCTTTTAGCATTTTTAATGTGTATTTTTGATATTTGTCTTAAGATTTCTTCTTTAAGTTCTTTTGGCGTTGTTAGTCTTATTGGCTTTCCTGTCTAATGGTTGTTTCTGAATCTAAATAATTAATAATTTCTTGATCTTCTTTAGTGTTGTGTGGTTATAATACTGTTGCTAAATGTTTAGCAAATAATTTTGATTATTTTTCTTTATAGCTTCTTGCCCATTGGTTCTGTGTATATGTAGTTTTCCGAACTGGTGGCGATATTGTTGATTACTTTCCATATTGAATGGTCGTATCTATAAAGTTGTTATACTTATTTTTTGACTGATTCTTCATTTGCAATTTTTAGTTGTGTTTTTAATTTATTAGTAAAGCGATTGTAAAAAGTTTTATCCACTGAATTCCGACTATATTGCAATTTGGTTTTTCCTCTACTTTTTTCGACAATGAGCTTTTTAAAGTTTAGTGGAATATTTATTCAATTCATGATTTTTTTTTGTCTGTATCGTTCGGTGTTGCTTCTTTTGCAGCGATTTGCATTTTGTCATAAGATTATTTGCAGCTACTTCTATTTCTGCAAGGTTTTTCAGTCTTACATTTAATTTAATATTGTCATCCAACATTTTTCCGTAAAAGTTCAAATCTGTTCTAGGTCCATGCAGTTTTGAGTAGGTTGTTTGTTAATTACGCAAGTGCTAATTATTGCAATAATTGTTGAATAAAAAAGGTGTTTTTTTTATGATGCCAAAATCTAATCTGTTTTTTTTGGGAATTTGTTTGCCAGTAAGTTGGTATTAAAAATAAATAGTAAAGAGGAAAAGTAGGAGTAGAAGAACAAGGATCAGAGATAATAAATAACGCAATAGAACAGAATAGTAGTCTACAGTAAAAAATAGGATAGTAGAAAACGTAAAAATGGGGAAACAACATCAGTACGATAGTATACAAAAATATTTCTAGGAATTTGGTTGACATCGAGTTTTCTTTAGCTTCTCCCTAACCCTTCTTCCTTAGACAGGAATGTTAATCTTTTTTTATTCGATAGAGTCAAATAATGCTTTAATTTATAAATCTCATAAATAGTTCATTTAACTATTTTATCTTTTTTTCTATTACTATTCTTGGAACGTATATTATTATTTGTCTTATTATTAAATCTCAAAGCCATTCAAAGTTTAGCTTTTCTTACTCTTTTTCTTTATATTTTCGTATATATTTTATGGGATACCAATGAGAATCGTCGCTCCTCTACCTTGTTACCTGGTATGAAGACATCTATGGAAAATAACAAATGACCATTAAAAAGTGTCTCCTCCCATTGTGTCTTATTTTGACCAAACCTTACCCTACTACCAGCTAATCAACTACTTTGTTCAGACTAGAAAAAAATTGATTCTAAAATTGATACAGAATTGGCGCAGTAATAAACATTTATTGATAATACTCCAGCATACCAAGTTACTGAAAGTTTGATAACACGTAACGACCCATACCATAGCTCGATCCTTTTGATACGACATCTGGAATGAGTGAATTTTCCCCTTAGAAGGCGTGGCAGACGTATGGCTAAGTCTAGATATTCTTATTATTAATTAATTAATATTGATATTAATAATAATAAATTATAATAAACATTTAAAATGTCGCTCTTTTATTTTGTTTTACTTACGTTAATTACATTGATTTTGAAAGCATTTTAAATATTTTTAAAATTCAAGCTATTTTATTCTTTGCATTAACTACGTAAACATCTTCACAATACCAAGTCGGCGTCAGGTCATTGGGAAATTAGAATATAAGTAAGTGAGCTTAAGGGTATAGTGAAAGAAACAACGTTGTTTTTAAAACACTCTACGAATAAATTAGAACTCGCTCTAATTTGTTCTCTTTAATGATGTCTTTGTATTGCTACCATTTATTTTATACATTGAGAGTTTTTTGTATATAAACGTCTGTACGTAAAGTAATAAAAGTTTATTTTTAATTGTTTTTCTACGTATAGTTTACGTATACAGTGAGGCTAGTAGACACAGGATTTTTGTATTGTGTGTAAGTGTTTTTGTAAGTTTTAAAATATTTAGTTAGGCTTCTTAAACTTAAAAGCAAGGTTTAAAAATGAATATTTACTAAATTACAAAGGAATAAGAATATTTTAGTAAAACTTATATTTTGTGCAAGTACATAAAGGTACTCGTATAATGCAGAAGTCAGAAGGGCGACCTATTAACAACAAAAAAAGATGTATTGAATAGATGGGTGGAATACTTTAACCAGGCACTTAATATAGATGAAGAAAAAGAAAATCTGGAAGAATAAAGAGATGAGGTGAGATGATCAAATGAGAGGGAAGAGGAACCACCAACGATTTTTGAAGTTAAAGATCCAGTTACCAAACTAGCCAGAAACAAATCACCCGGAATCTCTCTGCTGAACTATATAAAGAATGTGGCATTGATAACATAATGGCATTACAGCAGAAATATGGACACAGAAATCCCTTCCGCAATGATTGGAATACTTTGTACCATACACAAAAACGGAGATATTATCGAATGGTCTTACCACAGAGAAATTACGCTTGTAAATGCAGGATAAAAAATATTTTCTACAGTACTATGTCACCGTATTGCACCATATGCAGAACCAATAGAAAAAACTAACAGGCTGGTTTCAGAGGTGTCAAATCGACAACTCATGTTGTCAAAGACAACGAAATGTTCAAAGCAATGAAAGAGCTAGAAATACCAAATCAGTTGGTAAATTAAAAAGAACTAACTCTTGAAAAAGTAAAATCTAGAGTACGAATTCAGGGGGAACTGTCTGAACCTTACAGTGCCTTGAAAACAAATAACGGGTTACGCCAGGGCTCTCTCCTGTGTACTGTTCAATCTGGCGCTGAAAAAAGTAATACGTATATGTTACAAATTATAACCATTGGTTCAATATACAGAGTGTCCAGAAATTCTCCTGGCAAATAAGGACCGGAGATTTCTTAAGATAATTTTAAGACAATTTTACACAATTCACCTAGTCCGAAAATGCTTGATAAGGGAGCTACAGCTCTTTGAAGATGGCTGTTTGCAATTAAGTAGTTTTTTTTTAAATACTTTCAGAATGATTCTATTTAGAAGAACAAAAACTGGTACGATTATTTATCCACCAGAGTTTAATCGATTCCGTTAATTGATAATTTCTAGTACGGGTCATAGGTGTCCGTTTTGGGTAGGTCAATGGATATTATTATATATAACTTCTAAGCATTTGTAATACTAGAATATTAGATTTTCACGTAGTATAGTACTAAAAGATACTGTTAATTTACGTCGGTAGGATATACCGTTTTCGAGAAAAATCGATTTGAAAATTTTTCGTCTTTTCATCATGAAAGTTAAATTAATATTTTTTGCATTAGTTGACTTTAATATATCAACAGAAATATAAACTACGTTTTTAATTGACAAACTGTTGTCAGTTCGAGAAGTTCCTCTTATTAGTTTTTACTTTGTTTTATTCAAACACAACAATTCCAATTCGACAAAAATGCTTTTTACTAATGAGGAATACGCTGATATGCATTTAGTTTATAGCAAAATGAGGTGTAACACTCGAGCAGAAACGTAGATATGCTGAAAATTTTGCCCGATTAAGAGACGTAAGTTTCGTGTTCCCAAAAATTTATGCAACAGGGCGACATAATGATGTAACAGCAGCACCTGAAGATGTTATTTTAATAAAGGTTAAGAAATATTTAGAACTTAGCTTTTTATAGAAAATTTATAACCTTTTTATTTAACAAAGAAAGTAGCACTGCTACAAAGAGATTTTCCTGCAAGGAGATTTTTTCATATACATGTTTTTGTGATGAAACTACATTAACAAAAATTAAAATTTTTAATGTACATAATGCACAATATTATTCGTACGTTGGTCACAATCTAGATGCTGTTTAAGAATTTAAGCATCAGTAAATGTTTAGCATAAACGTCTGGACGGGAGTAGTTGACAATTATCTACTTGGACCCGTGAAATTTCCTGCTCGTTTAATTGGTGCTAATAATTTACATTTTATACAAAATATTTTACCTGATTTGTTTAATAATGTGCCTTTAAATATTCGGCAAAACTTATGGTTTCTACATGACGGCTATCGGGCCAAATTTAACAGAAATGTACGGGAATTACTTGGTAATAACTACGAAAGCCCTTGGATTGGAAGGGGCAGTCCAGCTTCTTGGCCAGCAAGGTTCTGATCCTGATTTGAATCCTTGCGATTATTATATTTGAGAATATATAAAAGAGACTAACGGTAATCACAGTGAGCATCTTTTTTTACTATCTACCTTTGATACTTGTTCTTTTCTGTGTTACTCGTAGTTTTGTTCCATCGTAAGAAATACTTTGTTTTGTAAAACATTTAAATAAAATTTTGTTTTGAATTGATTTTTTGCTTCTTCTAAACTTTTTTTAAGAATTGTGTGCAGTATTTATTGAAACAAAAGGTAATTTATAAAATAAATTAAGATACCTATTAATTTAAATTTTATGACGAAAAAACCAAAAATTTTCAAATCGATTTTTCTAGAAAACGGTGTATCTTACAAACTTAAAGTAAGAGTACTTTTTTTGTGCTAAAATACCAAAAATTTAATAACCTAGTATCATAAATGCTTAAAAGTTAAAGACAAAAAAGTTATACGTTAAAATAACCTTTGACCTACCCAAAACGGACGCCTATGAACGATACCAGAAATTTGTAATTAATGAAATCGACTCAACCCTAAATAATAAATACTTGTACCAGTTTTCACTTTTCTAAACAAAAAGGTTCTGGAGGTATTAGAAAAAAGCTACTTACAAGGCGCCATCTTCAAAGAGCTCTAGCACGCTTAGGAAGAATTTTCGGACTAGGTAAATTGGGTTATATCGTCTTAAAATTATTGAAGGAATCTCTGGTTTTTATTTATCAGGAGAGTTTCTGGACACCCTGTATAATAAATTAGTGCAAATCTTTGCTTATGCTAATATCAATATTGTTGGGAAAACGGAGAACGCTGTACGAGAGTCGTATGCAACGTCAACAAAATAGGTTAAATAATAAACACCAACAAAATAAAGTACATGAAAAAATAATCACTCAACCACAAATCCTACGACTACTTGTTATAGAAAACGACGTCATCAAAGCAGCGAACGAATTTGTATACCTGGGAGTGTTGCCGAGAGGGGGCATTTGGGCCTGTAGGACCCATCGCCGGCTCTTCGGGCTTCTTCCTATCCCCGGAATTGGATCAGGTATTCACCATCTTTGGTTTGTCGCTGGTAGAAAGGTTAACTACCACCGCTGTTATAAATAACAGTTCCAGTGACAAATATCTGTTATAGGTAACGGTTCCAAGGAACAGTTACAAAGTAACAGAGCAAAAATGGAAAACAGATAGGTAAAAATGATCTAAGTATTCCTTGACTTACGGAAGGATAACTTAGTAAACAAGTAAATTAAATGGTATAAAAATATAATGCAAAGAAAAATGTTTCTAAGTGTTTCTTGACTTACGGAAGAAAAAAATTAGGACAGAAATATAGATAAATGAAATATGTAAATGTGAGAGTAAAATATGGAAATATTTCTAAGTGTTTCTTGACATACGGAAGAAACAAATTAGAACAGAAAATAAACAAGAGAATCAAATATAGTAAAATAAATGCACAAATATTTATAAGTGTTTGTTGACTTACGGAAGAAACGACTTATAATAGAAAATAAGAAAAATCAAATATAGAAAAGATGGGAAAATATTGCTAAGTGTTTCTTGACTTACGGAAGAAACAGCTTAGCAAAAAATGGAAAAATGAGATAGACAAATATATAAGTATTTTCTTAACTTACGGAAGAAAATATCTTAGATAAAATATCAGAATATTAATGCGATATGAAAATAAGGGTTCTTTTGACTTACCGGAAAGGAACGATTTAGACACACAATAAAATAACAAGTCAGATATCAGAGAAATACTTCTAAGAGCTCTTTGACTTACCGAAAAGAACTACTTAGATACAAAGTACAAAATCAAATATATAAAATAGATAAGGCAAGATAAATATTCCTAAGTGTTCTTAACTTACGGAAGAACAGCTTAGATACAAATACAAGAAAATAAACAATCAAAAATAATCAAATAAAATAGCAAACAATCAGTACATGAACAAATATGTAATATTCTAACCTGACAAGGTCTGGATATACAATAATGCTAAAATAAAATGGTATATAGGAAATCAGAAATAAAACAGTAACTTAGTTGGAACAATAATAGCACCGACTAGGTCTACAGTAGAAGGGGCAAGCTCGACTGACCGATAAGATAAAATCTACCTGCTTTTATGTAAAACAAATCCTTTGTTTTACGTAGCAAAAGTGGAATTTCCCTTCATCGACTCAATTAGAAATTTGGATTTGGCTAAACTTGGAATTCCCAAGTATTTTGACCAATATCCAAATTCCTTGATGCGTCCGGCAATGCTGTCAGCTCCCGACTGACACGCCTCCGGAGGACATCCCCCCCCCCTCTGAAAGACCTAACGGTGCTAAGAAAATTAATTAAAACAATAGAAAAATACAATTTAAGAATCAAAAAAATACAATGATAAAATTTTTACCCTAAAAGAATATAATGTAAAAGACTTAAGATAAAAAAAAACTAAGATATTGTACTTAAGATATTTGAACTTAATTGTATATGGTCCAGTACGCCCAGGTGGTCCAGGTGGTCCAGGTGTGCCGGGTGGCTCGTCTGCTTCCGTCAGGGCTACTTTATTCACCCTGAGGAGGTCCTACGACGTCGTGAAGATATAAGGCTACTCAATTCACCTTGATATCTCCACGTGTCGTAATGGGACCTTATCCTTGGTCATCTTTGGTGGTGGGCTGCGCTGTGGTTCCTTCATCCCGTCAGTCCGGAGGGGTCAGGGTCCTATGGTCAGCATCGTCGACCATTGTGAACTCTTGGAGGAGATTCTGTTCACTCTCGCTCCTGGGTACGTCTTCGGAGGTTTGCTGCTCGCGTCTCCGAAGTCGTTTCTTTCTCTTGTGTGTCCGGTGACTTCTCCGGATTTCCTCTCGGAGTGGTATGTCGACCGGACCGCCAAGGATGGGGTCGGTGTCCTCCTCCTTGTCGCCGTGCTCCATTGTCTCTATTAATAGAAGGGATATGGGGTCTGGCATGTCATCTGCTGTCAGGCTAGATTCTTCCTCCTCGTCGACGTCCTCCATCGTCTCTAGTAATGGAACGCCGTATATTTCTTCTTCTTCTTCGGGTGTGCCTGTACTGATGTCCGCTGTTTCGGTTTCTTCAGTGGTCGGCTGACGTGGACGGTTGTCTAATACTTCATTGTCCTCTTGGGTTGACTGCTCTGCTTGGGTTGACTGAGATGCTATTGTGGACTCAATCTCCTCCTTTAATTCTTAATTATATCGAGAAATACAAAACAAAAACTCTACAAAACATATGGTTAAGAGACTTATCTTTAACAAAAAGTAATGAAAACATATTAGAATGTTTCGAAAGAAAAGTACTAAGGTGAATCTATGGAGCAGTTAATGACAATGAAGTGTAGAGAAAACGAAACAACTTTAAACTTTATAGAATATACTACACGTAATACGTATTTGGCGGAGGAATGCGATGGATAGGGACGACTGGAGAGAAATTTTAATTAATAAATTTTAATTTTAAATATATATATATATATATATATATATATATATATATATATATATATATATATGTATATATATATATATATATATATATATATATATATATATACAGGGTGGTCCTTAAGTAGTTGTACAAAAAGATACCACATATACCACATTATAAAATACCACATATGACACATATGTGATATAATTTGCACTTAACTTTTTAAGATTGCTTCCATTAGGAGTTCCATATAGTGGAACTGTAGGGGTAGTTTACCACCTGCATGGAGTTGATTAACTCGAACTTACTAGATACTCATAATTACTTTATTAGTTCTCTAAGTACAATAATACAGAGAGTACCCAGTTAACGGATGACAAAACTAGCTTTGACTCATTAAGAATTAACTCTTAATTCTTAATGATCTATCCCCGTTATTTTTCAGTTATTTAACTCACGTGCGTTTGTTTATGCATTTATGTTTTACTAATATAATTTGTACACTTTACTTTTGTATTTTT
The DNA here is from genome assembly GCF_040954645.1 of Diabrotica undecimpunctata. NCBI lineage: Eukaryota > Metazoa > Arthropoda > Insecta > Coleoptera > Chrysomelidae > Diabrotica > Diabrotica undecimpunctata. The sequence goes on along the minus strand of NC_092807.1, from coordinate 45,293,543 downwards.
TATTGTTTATTTAATATAATTAAATAAGCTTTTGATTACATTGCAAATGTCACTAGGTCAGCTTCTCGGTAAGCGTGTTCTAGTTACACCGATATTTTCAATGTCATAAACAAACAATCGCATTAAGCAATAAGGAATGATTAATATGATTAAAAGTATTTTTATTTTCAAACTGAATTGGGTTACTTAGATCTAATTTCTGGATGCTTACTTAAATCCCGTTACATCCTAATGCTTTTACCAAGAGAACTGACATTTGTAACTTGAGTCAAATTTATCAATCTTTATTCTTGAAGAAATAAGTTATACTTTGCTTTTTTATCACATAGATTCTAATAAGCTAATTATTAATAATTCTTATATATTTTATACTCTGTTGATTCTTAAATAAATAACTAAATAAAGAAATGAATATAATAAATTAATATCTAATTAAATATTTAATACAAATAAATATATACTATTAATTCCATTTACATAGTTTTAATTTTGTGGTGTGTAGTGAACCACAGATTAACAACAATGATTCTTTTATCAGAATTATTAGTGTTCTATTTTAGCAATATTTGTGTCCTCACAGGTTTGTCCAAATTTGAGCTCTACATTAATGATAAATGTGTTTTGGAACCTTGTTTAAGTCATTGATGTCAACTTACACTAACCTTGGTAACACCCTTGTATGTTAACTTATTTCAAATTACCACTCTGGTAGTTGTAGCTTGAATAAATGTCATTCTTGGTTTTCGAGTATACTCGTACCGCATGAGTATACTTTTAATTCGTTTAACATACTTTCAAATAAAATACCTGTTGGATCTCTTACTATTTACCCTAACGCCCTAACCTTTAAAATATTTCTTTTTTAGCAAGCTTATTTAGTAATGTTACCGTAGAAAGGGGCGACTTTGTTAATTTTTTTCGTATTTTTTAGCGTAACTTTTGAATAAGTCATCCCAAAAATGTGAAAAATTCACCATTGGGATGCATTTTATGTTTATTTAATTTAAATTGATAGTATATATGATTTTAAATTGAGGATTTAAAAAAAAAATAAAAAAGTGTATATCAAAGTCACCCATTGATATGTGGGGGTCACTTTGAAATAGCTTAGCCGATGCATAAAATCTGTAGTACATAATATCAATGTCAACCCATTTTTTATTCGATCAAGCCAATTTTCAGATATTTCAATTTTAATTTGGCGGGTGACTTTGAGGTGGTCAAAGAATTCAAATACCTAGGAGCAACAATTACCAGTGAAAACACAGGAGAACGGGAGGTTGAAATACGAATACTGGCGGGGAATAAATCATTCTTTGCCATTCAACATCTATATATATATATATATAAGCGGGGATCCTACAGCTTCTGCCGCTTCCCGCATTTCGATCGCCATCTTTTTCTATCTCTCCAGGTGTCTTCATCAATGGCTCTGTCTTTCATGGTTTCCATAACACCTTGTATCCAAGACTTGGCTGGTCTTCCTCGTTTCCTTCTATTACTTGGATTGTATTTCATAGCTCTTTTTGGCCATCTGTTGTCGTCCATCCTCTGTACGTGTCCATACCATATTAACTGTCTAGTTTCTATTCTTTCAGAAGTTGTATGTACTCTATCTGTTTTTCTTCTAATTTCAGAATTAGGTATACGTTCTACTCTTGATATACGGCAAGCTCTTCTTAGGTAGTCCATTTCAACCGTGTCAACTTTTTTCTTTCCTTTTACTGTCATTTGCCAACATTCTGCTCCATATGTAAGAATGGGCTCTACAATTACTTTGTAGATAGTCATTTTAGTTCTCATAGTAGCTTTGTTGGACCAAAGTATCGAATTCAGAATTTGAACACTCTTCCTGCCTTGTTGCACTCTATAGTCTATATCTCGTTCCGTTGTTCCTTTACTGCAGATAATACTTCCCAAATATTTGTATTCGTAGCACCTTTTCATTTGTCTAATTTCCAAATCCGGGTCTTCGTCTTCACTGCCTATTCGCATATATTCTGTTTTAGACATATTCATACTCATCCCCCATTTTTCGTATTCCTCTTTGAGCTTTCTAAGCATATAATCTGCATCTTCTTCACAGCTTGCAATTAGTACTTGATCATCTGCAAAGAACAGCGTTGTCAGATAATGGTTGTTAAGCTTCAACCCCATTCCCGCACATTTTTGTCTCCACTGGTGCAGTGCTTCTTGGATATATATTTTGAATAGGGTAGGGGAAAGACAACATCCTTGTCTCAAGCCTTTCGTTACTGTAAATACCCTTGAGAAAGTATTTCCTGTTTTTACAGTGCTTTGAGGACATTTATAGATGTTCAGTATTGCTTTTGGATATGTTTTACTAAGGTCCGTTTTCGTCAAGACACTAAATAAGAGTTTTAAAGGAACTGTATCATAAGCCTTCTCCAGATCTATAAATACCAGATGCGTAGGGAGGTTTCGAGCTGTTCGTTTTTCAATTACTTGTTGAAGGGTAAATGTGTTGTCCACGCACGATCTTCCTGCTCTGAAGCCGCTTTGTTCTCCAATTTCTTTATACTCCTCTTCTATTCTTCTTTTCAATATATGACCATATAACCTTCCCAGCGAGCTAGTTACGCTAATGCCTCTGTAATTTCCGCATTCTTTTCTGTCTCCCTTTTTATAAATGGGGCTAATGTGGGCCAAATTCCAATCGTCTGGAATCGTTTGGCCTTCAATTAAGCATTTATTAAAAATATTCACTAAGCTTTCCAAAAGAGCATCCGGTCCATGTTTCACCAACTCGATGGGAATGTCTCCAGGCCCGGGTGTTTTTCCATTTTTCATTTGTTTCAATTCTTTTTTCAGTTCTTCTTTGTTTATCTTATGCACCTCTGAGTTTTCTGTCATTGAGATATGGTCAGGTCTTTCCATAAATTCGTGCCTACTTTCTGTTAATAGCGTTTCATAATATTTTTCCCACTTTTTATTTTGAATCAGGTTTATATTTCCCTCATCTTTTCTTTCTTTTTTAATACTTTTTATGAATTTCCAAGCTTGTGTCACTTTGGTTCCTCCTAAGCATCGGTCCATCTCTTCGCATTTCTCTTCCCACATTTCGTTTTTTCTTTTAGTGACTCCCTTCTTTGCTTCCCTGTTGAGTCTGCTGTAAATTCTGCGGTCTTCTGAGTCTTTCGTGGATAGCCATGTTTGATAAGCTTTTTTTTTGTCTTTAATTAATTTTCCTACTTCTTCGTTCCACCACTCAGGATTTTTTCTTTTGTCAGCTTCTTCGTACCCCAATGCCTCTTTGGCCGCCTGATGAATGCAATTTTTTATATCTTGATATTCTTTTTCGGCTGTTTCTCTTCTAGTTAAGTGAGTTAGTTTTGAGGCTAGTCTAAGTTTGTAGAGGAATTGTACTGATTCTTGTTTGAGGCTATCAATATTATATCTTATCTTTGTGGAAGCTGCTACCTTCTCCTGTTCAATTTTGTTCTTGTTTACTTTCCTGTAGTGTATGGTTATTTTTGCGACCACCATATAGTGGTCAGATCCGCATTCGGCACCACGATAAACCCTTACGTCATTTGTTTGGAGCCTTTTGTTTTCTGGTTGGATGAGATAGTAGTCATTCAACATCTAATGAGGTCAAAGCTTCTCTCAAGGCGTGCCAAAATCCAAATGTACAAAACCATAATACGACCAGCAGTGACGTATGGAAGTGAAACATGGACATTGAGAAAGAAAGAAATCAATAAGCTATTAGTATGGAAACGCAAAATCCTGCGAATTATATATGGTCCTTGCAGGGACAGCGTGACAAATGAATGGAGGAGCAGATACAACAATGAAATAGAGACTCTCTTCGGGAAAGGAAACATCGTAAGATACATAAAAGCCAATAGATTAAGATGGGCAGGCCACGTGGTACGGAGTGATGACGATAGACTGATTAGCAATGTCTTTTGGGAAAGACCAGATGGTAGAAGATCGACAGGAAGGCCTAGAAAAAGGTGGAAAGACGCAGTCAGGGAAGACCTGGAGAAGATGGAAGTAAGGCCATGGGAAATAATAGCACAGGATCGGAATCAATGGAAGGCAATAGTAAACGCGGCAAAAACTCACGAAGAGTTGTAAAAGCCAATGATGATGATGATGATGATGGGTGACTTTGATAGCTGCTACAGACACAATAATTAGTATATAATAAATGATTCTCGAAGTAGCTACTACTTTATTGAGGTTAAAAACATTTTAGCAAATTAGTAAAACAATATAAAATAGTAAAAAAAAGTCAAAAGAGTGTATTATGAAAGGCAAACAAAATAAGTTATTTTTCTTTAACATTAACTCTGCCAGGAAATATGCATTTCGTTGCTGTTTCATTTGTTTCAACCGATGGGGTCTTCAAAATTGCTAAGATATCAGCGAATGGAGCAATAAAATCGTCGGTCTTCATAACTTAAAAATGTTTATGGGTGTCATCCAGTGATTTAAGTCTAATGAGTTCGTATTCGTTAAAAGGTAATTTCTCTTGTATCCTTCCGGCATATACGTAATTTATACATTTTCGTTTACTTGATATAATTTTTACAAGCACATAAGTTCGCTATAGCTGTGGAGATAGGTGTTTAATTCTATCGGAGGAGCTGTCATCCACCGTTACATGCCGACTTACACTTTTACCGGGTTAAATATAAAGTTTTTTTTTACTTCGACGTTTAGTAACTTCTATCTTGGACTTCTTATTCATCACATAGTCTGTGAGGCTGTCGTTAATAAAAAATTCTACATAATCAACTTTTAAATTTAGAAATAATTTTTTCAGTTCTTTCTAAATAACTCTCAGTGAGAAGTTGTACATCTAACGTCGATAATGGAAATCCCCAATCGGCACATTTGACAATGCAGGACACGATTAATTTTTCCTCCAGCGCCGAAAACGCAGTTTGGCCCCCTGGTTTCTTCCCATGCTTCCCTTTATATTTATTATATAAAGAATTTTGAATCTTTCTGAAGCGGCTTTAACAGAAAAGTTTCCGTTTACTATTTGAAGCAGAGCATGTTCAAGAGTTTCGTCGGAGAAGTTCTTGTAGGTTTGTAGCAGTCACAACTGCTAACATATAATTAATTAATATAATTTATTATTAAAATCCTAAAACCCCTCAGAATCCCGTTTATGAAACGTTTATGGGCAATAGACGATGCGATGCGCGGGTGTAATCAACTAAGGTGGTCAAGAGTCGCTCGGCTAAAGGCAGTTTTGGCCAACAACTCACACTGAGAGGTTTATTTCTCCAAGCCTTTATCGGCACTTTTCGTCTTAAAATCGGGTAGAAAATCTGGGATTGGATTTAATATTTTCCCCGAACATCAAGGGAGAAATTGGAACAAATGATAAAGAATCTTGATTGAAAAACCGACTTCCAAATCTGTAGAAATGAATATTTAAGACCCGGCTTCCAAATCTACCGAAATAATTATTTAAAACCCAGGTAAGCAATTAAATCAGTTAGTTTTATAGGCCTATCATTTTATTGATATTTTCATTGTCTTTTGAAATATTAAAAGTGTAAAATCAGAGTTTTCTCATATGTATCATGTGGCCTTGAGCCTAGATCGTTAATTTATCGGACACCTAATTAGTTTTTCTGTTTTTTTTGTATACCTACTCGGTATAAAAACTTTCATGCCTACTTTACTAGATATTCTTTAAATGCGCAGACGCAATAAATAGACAGGATGACAGTCAGCTGATGAAATAAAATGTTTGTTTATTGTGGTAATTCGATGTAAGAGTATGTGTTGATAGTCATCTTTGGGTGCCTTGATGTTTCTCTAAATGTTATTTTTTGTAGATTTCACCCGATTAGGATAACGTTTAATATTAGAATTAGTTTAACCGAACACCTACTTCAACCCATTGGTAACCAGGAACCGATTGTCTCCAGAACCACAGCGTTCTTCTTCATTCGTTTTTTTTTTCGGAGCCTCAAGGATCGTCAGAGTCTTAAGGGGACTTATCCAGGACCGCTGTAGTGTTGTGACAGACATTAACAACTAGTTTCTCAGGGTTAAGGTTTTTCTTGTAATTTACAACTTTGTATATGCATATACCAAGGTTAGTACTTATTACAGTTTTTGTAACATCTATAAAAAGTTAGGTAAATAGTTATTAATTAATTAAATTAGATTCATTGTTAGGGAAGGGGTTCATGATTTTTGTATAGCGGTTTTTAAAAGGGAAAGGAAGAAATTTATGTATCAGGGTTTTTAAAAATTATATATATATCTTTCCGAGTCTGTTGGCCATACTCATCACACTTGATGACTTTAGATATCTCCCAGCATCTATTTGTAAGCATAACACTTACACATAGATCTGGTGTTTAGCTGCTTCGACACATATTAGTCGTATATTTGTTAGGTAAGGTAGTTTCTTTTGTATAACCGTCACGGTTTTTTTTTTAGTATTTATATTCCCTACCTTACCTATCTAGGATTTAACTTTCGTAACTAACCTTAGTGTTAAGATCTCGCTTCTCCCATGGACTTAGATTATAGATTTACTAATACACTTTTTCGTTTGGCCCAGTAGTGGGGATATTTAATTTTGTCGTGGCTTTTTGGTCCTCGCATACCGTAGCCCCACTACTGTTATTATATTTTCTATATATATATATATATATATATATATATATATATATATATATATATATATATATATATATATATATATATATATATATATATATATATATTATTGTGATATTTAAAGTCTTGGTGCGCCAAGCAATAATTAGCTAATTAATTTTTTTGATTAATTAAAATTATCTAGATGATATGATTATGACTCTATCACAATTTTTAAATTTTTTTAACTCAGGGTTAAATTCGTGCTTCAATATCTATGCTATTACATGTGAAAGGTAAAGGTCCAGAGAATACCGGAATAATAAAAAACACATATGATCTAACACTATATATTGAAATAAAAATAATGAAATAATTCACACTCAAAAGTTTTCAATAAACAAATCTCATATAATGATTCTCAAAAATTTTGTTCTACGTACGTGAACAATCAAAATTAATGGTACCAACAATATTAATTGAAATCTCAAAATTCCGAACTATTCTAACTCTCCTAATCAAAATATTTATATCCTTTCTAAATTAAGTGTAAAAATGGTGTTATCAATAAAAGAAAAAAACTGCAGAAAACAAAATATCTCTCTCTGATGATGAGTGGTCCAAATCCTTGTTCCTTGTAGACTATATTATCTCCTCTCAACCGCTCCCTATGTAATCAGCAATCTTACAACAGATTGTTGCGAGTATATCGTCCTTAATGATCTCCTTCAAAAGCAACAATCATTCAAATTATGATAGCCTTTCTCCTCTCGATAAACTGAATCTCTCGTTGGCCCGAGTGAAAAATGACTCTTGGAATATCTTCTCTTTACGATAAACTGAATCTCTCGTTGGCCTGAACAGTGACTCTTGGAATATAAGTAGGAAAATATGACTTACAAAATTTTGCTGCTCCAGCTTCTGTCAGATACACCAACTCCACAAAAACTCACTAACATTCAACACTACTGCTTGCTACTTCTCAGGAACTGCCAGAGAACAATCACCGTTCCTCTTACAAATTTGGAAAACCGACTGATCTTTTTCTCTCTCCTCCTTAATCTCGCTAAACTTTTTCCTACATACTTATCCCACCTTTTTCAATCTCCGCCAATCAAAACTCGTCACAATTCCCCCATTTTTTCATTTCGATAACAAACAAATTTGTACCTATAATTATAAAATTTCCTAAAACTTATTTACAAATAATATTTTCTATAATTCTTAAAAACTAACAAAAACCTCTATCTAAAATCTCTTCTATTTGTCCCTAATCACTGCATTAATGTATTTTGGAAAACCCCGTTCAATTGTCTTTTTGTTTTCACTTAAAATTATGCGGGTCACTCAAGTATAACAAAGAAATAATTTATGCAAAGCTTACTTTTTGTTTGGTACAGGTAATTCAAGAAATTAATAACTCTCCTTCTTCGAAATGTTTGTTGGATATTATCCTACTTATCTGAATTATTTTAATGTTATTGAATTTTGAAATATTTTTAAACAAACCAATATTTTTCTCGATTTTACATATCATAACAAATCCCCGCCATTTGATCTGCCGAAAACTCTTTGTTAAATTTTAAAAATGACAAAAGTTTTCTAGGATCAAATTATTTCACTATGTTATTAAAATCTACTTATGATACTGACAAATGTCGTGAATGTTAAAATACCCCGTATATTGCCTGTCTTTATACGGGATTGGATATATTTTCGTTTTAAATTTTTCCAAGTATTTTCCCTTAAAAGAAAGTTCATAATTTTTAACCACTTGATTTACTTTATTAACAAAATCTCCATGGTTTCCTAAAATCTTCTCTATTTCCTTCTCCATGTTTTTTCCACAATTTATTTTTCTTTCATCCACCTTTTGTTCACATGTGTTCACTGTCCATAATACTTCTTCACAAAATTCTGGATTCTCGTCCATCAGTGCCATTTTTTCTTCTGTTTTCTTTTTATCCTCTAATTCCCTTTGGTATTCCGAGCACCATGTTTCTATTCCTTTCACTTCTCTGATGATACCTTCTTTTTCTTCCTGCTTCCATTCTGTTTTATCGTCGGTTGCCAACAATTCTTCTGTACCTTCTATTTCCTGTTTTTTTCTGGTCTCCATCTTATTTTCCTGCTTTCTTTTCGAACTCTTCTTCTTTTTCTTCCTTCTCTTTTTCTTTTCTGTTAGATCTTGTTCTTGTACTTTCGGTTTATCCTCTACAGTCATATCAATTTCTTTGCGTTTTTCCTGTGCATTGATCCTTCCAGAATTTGTTTTCCTATCTGTTTGCTTTTCTTCTCCTGTGTTGTCTGGTTCTGCTCTGATTTCCAGTTTATTTTCCGAAAAATTTATGGTGATATCTTTTTTCCTCAATTCATCAATTCCCGCTATCATATCATGATTTAAATCTTCAATCACCACACATTTCATAATATGGAATTTGTTTCCCACTCTTATCTGTACTCCCAAGCCTTCGTTTACTGTCGTCAAATTTTTATTGTTTGCACCCACTAAATCAACCCTAGGAATCTTATACACAAATCTGTCCAAATTTAATTCTTTTACTAGTTTTTTATTGATTAGCGATATCTCCGATCCAGAATCAATCACAATTTTAATCGCTTTATGTTTTATAAATGCATCTAAAAATATTAGATTAGAATTAGAAATTTGTCTGTCGTTTCCTATTGCTACATGATTCATCTCCCTTCTATTTTGTTGTTGGAAGCTCTGGTTATTTCTATCTTCCCTTTGTTCGTTAGTATTCCTATTCGGAGGATTTTGTGCATCTCTATTCCTGTTGTGATTTTCATATGTTCTCTGTTGTGTGTCATTCCTGTTATCGTAATTTTGTTGTCTATTGTAATTATTGTAATTTCTCGGCCTATATTCGTTTGTTGATCTGGGATGTCGGTTTCTCTGGTCATAATTTGATGAATACCTTCTTTCCGCTCCATTATATTGGTCATGTTGTCTTCTATTTCTCATTTCTTTTCTTTTCGCTTCTTTTAATTGAAGGAATTGGCACAAACTATCAATATCTTGAAAGTTTCTCAAAATCACGTGATCTTCCAACGTTTCCTCAAAATGTCTGCTGATCATTTCTACCAGCTGTTCAGTAGAATATTTGTATTCTAGATATTTTGAATTGTTATATATCTGCAAAGCACATCTTTCTTCAGATATTCCCATTTTTTCGTGATATTTTCCATTCTGTAGCTCTTGGTTGATTTCTCTCTGTTTATTTTTCCCCCAGAAATAGTTGAGAAATTTATTTTCAAAATCTGTCCAATTTTCAAACTCATCTTCCTTGCTTTCATACCATAACGCTGCTCCTTCTTTCAAATGGTTTCTAATTGTTTCTTTGCAATCGTCAAAATATCTAATATGTTGTAATTTGGTTTTCAAATTTTTAACAAACGGTACTGGGTGTGTTTTCCGAATATCCCCGCCAAACTGTATTTTTATGTCACCCGGACTTTGGATGAGTACTTCTCTTCTGTCTCCCATATCTCGTTGTTTTCTGATATCCTCAATTTGTTTTTCTATTTCTTTCTTGTCTTCTTGTAAAGCCATTTCAAATTTTGTTTCTAACTGTTCTAATTCCTTTTTCTGTACAGTCTTAATATCTTTCATTTTAGTTTCTATTTCTTCTCTCTGCATCTCTAGTTTCCTCTCTGTTTCTTCTCTGACTTTTTTTAAACAGACTTTTACTTCATTTTCATATTTGTCCAAACGCTTTTCCATTTTTCTATCATTTTCTTCTAATTTTTGTTCATAGTTTTCCAAACGCTGCTCTATATTTCTGTTATTTAGTTCTATTGTTTGTTTTGTTTCTTGTTGATTTCTATCCATTTTTAGTGATGTTTCTTGTTGGTTTCTATCAATTTTCTTTGATGTTTCAATTTGGTTTTTCTCTATTGTTTGTGTCTGTATTTGCATCATTGCTAATAATTTTTCCAGCATCCCTGTTTCTTTTCTTTCCTCCATTATTGTGGCATTTCCTTCATTATCCGATCCTTCATCAATAATTGTTTCCTCTTCTATCTTATCCTCTTTCCTTTCTTGCGTTTTACTTTGACTCCTTGTGGTCGACATGTTGTTTCTTTTCGTTACTGTTTTTGTCCCCGCCAAATGTGAAATTTTACAACACTCTATATGTTTCAGAACACGACAATATTTCTCCCCAAATGTATTAAATTTTCACGACAAATATCAAATATGCAATCAGTAAAATTCAAATAATTCAAAATAAATATCAAATGTACGATTGGTAAAGAAAATAAAATCAAATAATTCAATAGCAGTCAATATCCACTAACTACGATCAATCAATAAATCAAATTTATATTCCCTGGAAAAATTGTCAAAATACTTTCAAATTCAAATTCCCTCAATGTTAAATGTTTTTATCTCTGGATCACCTGTACTTATTCCAGATCTCTTTCCCTTCCTTCAAATGTAAAACTGCGATATTTTCAAGCCCCACGTTTTGGAAGCCAGTTATTGTGATATTTAAAGTCTTGGTGCGCCAAGCAATAATTAGCTAATTAATTTTTTTGATTAATTAAAATTATCTAGATGATATGATTATGACTCTATCACAATTTTTAATTCTTTTATCTCAGGGTTAAATTCGTGCTTCAATATCTATGCTATTACATGTGAAAGGTAAAGGTCCAGAGAATACCGGAATAATAAAAAACACATATGATCTAACACTATATATTGAAATAAAAATAATGAAATAATTCACACTCAAAAGTTTTCAATAAACAAATCTCATATAATGATTCTCAAAAATTTTGTTCTACGTACGTGAACAATCAAAATTAATGGTACCAACAATATTAATTGAAATCTCAAAATTCCGAACTATTCTAACTCTCCTAATCAAAATATTTATATCCTTTCTAAATTAAGTGTAAAAATGGTGTTATCAATAAAAGAAAAAAACTGCAGAAAACAAAATATCTCTCTCTGATGATGAGTGGTCCAAATCCTTGTTCCTTGTAGACTATATTATCTCCTCTCAACCGCTCCCTATGTAATCAGCAATCTTACAACAGATTGTTGCGAGTATATCGTCCTTAATGATCTCCTTCAAAAGCAACAATCATTCAAATTATGATAGCCTTTCTCCTCTCGATAAACTGAATCTCTCGTTGGCCCGAGTGAAAAATGACTCTTGGAATATCTTCTCTTTACGATAAACTGAATCTCTCGTTGGCCTGAACAGTGACTCTTGGAATATAAGTAGGAAAATATGACTTACAAAATTTTGCTGCTCCAGCTTCTGTCAGATACACCAACTCCACAAAAACTCACTAACATTCAACACTACTGCTTGCTACTTCTCAGGAACTGCCAGAGAACAATCACCGTTCCTCTTACAAATTTGGAAAACCGACTGATCTTTTTCTCTCTCCTCCTCAATCTCGCTAAACTTTTTCCTACATACTTATCCCACCTTTTTCAATCTCCGCCAATCAAAACTCGTCACAATTCCCCCATTTTTTCATTTCGATAACAAACAAATTTTTACCTATAATTATAAAATTTCCTAAAACTTATTTACAAATAATATTTTCTATAATTCTTAAAAACTAACAAAAACCTCTATCTAAAATCTCTTCTATTTGTCCCTAATCACTGCATTAATGTATTTTGGAAAACCCCGTTCAATTGTCTTTTTGTTTTCACTTAAAATTATGCGGGTCACTCAAGTATAACAAAGAAATAATTTATGCAAAGCTTACTTTTTGTTTGGTACAGGTAATTCAAGAAATTAATAATTCTCCTTCTTCGAAATGTTTGTTGGATATTATCCTACTTATCTGAATTATTTTAATGTTATTGAATTTTGAAATATTTTTAAACAAACCAATATTTTTCTCGATTTTACATATCATAACAATATATATATATATATATATATATATATATATATATATATATATATATATATATATATATATATATATATATATATATATATATATAGGTGAGTTTTGTTAGTTGTTAATATTATAAATATATTTGTTACAAGTAGTTTTGCTTTTATTTCAGTTCCTGCTTACAGTTATAATATAGCAGAACAAGGTCAATAGTGTCTTTTCGGTTTTTAAACATTATTACAGGGTATTAAATCAATAGTACTTTATTCCTTGTTGTTCATAACTTCATTTATTTTTTTGTTAATTTCCTTCAGAAATTAGCTGGCGCCCATTTTAGTATTTTCCTAGGCATCTCCGTATATTCTCTTATCTTACCCCTTTTATAGTTCCAGATTTTCCGGTGCATTATTATATTGTATTCTTTTGGTTAAAAGATCTCTTTTCCCCTTATCTCAAAGCCAAATTCTAGTGTAGTGAGGCTAGCCCGAATTCGTGCTTGAGGTTTTGTGTCTCTGTGTTCTTTTAAGCTAAGCCATTCTTTTTATTATAACTTCTTTGCTAGTTCTTCTCTAATTGATCATCTCCTTTTCCATATACCACCCCTAAATTTTATTTAGGTTTCAGGTTCTTGATCCTACCTAAATGAACTTTCGTTTATAAACTCGCGGCATTTTGGCTTTTCATATAGATAATGATAAAAACCTGCAATTAATAACCGGTTTGAAGTTTCATTAAAAAACTAAAAAAAGAAATAAAATATCAAAGTCGCTCCGAAAAACTTAGGTTAAATATTTTAAAATATTGACAGTTAAACGTAAATTAAGGCAACATTCAGAAAGTTACCTGAAATTGTATGGTGAGAGCTGTATGTTTAAATTTAGTTACACAATCTAAAATCTTATTAAAACAAAAACTTCAACAGTGCATTTGTAAGAGTGTACTTTTGATATTCGCCACAAACGCCTTCCGCTACAGTTAATCAACACGTGCACTAAAATTAAGTTCAGACAACCACCATAACGGATGAAACATTTGGGTTGCATACTCTCTCAAAACAAAATATTCATATTCATATCAAAGTCACCTTATAGAATCAAAGTCACCCCATTCTACGGTAAGTAATTTTAAGAATAAACTATAGTAATGTCTTTTATTAGATAATTCGTACATTTTGGAATTCCGTTTGTCATCTTTTTGGTTAGTTTTTTGTTCTGTTATTTAAAACAAAGTTTTTTTATAATATTGTTTATTTCTCTCACTTCTTACTTAATGTGCTGCATATCTTTTGTAAGGTGAATCATCTGCAATTTTTTTTCTATCCATGTATGCTTATTTAAATTGTAGATAAACTGATGATGTAAATAAATTAATACACGAAATGTCTTCATTAAAATGATGAAATAACTGATATCCTTTCATCTATTCTGTAACATTTAGAACCCTCTCTACTAGGTAGGTTTAAGAGTTACTAATTTTTTTATAAACTATTCTAAAGTATGCAGAAACTGTAAATGTGGTATTTGTGAGTATTTGATTAAAACGGTTTTAGGTTATAAAATCAAACTTGATTTTTATTAAAAACATAAACGTAAGATAAACCCCATATACTTGGTTCTTCAATTATCTTAATTGCTTCTATTTAAAAAGAAAGCCCAATTGCTTCTTGCGCTTTTATAGGATCGCTCATAAAGAACAATTTAATGGGAAATATTTAAACACAAAAAAAACAAAATGGTGTTTAGTGGAATTTGTAATTGCAAATAAACAGTTTATTTTCAATTTTCCATTATATTGTCTAATTATTTATGCACCAATCATTAGTAATTATTTCTACAAATTAAAATTCAATAGCCAGTTTGGCGTTGTTATACCAATTTAGTTTTCCATTTGATTTAAGTTTAAAAAGTAATGAAGTAAAAGCAATTTATTCGATTCAATGAATAGTTGTGAAAGAAATTAGCACAACGGGAACCTTTTCACTTTAATGAAAGAAATTTAAGTGCTGTATTGTAAAATGCAAATAAAGATTTTAGTTTTTTTTTCTAAAAATAAAATATACATTAGGAATAATTTTATTTATTAATTCTTAATTATTGGACATAAAAACTGGTTGTAGTTGGACATAAAACACAATTTTGTCTAAATCTAAAAATATATTAAAATAAATTTTTATGTACCTTATTGATAAGAAAAATTAACTTCCTTGAAATGTGGCAATATAGACAAATGATAAGAATATGATGTTATTAATACTCATTTGATAGAGCAGAAGAATAAGAGTAAAAGAAATATCCACCCTAGATTCACAACTCTTTGTAGATGCCTATAAGATTTGCCTCCATATATGTCGGTGCATCATATTTTCTCTTAGATTTATAATTCCCTTCGGACTTAAATTTTTCAAGATGATAAGGCTTCCTACACACACGCTCACGTTCAACCCAGCCCAGTCCCTAGGAACATGTGTATAGTATTGTACAATGGGACCCACATGTCCGAAGATCAAACATGTCACACTTCGTTATAACGTGTTACTGACCTCTAAGCTACGCCACCATCCCTTCCCAACAGATGACTTACGATGGGGAGGGTTATGAACTGATCGCTACCTTTTTTTAAGCCCTTCTCTCTATTCTGGTTGCCGAATATAGACCTCTCATAATTCTCGCCGTTTATCTCTGTTGTTTATAAGACGTTTCCACATTGGTCCTGAGGTTCTTTTATTATCGTCGCTCCAGCACATTTGTGGTCTTCCTTGTGGTCTTTTAGCTTCATATGACCGCCAATTGCCGTTTTCTTTATTCTATCGGTCATTATTAAGACGTTTGTTATGTCCAGCCCATTTTCCTTTCAGTTTAGCTGCCTGATTGACAGCATCTTTTACTTTTGTTCTATTACGAATGTCTTTATTGGTTTTATGGTCTTTGAGTGAGATACCCAGTATCGTTCGCCCCATAGCCCACTGAGTTTTTCTGATATTCTCCATGTTTATTTTAGGGAATGTCCAGGTTTGAGCTCCATATGTAAGTACAGGTAGGATACAGTAATTAAACACTTTGCTTTGCAGTCTTTGATGTATATTTTAATTTTTAAGTACATATGAGAGTCTTCCGAATGATACCCATCCCAGTTTTACACGTCTGCTTATTTCCGTAGTCTGATTTTCTTTGTTTACTCTGACACTTTGACTCAGATATCTATATTCATCTACGTGTTATATCTCCGTCTCTTGGATATTTATCATGGGTTTGTCATCTTTGTTTGACATTAGTTTAGTTTTGCTGAAATTCATTTTTATTCCTTTTTTTATGGATTCTGTATATAGCTTCTCAATCGTCGTATTCAGTGCATTTCTTGTGTCCGCTATTAGTAATACATCATCTGGGTATCTAAGATTGTTCAAATATCTTCCGTTAATAGAGATTTCCTTATTTTCCCAGTCTGTTGACTTAAAGATATCTTCTTGGGTAACTGTAAATAATTTTGGAGATATTGTGTTTCCTTGTCTTACGCCTCGGTTGATTTTTACTGGTCTTGTTTCGATTCCATTTCCCAACGTCACTTTATCATTTCAGCTTGTTTGTAAATATTATGTATTAATATTCTGTATCTGGAGTCGATCCGCTTGTTGACTAATGATTCTTTTATTGCTCACAGTTCTACGCTATCAAAAGTTTTTTCATAATCTATAAAAGCCAGACACAAGGGGAGATTGTATTGGTTACGCTTTTTTATTAGGATTTTCAAAGTATATAGATGGTTACAGGTGCTGTACCCTTTTCTAAATCTGACTTGTTTTACTGGTTGATATTCGTCAAATTTAATTGTTAACCTGTTTGTAATAATCTTTGTAAAGATTTTGTAAAGTTGTGAAAAAAGTGAAATTGGTCGATAATTTTTCAGTTCTGTGGTATCTACCTTCTTATGTATTAGTATTGTTTTAGCAGTACTCCTTTGTACGGGTATGTTGCCTTCGAATAGACATTTATTAAATAGTATTTTTAGATATGATCACTTCTTCTCCGCTTTCATTCAGCATTTCTGCTAGGATTTCATTGGTTTTAGGAGCTTTATTCCTTTTTATTTCTTTAACTGCTGTTTCTGTTTCTTCGTGGCTTATTTCGGGCATCACTTCTGGGTTGAAATTTGTTATCTGCCTTTTTAAGTTCTGTTTTAAGGAGTTAGGGAGTTAGGGTTTATTTTCTGGAAAATGGAACAGCTTTTGTTTTTCTTAATTGTGGTTAAACCACCTAACTGTAGGGGTAGCCAAAACGGCTTTTCTGCCTAATTACTTTACTGATAAAAATAACATGACTTTAGAACTTAAGTCCCTGAAAAGTGTGTGTTTCGAACAGAGAACCATCACCTAAGTTAGTGCCCCTCTGTTCGAAATATGTTTATGTTCAGCTACTTAACCGCCGGTTCTGCAACTGACAACAGAAGTTTCGTTGATTTTCGCTTCGTACTAAACTTCAAATTAATAATTGGGGAATTACAAGTTAGAAAATTCAACAGAGTTTAAAAATAAGTGTTAAAAGTTAATTTCATACAGGTGATAGTAGTTAATAAAGGAAATATTATCAAACAAGTAAAAAAGAACTATTCTAATAATTTTATCAAGTTTTGAGTAAATAAATAATTGTGTAAAAGATTAAAAAACTAGTTTTTATTCCTACGCGATTTTTTTTTTGGTTTTTTGGCACATAAGAAAGTAATTAGTACCGACAAGAAATTAAATATCCAAATAAAAGCCACATAATTTTATTATAAAAATCCAGATCCGGCCTTAAAATAAATTAGATTAAAGTTAAGATTAAAATTAAATTAAATTAAAATAATAAATAATAATTGTTATTGCAATAAAAAAGTTTTATTCATATAGGAAAATAAATAGAAGTAACAAAGGAACAGTAAGCGAAGATACAGTAGAAAAAACGAAACGCACGGGAAGAAACCAGGATGAATATTTTAAAAGAAGTAAAATGACAAAACGTACAACTTCAAAAGTGACAAGGAGAGAACGGAAGAGAAAGAGGATGTCATGATTAAAATGATGCAACAACTAATGGAAAAAATGAAGAAATAATGAAAGAAATAAAGCAAATAGGAAAAGAACAAATGAAAAATAATAAACAACTACAAGAGATAAAGGAGGAAAACAGAAAATTAAAAAACGGCGTGAAACAATTACAAGACAGAATGGAACAATTGGCGAACACAAGTAAAAACTAGAGTTTGATTATATCGGGTTTAAAAATAGATACAAATGATGATAAAAAACTAAAAGAAAGCATGTAAACATTCATATCACAAGAACTGCAGGCGCAAATAAAACTGAGAAACGCAACAAAAATGAGGGAAACAGCCTATGCCATACAAACAGAAATTTTCACGAATAAAATTTAAACACTAAATAGGAAAAGTAGGTAAAAATATTATAAAGATCGCATCTACATAAATAATGATCTGACAGCAAAATAAAAAGAAAAGTAGAAAAACATAGGCTATAAGAAGTTGTTGAATGGGAAAGAATGGATATGGGATAAAAAAAAACAACAACTAAAAAAAAATACCAAAGAAAAATTTCTAAAAAACTAGTAGAACAAAAAAACCGGGAGATATGATACCGAATCGACAAGGCAACGGAATACGACCATGGAAAACGGGAAAATAAACACAAAAGAAAGGCAACAATCCAAGGATATAATAAAAATTGGGACTTATGAGCAGGAAGCTTTAAGAAACTTATACCAAAAATTATGGAAAAATATATAATAGATATCCTTGTTCTGCAAGAAACGAAACAACTTAAAAATGAAATAATAAAAATAGGAAAGAGCACACTGTTTAAGAGTGGGGGAATCAAGAGATATTTTGGAGTGGGATTCATGGTGTCGAAGAAAGTAAACAAAGCAACTGTAAATTTTCAACCAATATCAGACAGAATATGTTACTTGAGAATAAGAGGAAAGTATTCTAAGATAAGTATCATTAATGTACATGCACTCACTAAAGATAAAGACTTAAAAACCAAAACATAATTCTACGAAAAGCTAAGCACCCTAATAGGAAATATACAGAAATACGACATAAAGATAATCATTGGTGACATAATCGTCAAAGTCGAAAAAGAGGAAATATATAGAAGAATAACAGGGGGACGAAGTTTACATACGGAATGAAATGAAAACAAGAAAAAGTTAATAGAATCTGCTATAGAGAATAAAATGAAGATACCTAGCACAAAGCTTGATCACAAAAACATTCATAAGTTACAGAGTGGCAGATACCTACAGTGACCATACACTAATAATAGCAAAACTAAAACAAGAACTACCAATAATACCAAAACCTGTTAAAAAACTTGAGAATCCAGTCAAACAGTATATAGATGAAAAATGGCAGACCATATAGACAGCCATGTCGGAAGAATGAAGGAAGAATGTAAGAAGAAGCTTGATGAAGAATGTTTCTTCTTTGGCAAGAAGAAACAGTGCAAAACTACAAAGAGATAAAGAAAATACCCAAAATGCGATCGAAAACTATGTGGCAAGGAAGGCAAGTGAAAAGAATTTGCAGAAAAAAGAAAAGAGAACAGCTAGAAAAGCAATTGAAAAACATAGAAGAAGCCTGCTTAAACAAAGAGGTAAAAAATTTCTACCTAGTAGTTAAAAAATCCAGAGAAACTACAAAAAATATTCCACAGTATTGCACAAATAAAAAAGGCTTACTTCTAGGTGAAACAACATAAAAATTAAACAGATAAGCGGAATATTTCGAAGATCTATTAAATACAGACCAACAAGAGGAACTTAAGTAAAATTAGAATTGGCAAGAAGAAAAAAAACCAACTCTGAATGAAGTCAAAGAAATAATAAGAGACCTAAAAAATAACAAAAGTGCAGGAGAAAGTGGTATCCCAGCTGAGATTTTTAAGGAAGGTGGCGAAAGATTGAAGGAAAGGATATTTCACTTGACACTAATAAATAGGCAAAAGGAACAAGTGCCGAAACAATTTAATAGTGCTCTTATTTGTCCTATCTATAAAAAAGGGAGTGCGAAAACTATAGAGGTATAGCACTATTAGAAATAGTCTATAAAATAATTGCAAAAATTATTAGGAAAAGAATAATAAAATATGACAACAAAGTGATTGGAGAATGCCAGGGAGGTTTTACATCAGGAAGAATAACTACTGATTAAATAAGTATGTTAAAATTAATACAAAATAGTAGCTACAAACAAAACTTTGGATTACATATTCTATTTCGCACTATCTCTTACATTCCAATATATATATATATATATATATATATATATATATATATATATATATTTTATTTGTACGTATATATATATATATATATATATATATATATATATATATATATATATATATATATATATATATATATATATATATATACTGCACATTGTGTCTAAATCATATTTTATCACTAAATTGATCAAAAACAGTTCTGATCTATGTATCAAAGAGCCTCTTGTAAAAAATCGTTACTTTCCTGTTTTAAGAGGATATTGTGCTAGGCCATTTGTTAGAGCCGGACATACGAAAAAATTATTAGTTTGCAAAATTATAACAATCCGAGAAGTTAGGTAGCAGCAATATGCCGAGTAAAGTGTAAACGTGGTTGCTTCTTACCCAATTAAACAAGATAAACGTATTTGAAATCAATCTTTATGATATTTGCAATAAAACGGCATATTTTTATTACATATTTTTAAACTGTAGTAAATATACATAGCAGTTAGGAACCTTTAGGAATAATCTCGAAAGTTTAAAGGTTTTCATGCCATAGCCGTATAGTGTGTTATTTTAAATTTTATAGGTTAGCCCAAAATTAAGTTGTTACTAAAATAGATTAGGCTTGTTATCTTAAATTTCTTTCCTTTATATACCTAGCTAACCATGATGTACTTAGCATTTGCTTTAAAAAATCCCCAAAACGACCTTATTATTTTTCTGTTAATCTTTCTGCATGTCATTTTATGTTGGGAACATACTGTTCGAATTAATTGTGGCAAACTTTATTTTCTTGGCTGAAGTATTATTTGATTACAGGTAATGTCCCGAACCTCCTCAGGTCGGTTATATCTGCTAGAGGCACGATGGACCGACCATGACTTTATCTTACTCGTTTGTCTATTTTTAGAGTGTGAGTAGTTCAGTTAGGAGCCTTTCTGTGTGACAGCCGGTGGTTATAATGTTATGTTCCGTACAACACGTGTTAATTTTGCTTGTTTAAAGATGGATATTACTTCTATGAAGCATGCTATGCTAGAAGTACTTGCTTTTAATAAAAATATGACTGTGAGAGATATAGATCCTTAAAATTTTTCAAGAATTTTAAAAATATTATAATATTCTAAATCAACAACTATAAAAAAGAAACGTATTGAAGTGAGTATCTTGACTGTATGGAAAAGGCTTCTAAAAGAAAAAACAATTTCTACAACAAAAAATGATGAAAAGACGCTTAGCCTGGCCCAAAAATACCGATCATGGACTGTTGATGACTGTAAAAAAGTAATTTTTAGTAATAAATCACATTTATTTGTGCGGGGATATATATCAAGTTTTGTTAGATAAAGTGAAGCTTAACCACTGCGACGAGATCCTGTCAATAAACTGTAAAATACCCTTCTAAACAGATCTTTTGGAGTTTTTTTACAACAAGTGAAACTAGAAGCTTAGTTCCCATTAAAATATTTCGCAATAGAGGATTATTCCATTTATGGAAATATTTGATGCAATATTTCAACATGACTTGGCTCCTTGTTACATTTCTAAATTGGGACAATCTGGAAGGGACAACTGCGAATGAAAAGAAAAAATGATAAACATTGCTATACAAATATAGTTCCACGATTATGAAGTCAAGAACATGTGCTCTAAACTAGTGGAGTCAGTCCAAGATGTGTTGGAGAGGTCATTTCTGCTAAAGGACGACATACTTCCTACTAATGTATAGCTTTTTAGGTTACTGATAATAGATTATAATTAAAAACCAAGGCTTTAGACAAAAATTGATTTTTTTTTCATTTGTGTGTTTGTGTGCTGCCAGTTTCCTTTAACTTCGTGAAGAAGTGAAGAAGTACCTAGTTATAAAACTGTTTCAGAAGCTTTTCTTGTTTTGGGATAAAATCATGTTATAGTAGGAATACTTTTGCAGTAAAAATATTAAGTGATGGGTCTTTTTCGTATTCCATTTTAATTAATGGTATCTTAGAAACTTTTTTAGAAAAATAATCAATCACTTTAACTCGTTTAGTTTTTATAATTAAATATACAGGGTGTCCAGAAACTCTCTTGATTAACGAAGACCAGAAATTCCTCAGATAATTTTAAGACAATTTAACTCAATTCACCTAGTCCGAAAATGCTTCCTAAAGGAGCTAAAGCTCTTTGAAGATGGCGCCTTGTCTTTTACCTTTTAAGCATTCGTGATACTAGATTATTACATTTTTAGATATTCTAGTACTAAAAGGTACTCTTACTCTAAGTCGATTGGATACACCGTTTTCTACAAAAATCGATTTGAAAATTTTTCGTTTTTTCGTCAAGAAAATTAAATTTATATTTTTTGCACTAGTTGGCCGTGAACCTAACAACGTAAGTATAATCTACGTTTTTCATTGTCAAATTGTGGTCAGTGCTGTACAAAGTCAATACTGTACAAGCACTGCTACAAGGAGATTTTCCTGCTCGTGTATCACTAGATGGTTACAAAATCATTAAAATCAAAACGAAAATTTTTTTCAGATACATTTTGTTTTGCGACAAAGCTACATTCACAAAAAATGGAATTTTTAATTTGCATCATGCAGAATATTATTTTTACGTTGATGACGATTCCCACGCTGTTAAAGAATTTAAGCATCAGCATAAGTTTAGCATAAACGTCTGGATAGGAGTAGTTAACGATTTCTACTTGAGCCTGTGGAATTGCCTTCTCATTGAAATGGTACTGATTACTTACATTTTCTGCAAAATGTTTTAACTGATTCGTCAGATGATTTGGCTTTAAATATTCAGCAAAACTTATGGTTTCTGGAGGAATGTACGAGACTTTCTTGATAATAACTACGAAGACCACTGGGTTGGAACAGGCTCTCCAGTTGCTTGGTCAGCAAGTTCGCCGGATTTTATTCCTGGCGATTATTGTGTTCATTGCGTTCCGAAACAAAATCATGCACAATTTTGGGTAAGGATACAAGATGCTTGCAAATAATTTAGAAATAATTTTGGAATTTTTACAAGAATTGTAACTATCTACTTTTGATACTTCTTTTATGAATTGTATGGTGCATTTATTGAAAAAAAAAGATAATTTATAAAATTATAATCGATTTTTCTAGAAAACTGTGTATCCTACCGACTTAAAGTAAGAGTACCCTTTAGTACTAGAAAACCTGAAAATTTAATAATATAGTATAACTAATAATTAAAAGAGTAAGACAAAAAAGTTATGTGTTAAAATAACCGTTGACCTACCCAAAACGGACGCCTATAACCGGTACTTGAAATTCTTAATTGATGGAATCGATTTATCTCTGGATGTTAAATAATCTTACCAATTTTTGTTTTTCCTACTAGAAGCGTTCTGCAGGTATTTAAATAAACTAATTACAAGGCATAGGTAAAAAATATGGCCTCAAAATCAACATTTTGAAAACGAAATATATGGTCATTAGCAGAAACCCTCCAGAAAACCCGATAATATGCATAGGTGACGATCGCATAAAACGCGTGAAAACTTTTAAATACCTTGGCACCACAATCAATGACCAATCGGATCCACAACAAGAGATAAAAACCCGAATACAAATGGCAAGACAAGCTTTTGTGAAATTCAGACCGCTCCTATGTAATC
This sequence comes from Diabrotica undecimpunctata, assembly GCF_040954645.1. Lineage (NCBI taxonomy): Eukaryota > Metazoa > Arthropoda > Insecta > Coleoptera > Chrysomelidae > Diabrotica > Diabrotica undecimpunctata. The sequence goes on along the minus strand of NC_092807.1, from coordinate 45,270,153 downwards.
AAAACCTAAATTTCGAAATACGCTACAGAATGGTCAAGTGCTACATATGGTCCATCTTGCTTTATGGCATGGAAACGTGGACTTTGAAAAAAACATCTATCAACAAACTTGAAGCATTTGAAATGTGGTCATTGAGAAGAATGATGCGCATACCTTGGGTGGATAGAGTTCGAAACGATGACGTCCTTAAGAGAGCCGGCGTGGAAAGAAAACTCTTTGAATTAATTAAAAAACGCAAGATTGGTTACCTTGGGCACATATTGAGAGGAGCAAAATATAAAATACCACAGTTAATCCTACAAGGAAAGATCGAAGGTAGGAGAGGAGCCGGCCGCAAACAATTATCCTGGTTAAGGAATATTAAAGAATGGACAGGAATACACAATACAGGCGAGCTGTGTCACGCCGCCAAGAACAGAATTCTAGTAATGAGATAGTCGCCTACGCACTTTGGTGTATGGCATGTTAAGAAGAAGAAGAAGAATTACAAGGCACTATCTTAACCCTTTAATCGGCAAGACCGTCTGCAGACGGTCTTTACTCTAACCTAAGTATTTTTTAAATTACGGGTGTGATTGAGCTGAACGACAAAACCGTTTGTAGGTACTGTAAATACGAAACAAATGGTACCAGTTTGAATGCTGTAGCTTTATTTGATTTACAGCAGCTGGCATTTGTGTCCAGACATTTGTATGATTCAGACGCCAAAATTATTTGTGTTACGGGTAACAACGATGAATTTAAAAAAAGTAACTTCTAGTTGAGAAATAAACAAGAAAATTTTTGTGGTGAGTAGTTATTATGTGTATTTATTGATTTACTACTGTGTGTGGAAAAATAAGCAGTGGATTTAAAATACCGCGCATTTAGTGAAGGTCGTCTGCAGACGGTCTTGTCGCTTAGTTGCAAAATTTTTCTACTCTTTTCTTATTATTACGCGTATTTTTGTTCTTTATTTTACCTACTAAATTTGCGTTTATTTTTTTATGTATAAAATGGAGCGTAAACGTAGTGTAAAAGGATGTAGGAGAGCATGGGCGACAGGAAAAGGATTCGATGTCTACTCTAAGTAAAGAAAAAGAAATAGACATTATGGAATCATTTACGGATGAAGATGTTGATGACGTAGACAGTGATCTGGATTACGAGCGTGATGAAATTACACCCGAGGATGATAAGATAATAATTGAATGCATGCAAAAACATAGATTTAACCGCTACATTTGTACAGGCTGCGAACTTATCACTGAATATCAGTAGTACTTCACTCATTTCGACCGATGCTACTCAAGTCATCATTTTGCCAAAACCAGAAACATAATTTTGCTCAACACCCCAGACATAGGTGTTACAGGAAACGTTGTTATCAGGTTATCGCAGATAGTGCCAGACTTCCTGAATCATGTCATTTACTTCGATAACTTCTACAACTCATTAGTTCTAATTTTTTACTTGAGAGCCCGTGGCATTTTTGCTCTAAGTACTGTTAGAAGCAATCAAATTCCTATCTGCAAATTGGCAGGAGACACTGATAAGGATTTGAAAAAAGAAGCAAGAGGTTATTCTGTCGAATATTGCGTATCAGCTTATGGTGTCGATCTGGACACAGTTCTGTGGAAAGACACTGAAAATGTTAAACTTGGTTCGACATATGTTTGTGTAAAACCTTTCTTGAAAACCCAATCAGTCGAAATGTACTTCGTATCAAAACAATAGTCATGGTCACCAGAATTTTTTATCATCTACTGGACATGGCGATTACTAATGCCTTCGTTCTTTATCGACGCGTAAATGTCGAGAAACATCGGAATGTCTCCGATGAAGGTGAAAGACAAAAAGACATGACGATGCAACAATTTCGATTGAAAATGGATAAAAAGCTGTGTGCTACTACTGAAAAACGTCATGTTGGACGACCATCGTCCGTTCCACAGCCATCTAGTAGTTCTGCCGTCGGTAGACGAGCTGTTCATCAGCTGGCTAAAGTAAGATACTACGGATTTAATCACTGGCCTGAATGGGGATCGAAAAGGGCGTGCAAACTGTATATAAAGTCTGACACTCATTCCTTTTGCACCAAGTGTAACCTTCATTTGTGTAACAAGACAGGTAAAAGTTGCTTCACACAGTATCACACGAAAATCTGATACGTTTTTGTTTATTTACTTGTAATTTTTTTTAATAAAAATATTATTTTTCTACAATTAATAAATTATGGTGTTTTGATAAATTTTCCTTCTGAACAACAAGACCGTCTGCAGACGGTCTACCATTTATTGAGCTGGCGACCAAACACACAAACAATATCACCAAACCTCAGATTCGTTTTTCTCACACCCAAATTACCCTAAAACCAAAATTCCTGAAACTTAAAACCTGCTATTTCTATCTTGCCGATTAAAGGGTTAAAAAAGCTCTAGCTCCCTTTGGAAGCCTTAGAACTAGGTCAATTTGGTTAAATTGTCTTAAAATTATCAGAGGAATCTCCAGTATTCGTTTGCCAGGAGAGTTTTGGGATACCCTTTATAATAAAAATACAAACCAACGATTTTTATGTTGCAAACGATTAAAAGAAGATTAACACAAGATTAAAAATTAAATTAAAAATAAATACTTACTTCAGGGTTGTCAACATTTTAGTATAAAAGGATAGCCAAATAAATTATTAATCGCATCGTAAGTTAACAATTCTGCAGTTTTGCATTTAAATTACAAAAAAAGGTTTACCCGTAATGAAAATCATGGCTTAAACTTTGCTTATAATATATTTACTCATTAAAAAGTTTATTATAAAACAACACAACATGAATTTTTATAACACACATTTTAAGTGCTTTAAACATAAAAGTCCATATAAACTTTATAAATATTTAGCAAATAATATCCCCAGAGAATTATAGCGTTTAGGAAAAAGATTAGCATATTATTAGCTTTAAATTTATATTTCCTGTTTCCTTTTTAATTCTCTTTTTAAAAAATAAAAATCCTTTTAGTAAGTGCAGGATTATAATTCGTTTTCTTCAAATTGACTATAAATTCTAGGAATTACATAAGTAAGGTAAGAAACGCTAAAACTCTAGTATATATATAGTAACCGTAGGGGTTACAAATTACTTGTGATGAATTTTACTGAAAAATAAAGGTGTTAATATACAAAAATAAAGTAAAAAATGTATCATCATTATACTAGTTTTATAACCCTATGTGGGTTCTATAGTCCAGTCAATGACGGTATTTGTCTCCGAATTCCGTCCTTATGCATCAATTTATTTGATATTTTCAAATTAAGTAGGGAATAGCTCAAGAAACAAAGTCTATCTTATGCTAAAATATGCTTTATCTTTGGGCTGATTCTCACCTCATCTTGGGGGTAGATATTTTTTAATTAAAATATTCCTGGGAATCGTTAGAGGAGCTAATTTTATGCAAAAAATACTGTATATATATTTTTTAAAGTTAATACTTTTTAAGTTATTCGTGATTAAAAATTTGCCATTTTCATTAAACAATGAAACCTCTTTGGACAGTTTTTTACAAAAAACTTAAAAATTATGCATTTAACAAAAAGAGTGTAAAAACATAATTTGTAGCTTAATAAAACACGAAGAGGCCTGTTTTTATAAATTTTCTAGTTGCAAAAGAAATCGGTGCATTCAACTTGAAATAACAGAAAAATGGTCGATTTTTCAGGTCCAATGCTAACAACTTTTTCTTCTTCCTCTTTATAAGCAATTCTGCTTGTTCATTGACGGATTAATACCTCTATGGAGGGTTGTCAATCCATCTTTTGCGCGGTCGTACGATACTTCTTCTGCCGATTGGTGATTTATCTCTTGCTATTTTGACGACACGGGTCTCCTCCATTCTGCTTATGTGGTTATTCCATTGTTTTTTTCTATTTTGTGTCCATTTATTTATACACCATACGTTACATTTTCTTCTAATGTCTTTATTTTTTTTTTGATCCCTCAGCGTATTTCCTGTAATTCTTCTCAGTACTCTCAGTACTCTCATTTCTTTTCGTTTCCAGAAGCCTTTGCGTTGTGGCTGTGTCTTGTTTCTGAGGTATATGTCATTATTGGTCTTACATTGGATATATAAATTCTAGATTTGATCATAGTGTTTATGTGTCTGTTTCGCCATGTTATTAAGGCATCCTGCCGGTCTATCTGCTTTTTGTACTTGATCTCTCACTTCTTTGTCCAGGTCGCCATAGCTAGACAGTATAATTCCCAGGTATTTTATTTTTATTACTTGTTCAATACTGATGCCTTCAATTTCTATTTTACATCTGGTTGGTTCTTTGCTAACTACTATTCTTCTAGTTTAGACTATCTTTATCTTGGGCTATCAATATTGCATTGTCTGCGCAACAGAGTATTTTGATTTCTTTTTTTCCCATTCTGTATCCTCATCCTTTGTTACCGATTTTAATGATTTCATACATAATAAAATTGAATAGCATGGGGCTCAATAAATCCCTTTGTCTTATTCAGCTGCCTATTTCTATAGTTTCTGTAAGTTGTCCATCTATTCTGACTTCCATTTTGTTGTTTTGTTAGAGTTTTTTATAATATTTAGGGGAACTTCTCTATTATACAGAAGCTGGATTACTACATCTTTCAGTCTTACTCTGTCAATCGCTTTCTGTAGGTCAACCACAGAAATACTGGTCTATTATATTCTAGCGATTTCTCAGTAATTTCCTTTTTTAACGAATATTACATCTGTACACGATCTTCCACTACGAAAACCCTGTTGTTATCTGCTAAACTTATTTTCTGATTTATTAGCACTTGTATAATTTAAGTTGTAAGTTTCACCGTAGTATTTAACAAGTTTATACCTCTGTAGTTTTCTGGCTGTTTTCATCTTCTTTTTCGAATAGTAGAATTAGTTCGCTCGTTCTCCATTCTTCCAGTATTTGATTGTGTTTTATAATTTTATTAATTAATGTTCTTAATTGTTCTGTCATTGTTGCTCCACAATGTTTCAGTAACTCTTTTGGTATCCCGTCTTTGCCTGCTGCTTTTCTGTGCTAGAGGTTTTCATGTATTTTCCGAACTTCCTGTGCATTTATATTAAATTCTTTATTTGTGGTAATTTCTGGTGTTTTCGATTCAGGCGTCGTTTTGTTTTTCCTATGCACATACGTTTTTTAGGTAGTCAATCCAAGTATCGTTTTCTATGTGTTTTGGTTCTATTAGTTTCTCTACCCCTGTTCTTTGACCTCTTATGAAGCGTATGTTTCCTTTTGCCGACCGTGAAAATCATGTTCCATTTCTTTCGAAAAGCGTTCCCAGTGATCATTTTTTATTTTCCTTACAAGTGCACGTGTTTCGTTTTTGTGGAACGGAACGAAACAACTTTTTATAGTACTTAAACAGAACTTTAAATATTAAATTTAAAACTTAAACTAAGCGAGATACGGTACAAAAAAGATTGATCACTCATAGTTTAAGAAAAATTTAGCAGTATTCGAATCTCACAGCTCGCATCCACCAGATTTTAAATACATCGTTTTGCGTAACAATAAAACACTGAAAACTTTGTTTTCAAAACTTTCACAACATTTATTATAAAATCTTAACACTACAGCTATTTCGGCTAATTGCCTTTCTCAAGTGATCTATTTTTGGCATGCGTTTACACTTTATAGTCTTTAATGAAATAGTTTGAAGAGGGGAGAACTGTTTGTCTCAAGTTGGTCATTCTGAAGTATATCTGTGTTTTTTAATTTGTTAATTTCCATAGATTCTAACAAGGACAGCTTAAGACCTTTATTTTGAATGTAAATAATTTGAAATTTGTCATTAAAAGAATGATTATAATCTAGATCTATGATCTATGATCTATGATCTAGAAGGTGAAGTATGTAGAATCTGTTTTTCTATTATTGAAAGCCCTTTTATGTTCTACTATTCGTTTATTAAAATTTCTACCAGTTTGACCAATGTAAGTTTTTGAGCAGTCCCCACATTTAAGTTGTTATTTGTTCTGAAAGCTACTTTGGTTGATAAGTTTCCTGTATATGTAATCGAGCAGAAACTACTGGGTTTTTCTCTGGTGGTGGAAATACTAATTTCAGGGCTTTCTTGTGTAGTTTTTGATTTAAAATTTTATTAAACGTTTGTTCGTTGTATCCATTGTTTACTGCTATTTGCTTAATGATATTTAATTCTGTCTCAAAGTTGTATTTTGACATCGGAATTTCTGTTAATCTATGTAAAATACTATGATAGGCTGCCAGTTTATGTTGTGTGGGATGAGATGATGAATGAATTGTGTATAGTCGTGTCAGTATGGGTAGGTTTATGAAACATGGAGAAGTCATTTTTTTTAAGTCTGATAATTTTAATATCTAAAAAATTTATGGATTGATTTTGTTCTGTTTCTATTGTAAATTCAATATGACTATGAAGTGAATTATTATACGATAAAAATTAGTCGAGTTGCCTGTTAGTTCATGTGAAACATACCAGTACGTCATCTACGGGATGTCTACGGTACGTTTGAATATGGGATGTTTTGAAATCTTTGTCTCTAGATGATCCATGAAAATATATGATAATAATGGGCTTAGAGGATTGCCCATTATAAGTCCTGTACTGTTATTTCTATATATTTATATGATTATTAAATTCAAAGTAGTCTACAAAGTAGTACTGGTTTATGCAAATTTCAAGAAGATGTAAAATTTCAGATGTAATGATTGGATTTGTACTATTCTGTTTTAAAAGGTTTTTTACTAGAATAAAAGTTTCTGTAGGAGGAATACTAGGAAAAGATTTTTTACGTCAAATAAAATTAATCTGGAGTTGTTAGGTAATTGAAAATGTTGTATTTTACTAACTAGTTCGATTGTATTTTTTATGGTAAATTTAGGTGAAAATTTAGTGTGTTTTAAAATAATCTCTAAGAGTTTCTTTGAAAGTTTATATGACATCGTTTTCCTGGTACAATACCTTTTATTTTAGTGTTATTTCCGTGTTCAAAAATAGGACTCATTTAAAAGGCACGGTTTAAAAAAATAAGATCAAATTATATAGTGCATTTTTAAATGTTTTTAAAAATATGATATTTATGATTCGTTAAAGATACGAAAACATTATTCAGCATAAAAATGTAGATTTTTTTAACAAAAAGGTAAATTTTTTTCATTACTTTAGCATAGAAACTGTTAGAGTAGCATACTGTAGCATAGAGATATTACTACCTTAAATTAGGCGGATAGCGCGAGTATCACCTTTTTTGCTATGTTTAACCCTTTGCTAACTTTTAAAAAATAAAGATTTTAAATTTATGTGAATAATGTTGTTTTAAAATTATTGTTAGAATTATTTTTAAATGAAATTGGTATTTTTAAAATAAACGAACAAGCCGTTAAGCTGTTTGTCTTTAAAAACCTCTAATTATTTTTTTTTTAATATTTTTTTATCCATTTTTTGTATAAATTTTATATATTATCTCGAAAGATAATTTTTTCGCTACTTTTTATATTTTTTATCGTAAGGAGTACTTTTAAAAGATTTAAAATTACAAAAGATATTTTTATTTTGGATTACACAAAAATATCAATGGCATGTAAATAAAGAGAATAATAAATAATATGTTCAAATTAATTTTTTTATTTTATAAATATGGGGGTTGTTTTCAAAGAATAAAAAATGAAAAAACAAAAATAATATTGACACAAAATACCAATGTAAAATTGATTTAAATTATATACTATTAACTTAATTCAAAATAATAATAAATTACTGTTTAACACATTGGATTATTAAAATGGGAAGTTTATAAGGGTTAAATTATTTGTCTTACCAACAATAATGTCTTAAAGTATAAAAAACCTTTAAATAACTTTATACAACGCTGCTTATGCCTACAAAGTATTTTGGTTTACGTTACAGCTAGTTTTATTCATAGGTATAGAATAGTTTTCACCCTTAGCTCGCATTAATTGGATTACTAGCCTTCTCAAGAATTTCTCTCCAGTCGTCCCTCTTTCTCCTTCCTCCGCATTCCCATATTGCTCATGTCTTAATCGATGTTATTAATAAATCTTGTTCTGGGCCCTTCTCTTCATCACTGATTAATGGGTCTATCAAGAAGCGTTTTCTTAGCTGGGTCATATTGTTCCATCCACAATACACCCGCCTTAAACGTCCTATCTTGATATATTTTATGATATCTGGTCCAAAATATATTCTATAAAGTTTGAAGTTATATTGTCTTCTCCACACTCCATTGTCACTCACCGCTCCGTTGATTCTATCAAGCCATAGTACTTTTTTTCGAAACACACGAACATGTTTATACTACTTTTTGTTAGAGTCCAGGTCTCTGAACCAACTGTTCTGGGGTGGCTGGGGTTCATTTCTAACAGAAGTGGGTGTATTACGGTTTTTATAGTTTTACCTTTGAATTTCTCGATATGATTGAGGATATAAGAAGAAGATTAATTTTAAAACAGCACTTTTTGGCCGTAAAAATGATACGGTTTATTCCTACGGTAGTGTTGTTTAGGTATAGTATTGACAAGAGCTTCTAGGTATACAAATTCCTTAACTGATGACGTCGTCGACTGTAACAGGTGGTCGTGGGATTTATGGTTGCGTGCTTGTTTATATGTACTTGGATTTATTGGTATTTATTAATAAATCCATTTTGTAGCCAAATTTTTTACTGCCACATATGCTCCAGTTCTCCCAACAATATTGGTATAATCAGCATAGGCAAGAATTTGCACAAATTTTTTATATATTTATTGTACCGGTGGTTATGATTTGTAACATACCAATTAATTTTTTTAGAATTAATTAAACTTAACAGTATAGCTGAGACATTGACACCCTGGCGTAACATTTATTTTAAAAGGTTAAAAGGACTTAAGTCCTCGTAGACACACCGTCTCAGGACTTGCAACTTCAACGTGGAGTCATATGTCGCCATGTTACCTAATCCAACGGTAACTTTAGCATCCTAGCAATTTATATAATATAATGTAAAACAAATGTAACTAAATTTTTGTTAACGGGTTTTTACCCATGTATTTAGTGGCTACATTCATGTACACCTAGACACTGATGATGGAATAATGGATTCCGAAAACGTTTTGTCTATAACAGCCCGTTTGGGTTTTTAAAAATATATACCTTTTACAAAGGATTTTTAATAAATTTTTTTTTAGTAACATTAGACTTTTTAAAATAATTGCCATGTAACCAAAATACCGCAAATAACGATAATATAAGTTTAAGTTATTATAAAATTATTATATTACATTAGAAATAAAAATAAATATAATAGTAACATTAGACTTTTTAAAATAATTGCCATGTAACCAAAATACCGCAAATAACGAGATATTCTAATATTGCCTATACAGGATTCCTCGCTATGGAATTTTCAACTGCTTTGAGCAGCAACTGGAAAACTCGATCGAAAGTCAAAATTAAATTTGCCGACTACTGGGTATCATTATAGCAAGCTTTGTGTTCACCTAAAAATTCTGAATATAATACCATTTGGCCATTTAAAGTTATAAAATATGCAAACACTCATATAGTTCTTGTGTTTTATATCATTATCACCGTCCCTTTTTTTTTGTTACTTTGATACCGCCGAAATTTGCCTTTCTGCACAGTTGATATTTTTTAAATTATTTTATGTAAATTCAAATTTTATTTTGCCGCTACTTACTTAATTTTACATTTTTAATTTAATTTTTTTTTTAATTTATTTAAGTTAAATTAAACTTGATTTTTTATGTATTGTATTTTTTCATATTAAGTATATGTAGTTTCATTTATTTTAACTTTAGTAAAAAAATACTATATATGTATATATAGTAGAACCTCGATTATCCGGGCCAGCCCGGACCGAGCCTTCGCCGGATAATCGAAAACACGGATAATCCAAAGACCTTAATTTATTTTTTTAATAATTTATTTAGACAAATACATGTGTCAAACGAAGAGCAGAAACGTGATACATACAACATACATGTAACAAAAAATAAAAGTACATACATATTATTATTTCTACATAATGTATATGCTATGAATAAACATTACATATTTAAAAACAAATCATTAAAAAAAATCACCACTTTTGGTTTGTTTTTGAGCTTCGTAACGTCTACACTTTATAATTTCATTTATGTTTTTAAGCTGAAGTACCTGAATGTCATCAGCTCCAGGCTGTTCTTCAAAATATTGAATAAGTACATTTACTGCATCCCTTCCCGATGACTCGTCTTAATGACGCAATCATTGTCAGCACAATTCTCATCATCATCACTACTTGTATCAGAACTTTCTGTAAGATAATCGTCATTCATAATCTGATACCCTGTTTCTTGTCGATCACATTCTATCCATTCCTGTATTTCGTTATTGTTCGTTTCTTCCAAACCTTTGATTTGTGAGACTATAGATGCTATGTTTTCGACCGATAGCTCACCTTTATTTACGTGATTACCGTCTTCATCTTCCATATCTTCTAAGGTCATAATTTTATAAAATAATTTTTTAACATGATCCGTTTTCACTTCACTCCAAGCACGAGCTACAGCATAAATTGCCTCTTTTAAATTTGGGAGTTTCCAAAATCCCACAATATCACATTCTCCCAACAGTTAAAGCATAAGGTCTTTCCTGTAAAGCCTTTTCATGGCCTCGATAACACCTTGATCCATTGGCTGGGTAATAGATGTTACATTCGGAGGAAAATATGCTACGAATATGTTCCCATCTGCTGACTTTAGTTGCTCTACATCAGGATGCGATGGCGCATTGTCCAGTAACAGTACAGCCTTTGGTGGAAGATTATTTTCTTGTAGATAAGCTCTAACTTGAGGTATTAATTTCTGGAAAAAGTTTAAAAATTACACGATCCATCCAAGCTGCCTTTTGATTATAATAATCAACGGGGAGTGTTTTTATATTTTTAAAAGTCCTTGGATTTTTGGATTTTCCAATGACGGCTAACCTAAGCTTATGGGTTCCTGAGGCATTAGCACAGCATAAAACTGTTATACGGTCTTTGCTTGTTTTGAAACCTAAAAAAAAATTATTTTGAAAAATACTTTATACGTAAAAAGAATTAAAGCTAACCTGGTACACTAGTTTCTGAGCCTGCAACAAGGGTTTTTCTCGGCATTGCTTTCCAATAAAGCCCAGTTTCGTCTGCATTATACACTTGCTCAGGTTTTAGGTCGTGCTCCGTTATAAGATTTTCAAAATCGTAGCAAAATTCTACCATAGCTACATCATCAGCACTTAATTTCTTCCCTTGAACAGCTAATTCTCGTATTCCATGACGTTTTTTAAATCTGTAAAGCCAACCAGAAGATGCCGAGAAGGTGCCTTTAATTTTCAACTGCTCGTGAAACTTTTCAGCTTGCCTAGCACACATAGGTCCTGAGATTGGAACCCCCATTGATCTTTTCTGCAAGAAACACTTGGTCATAGCATCATCAAGTTCTCGAAACGTAGACCCTTTTAGAGATTTCCTGTCAGAAATTGCTTTTGCACTGTCCGCTTTAGCTACAAAGCTCTGTAATTCGGATTTTTTCTTCACAATGTCACGAATTGTTTGTTTCTCAATATTATATGTTTTAGTCTACATACCAACACCTATTTTATTTTCAATTTGTTTCAAAATTTCCATTTTTTACTCAATAGTTAAAATATTGCGTTTACGCTTTTCATTAGCACCCGTACGCTGCATTTTGTAAGCCTTTTTACGTTCCTTACTAACCGGTCAGCAGTTGACGGAAATACGAGAAAACTTGGGGATTCCCCGAAATGAATGTTTACACGGTGCTGTATTATTCAGCGATAAATGTTTACACAGTGCATTATTCAGCGTTTATGGGCGCCACCAACCTCTAGCCATTAGCTACGGATAATCCGCGCACGGATGATCAATTTAATATGCGGCACGGAGAATCCACCGCCCGGATAAAGCGAGCACGGATAATCGGGGTTTAGATCTTTATTTATCAAAAATTTCGTGTGACGATGATAGTCCCTGCTAATATTCAAAAACCCCTGAACCGATTGCAATAAAATGTGTGAAAGTATATTTGTTGGTCCAACTTAGGAGATAGGATATTTTTTTTTAATTGTAAATTTAAAATGTTTTATACGACCTCACCTTTACAGTTTTAGTTCATTTTATCCATGTAATAGAATATCATAAAATGACGTTTAACAAATGTCATTTTAAATTTTTATAACTTGTTTATAATAAATCGAGGACGAATAAATTGATTTGGCTAATTTTGGTTTTAAAACATTAATTTAATTTGAAGTCCTAAAAAGGTCTAATAGATGAAAAAATATGATGAAATTATAAGGAAAATAGTATAAGCAACGGTTTTATTTTCCCATACAAACAGTTATTTTATACTCTTATACAAAATATTTTATACGATCTACTGTTATAGTGGTAGTTCACTTAAACCTAAAGTGATCTACTTTTTGTGTTTCGCTTAACCCATTTAATCCCACGACAATTTTTTTTGATAATACAAGATTTTTTTGAATGTCCTTGTTGGATCTGGGTTAAATAGTAACAATTCATTGTTATTTGACATAAAAAAATTAAATTTTTAGCAAAAAGTGGGTTTACTCATACGAGTACAATAGGCTGATCGGAAGTCAAAAATATGAAACATTGTGTAAAAATAAAAATATTTTATTTTCTTACAATATAGGTACATACTTGGGTATATCCTGTATTAAAATCTAATCAGTATGAAATTGTACAGAACAATCACGTTCAATACACAGAGTAACATCACAATTTATACAAATTCAACGTAATCTTTGATGGCATAAGCGACATCGAAGTTGTTTGTCTATTTTCTTTGGAAATGACCGCTTCCATCCATTTTTAGACTAATTGGTACATATTCTGCTAGTTATTTTCTAGAAATCTAGAAATCGATTTCCCAAAACTTATTTAATAATGACGTACTACATCTCATTGAAAAGCCAAAATATCCATTTCTTTATTTTCAGCAAATATTTGTAACCTCCACGAGTTAACAAGAGCTGAGTTGAGTATATGGGTAAAAATGGGCCACCACCATTTTTTACCTTGTATAGTGAATCGGTAGTTATTAACCGGTTGGTCAAAGAGATCAACACCACCCATTGAAGTATAATGAGAAAAGTTTTGGTTAGGGTACATCAATTTTTCGTTTAGCAGCAGCACACACACGATTTACTTTTGAAAGTGGTTCGATACTATCGTAATTTGACGCCATTGTGACCACATTGTTGCCCTTCTATTTTATAAAAAGTAGTAGACTTGTTTTGTCAAAGCGATATTCGAAATCACCACAATTTTTTTTTATTACAGCGAAAGGTATCAAAGGACATTTTTTTATACGATTTTCTCTTGCTGTGCCTGTTGCCCTAAAGCCCTTCTCTTGTAAAGTTACCATAAACCTCCACACAAAACAAGTATTGATGATAAAGACAAAATCCACGAATTTATGAAACTTCCGACTGTTTCTTCTCAATATTATAGATCAAGTACAACAAAAAAATACTTACCTGCTGAACGCAGAAATGTATCTTATCTTTATAGATTGTTTATTAAAGATCAGTTTGATATTCATAAAATAAAAACTAAAGTATCGTTGAAGGTGTTCCGAGTTATTTTTAAGAAAGACTTCAATATCGGTTTTCACTTTCCAAAGGAAGATAAATGTGAAATCTGTAAGTATAGAAAAGAAAAAATGTTAAATTTACTAAGAATGAAGAACTATCCTACCATAATCACCTATAGGACAAAGAAAAGTGCAAAATGCTTTTTATTTCAGAACAGAAACTCGCCAAGGAAGATCACAGTTTTGTTTGCGCTTGATTTGACCTGCAGAAAGTATTAAATACTCCTCATGGTAATAACATGCTCTTATACTATTCACGAAAATATTCAACGAATATTCATTTTTCAACGAAACTATTTATGAAAGCAGAACCAGAAATGCATCCTGCAATCTATGGGACGAAGAAGACGGTAACCGTGGTACCAATGAGATATTTACTATAATTTATAACTACTCAGAAGAAGTAGATAACAGAGAGAAAGTAAAAACCGTATCTTTTTTTCTGTGATAGTTGTGCCAAGCAGAATAAAAACTATGTTAAATAGTTTTATAAATACTAAACTAAAGGCCTATGTTAGGAATGCTTCTCACGTTTTTAAAAAAATTCTAAAAACATCCGTAAAGGTAAAATTGTTTTTCTTTTTCCTGGATATTTATACATGCCTGGAGATGCAGTCCACGCCACAATCGAAATCGTACTGTTTGGGACCTTCTGAATGACCTACAGTAATAATAATAATAATAATAATAATAAATGTCTTTATTAACAACAGATTAAATTTTCTTTACAATGAAATATTATAATATCAGTAGGGCGAGATTCAGTTTGTGTACCACTGTGCAACAGCGGCACACAACTGCTCTTCCACCTAACCCCCCGAAAATAGGATAGATAGACTATATCTAAATAATGAAATTGTATTTACAATAAAACATAAAAATATTAAGTACATATTAAATTTATAAATTATAAACTATTAACTTTTTTAATTCTTAAATTTTTAAATTACTGTTCAGCTAACAACTGCTCATAAATTAATCTCTTGAACTTGACTCTAGACAGATTTTTAATATCGTAGGACAAACTGTTAATATTGCAAGCAATTGAATATGAAAATGAACGTTTAAAAAAGGATGTTGTATGTTTAGGTAAAGTGAGGGTATTCTTGTGTCTAAGATTAAGATTATGAACGTCCGTCCTATAAGTTATTCGATTGTACAGGTATGGTGGAACTCTCTCTTGAATGATTTTATGGTAGAAACATAAAGCATGGAGTTTCCGACGATTTTTCATATTTAGCCACTTGACTACAGTGAAAACGTGACTTATCCTTTGAAATTTCCTGATGCCAAAAATCAAACGCAAACAAGAATTTTGCAATTTCTGTATTCTCCATGAATCAAATTCAGTGAGACACGCATTGTAAAGCACGTCACAATAATTTAATTTTGATAGTACTAGAGCATTACATAATAATGACTTTGTGGCCCTACTTAATAAATTGCGGCTTTGATACAGTAATTTTAAAACGGCGTAAGCTCGTTGTAAACAAATACTTACATGATATGTAAACCTTAAATCTTCGTCGAACCAAACCCCAAGGCTTTTAATCTTTTTGCTAAAAATTAAATTGTCATTTCCTAAGATAATTCGATTGGCATAATTCTCTAAAAATATTTTCCTATGGAGATTCCTCCCAAAAATGATACCCTGAGTTTTTGATGTATTCAATTTTAAACAATGATTTTGAGAAAAAATCTGCAGCTGAAGAAGGTCATGATTTATTGCATTTACCGCTTGATCACACTCATTTGGATAAAATGACATATAGAGTTGGGTATCGTCTGCATAAGACAAAAACACAGAAGGAAAATTAGATGTGTATATAGAGAATAAAATTGGACCTAATATAGATCCTTGAGGCACACCAGTATTAAGATCTAGAAATGAAGAAATATTTTGATTAAGTTTTACTGCTTGACATCTATTAGAAAGATAGGATTTCATTAGATCAACTGCTCTCGCTTCTAGACCAATATATTTTAAAATAGAGAATAACAAATTATGGTTAATTGTATCAAAAGCTTTTGAGTAGTCAAGAAGAATTAGAATTGATATTTTGTTTTGGTCAGAAGCTCTAAAAATATCATCTGTAATATTTAATAAAGCAGAAAGACAGCTATATCTGGACCTAAAACCGGACTGCATCATAGGGATTATATTGTTATTTTTTAAATGCGTTTGTAACTGAATATCAATCACCTTTTCCAAAATTTTAGATAATGTAGGCAGTACACTTACTGGTCTTAATTCATTCATGCTTTCTGCATTTTTAGTCTTCGGTAACGGAATAACATGTGCCCGTTTCCATTTAGTGGGAAAAATTGAATTTGTTAAGCAAAAGTTAATGATATGAGTGATATACGGTAGAAGAAAGGGAATACACAGTTGAAGCGTTAATATGTTAATACCATCATCACCAATAGCTTTACTTTTAATATTATTAATAATATGTAAAATATTAATTTCAGATACTGTTTTAAAGGTAAGAGAAGAACTGAGGGAATACTTAAAGTTATTTTCATAGAATATTTGTGTATCAATGTCTGCTTTCATGTTTGGTATGACTTCAATAAAGTGTTTATTTATCTCATTTGCATTCCACACGTTTTTAATTTCAAAGTTATTTTTGATATTGCAATTATTTACCAAATATTTTAAATTATTCCACATATCTTTAGAAGATTGATCATGTATGTTTTTAAAATATGATTTTTTCTCCCTTATAGTCATGGCTGTTACTAAGTTACGCAACACTTTGTAGTCATTCCATTGATTTATATTTCTAGTTAACTTGTAAGCAGTAAGTGCTTTATCCCTATCTAACATTAATTGCCTGATGGTATTAGTTAACCATGGAGCATATTTCTTTGAGATTCTAAAAGTCTGATATGGAACATGTATGTCAAGTAAAGTAATGATATTATTAGAAAGAAAATCGACTTTACTGTCTATATCTGGCAATTCATATATTATTCTCCATGGTATAGATTCCAGATCTGATTTAAATTAACTGTAATTTAAATTTTTGAAATTCCGAGTAGTAATAAATTTATTTGTATTAGATTTGACATCACAACCAAATTTTAGAACAACCAATTCATGATCGCTTATTTCTGGGATATGTTTTACTTCAATAGACAAGATTTTATCCTCAGTAGATGTGATTACATAATCAAGCAGAGTCGATGTGAACTGGGTGATTCTAGTTGCTTGATTTACCATCTGCTTTAGTCCAAGACCATCTAATACATCTGTAATGAACTGTGTGGAATAATTATTGGTATTTATCAGATCAACATTAAAATCGCCCAAACAGAGTAAATGATCTACACTTGGCAGTACTGATGATACAGTTGTTTCCAAAATCCAAAGAAAGTTTTATAAAATGCTCCATAAGGATTATATAAAACACCAATAGCTAGTGTTTCATAACGAAGAGAGAGTTTTAACCATATCTGTTCAATTTCATTTGATGACTCAATCAGCACATAATTTATATTACATTTTATGTAAATACCTACACCTCCACCTGTGTCATTTTTATTCCTGTCTACTCGCTCAAAGTTATAGCCAGGTATATTAATGTTCTTACTGGATATTGATTCCTTTAACCATGTTTCACTTATACCCAAAATATCTAAATCATTTTTCAAAATAAGTTCTTTTACATCAATAAAATGCGCAACTAGCGATCTAGAGTTTATATGAGCACACTTTAAACTACTTATGTTAAGCTTAGGTTAGATCCTTACTAAATTGGTACAAACCAATATATAAGGTTTTATATTGTGTAAATAATATAAGCAAAATTTGTAGATGATTATTATTTGCATAAACAGTAATTCACATGGTGATGTATTAACAGTGTAAAAAAAAATAAATAGATATTACTCTTAATTCAAAACACAGTATAAACTAAGGATTTTTTACTAAATAACTCAAGATGTACAGTTAAATTTGAATTGAAGCGTAAAGAAAATAATCTAAAAGTAAATAAATTTAATTCGCCTAAGTTCAGATAATTAAACCAATAATTAAAAAGAAACAAAAATAAAATGTTCAAAGAAAAATTAAAATAAAGTAAGTACCTATATGCCAAAATCTATCCCCGAGATATACCATTATAACTAATAATAATATTAACTCTAATTGCAAACCAACCTATATGAAAATAAATTTAAACTATAATAAAGCAAGGTCGTTTTCAGATAATATAAGCTTCTTTGACCCATTTTGCGATACACATATTTTACCTTGATATGTCCAGCAGTTTTTGGTACCCACAGATGTCCTCACTTTTTTTAATAATTCCTGACAATCAGGAGAAAGCATTTTACTAATCACGACACCGCAACCTTTAAGATTTTTCTTCTGATTAAACACTTTTGTTTTCAACCATCTGTTTACAAACACAACAGCTACCGGTCTTGGCCTCTTATCATAATTTCGTTTTTTACCTAGTCGATAGCAATCAACTAAATTGGTTGACAAGATAGGTATATTAAGTTTATTGTTGATTATATTTGTAATAACATCAGGTAGGTCTTCTTTCTCTTTCTCATCGACACCATTGATAATAGGGCATTTAAGCCGTTTGTCTTGTTTTAGATATTCAATGCTATTTTGGTTTTGAATTACAAGTTTTTGCACTTTATTTAATTCTTCTTTGACGGAATTAATTAATTCTAACATATTTTTCTCAAAATTATTTATAAAATCTATTTGGGTACCTGAGATATTACTGGTTACTTGAGATCTTAGATCCTTCATACCTTGTTGTAAAGCTTTTTCAAGTTTCTCAACACGTGCTACAACATTTTTATTAATTGTTTCAGGAGTATTTCTTGTTGATGGCATTTTCTTTAAACTATATAACTATACGTAACATTACACTAATTAGTACTGAAAAACTAATAAAATGAATGCAATTTACCGTAAATAACTTGGGTTTTCTCGGAGCTAGACTTAAACACACACTCTTACTCGTTCAGCGCCATCTATCTCCGAACTGCTAGAATTAATCGTAAAGCTTTCGAAATTAGAAATATGAAGCATTCTAATTTTAAATCTTGGAAAACGGTTTCAAACACTTTAATTTCCAAGGCAGTACAGAAAACCACTGATGGATACAAGTTCTAAATAAGTCGACTTAGAACTGCACTTTTGAAAAAAGGACAAAACTTCATCAAAATTAAATATTCGTATTCTACTCGTAATACAGCAGATGAGTTTATTTTGCCTATTTTATATGAATTTAAAAAGGGTGAGTAATAATTAAACATTTATGTTTATTTTCAGTGTGGATTAAACTTACACCTTATGTTAGTTTTGATTTTAGTTTGGAAACTTCAATAAGATAGAATATGTGTGACCAAAGAGAAAAGTTAGGTGTCAGTAATTTACTGAAATCAGCCAAAGTATCTCACCATTTATGAGGATAACTAACCTTAAAATAAAACTTATATTTTCATCTAATGAAGCCAATTTATCAATGACAAAAAATCCTTACCGTTTACTTTACTTATTATTTTATTGCAGACACACGATCGAAAATTGCCATAGAAAAACTAGGAATGCTATATAGTAGGCTATGGGCAATTTCGACTGCTAAGTTCAATAACCTTATAGACATATATGTCGGAAACATGTCATACTACAGCAGTCTGTGCAGGAACATAAACAGTTAAGTTATCAAACTGAAATTTTTGATACATTGGCAGACACTGATGAAGAAGATCAGAGTGTCACAAATACTAAACACCTACTAAATTTTATTTTTCTTTGATAGATACTCGTAGATAGATGATAGGTATGATACCTTGAAACTATCGTAAACGACAAGCTGCAACCAAAATTTACACAGACAAGGTCTGACAAAATGTCGTATGTTACATAATATTAATAAAAAAATGTTAGATTTTAGTTGTTTTTTTTTAATTTAGAATGTTTTTTTATTATTTTAATTGTTTTAACCAAAAAGTTGCTAGCAGAAAAAGTCGTCTCCTAAAAAATGTGCGTTTTGTCGTTTAGGATGTTTTGTCAAAAACCCATCGATATTTTCTCGCTGGACAAAGTTGCTAAATGTCCTTAACAATATTCGTCAAAATATTTCACATATATTGTTTTTATTGTTCTTATATATCATTGTAAATAGAATTACGACAAAAAATTGTTTCAATTAATAAGCAAACTTTGACTAAAATAGTAAACGCCACTATTTTAAGAATTTTTAAATTGTTTTTTGAGCTATCTACATAACCGTATAGCGTTTCCAATATTCTCACTCAGTGGCCTATTTCACACAGAGAGGCCTTGTTATAAAAACATCAAAGCGTCTTCGAACCAATAAGTAAATGTTTGTTGTGTAAAACGATGTATAGAGAATTTCCTTTGAACATACACTGTCTATGCAACTCACGCTTGATTCCATTTAAGTGTCACATCTCATTCTTTTCAGATTGGACGTCCCGGTCAGGGTTTTATGAACTTACGGGGCATACTTCCTACTAGCAATGATTTTACAAGACCAATAAGGACTAAAAGAACTATCGAGGAACATCATGTTACGGGTAAGTGAATTTTTTTTTTATAACAAATAGAGTTGTTACAATAACCGAGATATTTGGAATTTAGTTAACATTTTCGAATTAGATTACCGTTATTTAAAAAAATAATATTGACTTACAAGAATATTCAATTTATTTTATTTGAATTTCAAATCATAAGTTTTGTTTATAAAAAGTTTAAAAGAATTTGACAGCTTGTCTTATAAATCTTACGTCTTTAATGAATCTTTTTATTTTTGCCGTTGCAAATTTTATATTTTATAATAGTTTTTAGTATTTTAATATTTGCATTTTGTTTATTTATTTTTTATATTTATTATTATTGTAGCTCTGTATCAGAAGCCATTGGCATAACGATTATATGAGACTGTTGGGGATTATTCGGAAATTGCACGAGAAATCTGTTTAATTGGAAGATTATTGAACTAATTATATAATTAGGTTAATTGGTCACAATACTTTATATATAAAATGATGTCAACAAATAAAAAATTATACAATTAACTATAAGCGACTTGATCTACATAAGTAGAATGCATAACAAAAAATGCATAAAAAATTATTAAATCACGATTACTTTTTCATTTGACAACTTTCCATCGAGTTAGAATTTATGGAAAGGGCATCACGAGACTAAAAACGACCTCACTTCGGCCATATTGTTAAGATTGTTTTGAAACTTTTGACAGATCGTATATGTTTGTTTACGTTTGTTGTTTTTCGAACATTTTTAGTTTTATAATACTTTTATAGAAACTGTAATAATCAATTGTGATAGTGCATAATAATGGTTTCTTGTTCTCAACGTAGTTGCAGTAGCAGAAGCAATGTTTTTTAAAAATCTTCGGGAATAACGTTCTACAGGTTAGTATACAAATATGTAAACAAAGTAATGGCCCGTACTTCAGAGAATAAATTAATAGTATTTGACTGTATTAATTTATCTTTATGTATAATATATCGTGTTTTTTGTGTTTACCGCGGGATAATCAAATCATAGTTTATTAAAAATGTATTGCACTTTTTTAGATTATGATTAAATCTTCTGAATAATTAGTCATATTTTTATAGTAGTTTTAATATTATTGAGTCCGGCTATGATCACACTGCCATATTGGTATCATCGTTAGCCACGCCTACCTACGCCGTTTTTAATACAAACGTTAATATGCTAGTAGCTTCTCCATAGATTCTAAGTCGATGCAACTTTCTATAGAAAAAAAAACAGTCATTGCTTAAACAATTTTTACTACACACCTTGCAAAATGTTTTAACTTTCTTGGAATGGCTTATAACATATGTTTTTTCATGTTTTTTCCAAGTATTTTAAGGTACTTATATATTTATATATATTTAAGTACCTTTCTCTCATCTTTTCCTTTAGCCATTTTATGGTTTCTTTTAGGTTTTTCTCCTCATTTAAATGCTCTAGGCGGTTGTGGGCTTGTTCAAAAATTTTAATCAGGATTTGCTTTCGAAACGATATTATAT
This sequence comes from Diabrotica undecimpunctata, assembly GCF_040954645.1. Taxonomy (NCBI): domain Eukaryota; kingdom Metazoa; phylum Arthropoda; class Insecta; order Coleoptera; family Chrysomelidae; genus Diabrotica; species Diabrotica undecimpunctata. The sequence continues at coordinate 45,248,405 of NC_092807.1, read as the reverse complement.
TTAAATTGCTCCGTTGAATAACCTTGCAAGCGACAATTTTTGTAAAGTTGAGATTTTTATAGAACAAAGTTGCAAACCAGATTCTCTACTCTATGCTACATTTCTTGTTTGAAAACTTTTGGATTGGCAGAAATTCTCCCGGTAATCAAAAATGACTAAATATCGTTAGCAGACAAGAGATGCAACTGCTATATTTTTCTAAAATAAAGCAGCCTATTCCCGGGGCTGACGAAGAAGGGAGTTTACTGGTCAACGGTTTCGGACGGATGAGCTGGCAAGTGGAACGTCACTCTTTTGTCCTGAGATTGATAAAACCGTCTTAAAGACCATGAATGGGCAACGGCATAAGGATGTAGCAGGCAAGGAGAAACCAATACATTAAAGAGCCTTAAGGATATGTTAAGAAAAATCACTAATGGAAAGTGAAAACAAAACATCACCGAGTGCCTGGGGCTCTTAAATAAGACATAGGTGCTAAGAAACTCCTGGCGGAGAAACAAAATAAATATAAATCGTATTGCAACGAGGAATGTACGAAAATTATATAACACTGAACAACTCGCAACAGTATCACTAGAAAGGAGCAGACTTGAAATAGAAATACTTGGCCTTATAGAAGTAAGATGGCCCAGTTCTGGACAATGTTATCATAACATCATTGTTCTTTTTAACTCGGATAGCAGTACTAATGATCACAAGAATGATCTAGGAATCATGACTAACAAAGCACTACAACCGTATCTCTCTAACTTTAGTACCTATAATGAAAGAATTATAAAGTTACTGTTAAAAATCCACCTAATAAACAAAATTCTAATTCAAATTTATTTCCCAACATCAGGAAGTACCGATAATGACATCGATTTAATGTATGCAGATTAACAACGTTTAATGAAAAACATAAAAAACATGAAGCCAGCATAATAATGGGCTACTTTTTCACGAAGTTGGTGAAGGGAAAGTAGAAGATATTGTAGGAAATTATGGTCTGGGAACAAAAAACAAAAAAAGGCGACCAATTAGTACAATATTGTCAAGAGAAAGAACTAGTCATCACAAACACCTTTTATCAATTACCACCAAGAAGCCTTTATACATGGAGTGTACCAGGAGACAACAAAAATAATATGATAAGAAACCAAATCGAATACATTCTTAATATATAATATAACAAAAACATATTGGTATGTTATGTAGAATTCGAAAAAGCGTATGACAGACAAAGCATTGAAACATATACGTGCTGTATATGTGCTGCATATATGTGCATATATGTGCTGTAGCCACAATTACTTAAAGTATATTTCGAACTTATATTTCAGGAGGCACTATGGGAAAGAACGGAATGTGTAAGAATTGGATAAGTATCATTATTAACATAAGATTTGCAGACAATACTGCAATCATGGCAGAAAATATAGATGATTTATAAATTCGTATAAAAATCATTAAAGGAGAAAGCAAAAAGATGGAACTAAAAATGAAAACAGATAAAACCAAATACATGGTAATCTCAAAAACCTCTGTTGACAAGATACACCTGACATTGGAGGGTAAACCGTTAGAAAGAGTTAACAAATACAAACACCTCGGGGTAATTTTAAACTCACGGTTAGATCATGATAAAGACATAAGGAAAATCAAAAATTGAAATAGCTTAAAAAAGATTTAGAAAAACACAAGTAAATGTTTACAAATAAAAAATTGAGTATGGCTATCAGATTAAGGTTCGTCGAATGTTATGTATGATCGCAACTGCTATATAGGGTAGAAGCTTGGACCCTGAAAGCTCGATCCGTAAAACAATTATAGATATTCTAAATGTGGCTAAAATTTTTTGGACTGCAAAAGTGTCAAACGAAGAACTGTTAAGACAAATTGGAAATGGCAAAAAGCTTACGAACACAATAATTAAAATAAAACCATGACGTGTTTTATAATCAGTAGCGACAAACGCCTGGCAGCCTCCGATAAGGTGTTGGATGGTTTCTTGCGCTTGACATTTATATCGGAATTTTTCATTTTGGACTTGAGGGTCTTCGAGATAATATATTTTAGGTAATAGGTCGCCCATGCAGGAGTTTACTCATCAAAGTGCCCATTTTTTTACTTAGTGAGGTGGTTTATGTGCAATATTTGTTTCGTCAGTTTAAGCGGAGTTGTGTCACCCACTGCGCAAATTATTCGATGTAACGTAGATGTTACAGCCTGCGCCGAAAACAGGTTCTTAAATTATCAACCTGTTTATCCAGTGGCTCATTTATGTTCATAAGTCCTCTTTTCCCTTGATACCATGGTAATGTTGTTCTCTCTACTGCACTGCGTGGATGGTATTTTTGCGCCTTTGTGAGAAGTGTTCTTACTTCCTATTCTTTATAATACCAAATAAATAGTTAAGCACGGAACAGGCGTACGTATTTAACGACTTAAACATATTTTTTCATTTTGATATCATTTGAGAAAGTTTCTACAGTTTTTAGCATCTGATCTATTTGGTTTCGAGTGGAAGCTATTAATTTCGAATCATCCATATACAACACATGATTAAGCTTCGCTACAACAGTATTGTTATTTTTGATGCTAAATCCTGAGTCAATGAAGTTTAGTAGCTGAGATAGTGAGTTCATCGCTAAACAGATGCAAAGTGGAGTGCCCCTGGAAAAGACCCCGGTTAAGTGGGATATCTTCAGTTTCGATATTGGTTTCACCAGGTATTTGAAGGTGAATTTTAGTCTTTCACTCTGCCATTATATGCTTTAAAAAGGTCACTAGATTATAATCGACTCTATATATTTTCAATATATCTACTAGTCATTCATGCGGCACTGAATCAAAGACCCTCTGGTAGTCAATGAAGGCAGTAAAAAGGTTACTTTTTTTGGTGTATGCCTTGTTAGAAATGACCGAGTCGATAATAGGTTGTTCTTTACAGCCCATGGAGCCCTTAGCGCATCCTTTCTGTTGAGGCTCTATGATATTGTTTAGAGTACAGTGTTGGTAGATACGCCGGGCTACACAGAATGTGACCAATTTGTACAAAGTTAGAAGACAAGTAATTGGGCGGTACTTGGCTGGATCTTGGGTGTTATTTTGATCCTTTGGTATTAGGTAAGTGGTTCTCTGTAAGAAATGATGGTGTTTCCTGCGGATTAGAGATAACATGATTAATGAATACTGACAAACACTTATGAATACTTCAAAACTTTATTAACCAGAAGTTCTGAACTCCGTCTGGTCCAGGAGATTTCCAGTTATAAAGCTCTTTGATAGTATTTGAGACTTCTTCGGTGGTGAAGGATTCGTAAGGAATATTCTTGTAAGGTTGACAAATGTTCGTTGTGTCTTCAATCCATCCATTTATTTTCATTTTCTCTAGTGGAATTAAGTTTCCTATAAAACGCCTTCTCTGCATGCTCAAAAAGTATATTGTCGCATTTTCAGTTGTTACTTTGTATCTCCTTGGGCGGCCTGAATAAACGGAAAGTTTTTGTTTTAATGTGTCCAGGCATTGTTGCGGTGTGTTATTTTCTGGATCATGTTGTGAGTGTCTTAGAGTGTTCCGCAATATCTCTTCAGCTCTCCTGATGATTTTTCGACTTCTTATTCCTCTGTTGTATTCCGTTATTTGTCCAATCTCCCTACACAATGATTTAATTTTTCCTAGTAGCCGTTTTTCCCAAGGTGCAATTCTGCTATCATTCCTTTCGATATTAGTACCCCGTCTTGCTCTTACCTGAATGCCCATTAAATTAGCAATTGCTGTTGTTGCACAGTAAATCAGCATATGCAAATATTCCAATGTATGAGCTTCCACGATGTAATTGGGTATGACTTCAGTGTTCACAATTTGTAACAGCGCACCTAGTTTCTTACAAGAGTTTATTTTTGGTAGCGGTGGTCTGCTAAGAGGGTTCGTCCCATTAAACTCTTGTACGGCACGTGCCATTTCACTTACCAGGTTATCATGCAACTCGTTATTGTCCTGCTGCATATTAACAGGTTGAGTTTCTTGTATGAGAGGTTCAGGAGCCTGCTTATTACAGATTTCATTAATAATTTGATCTACAACTAGCTCTGAATTATGAATCTCTCGTTTGACTTTGCTTCTGATGGTATCGCGTCTAGTCTCTGGGATAAGATTATTTCTTATAATTACCCGGTATTGATCTGCTATTCTCTGTTCAGATACTTGAATATCTGGATACTCCCTGCAAAATTCGGCATACAGATGTTGTCGATAGTATGACAAGGGTCCGCCTCCTCAACACTCTCCCACCGACGTCTCGCATGCTGTCACGTCCAGCGCCGGCTTCAGACGTGCCCTGGCGATCCCAGGCAGCGACTCTAAACATAAATCGTTATTCACCATTTTCATGGGTTTGCATTTTATACCTACTGCTAGGTGTCAGTTTTTGTTCCACGGCAAGTATCCCTGCTACCCTCTGGGTATCGGTGCTAAGAATACCCAGAAAGCATCCCTTATTCGCAGGGGGCCGCGCCTGATAGAAGAACTGGCAAAAACTCCCACAGGAACATATATTATATTATTTATATCATTATTATTGTAAATAAAAGTTGTATATTGTATATGACGTAATTAAACAAACGCTATTACGGTAATACGAGTACATAACAAAGTTCATAAGTAAAATTTCATAAAATCCCTCTCTGCAGTGACTGGAAATATGTAAGTCCATTAAAGTAAGACATTTTAGTACATTAAAATTTGAAATATTAGATGATACGTGCAAGAAACTTGAATATAAATTTATAATTATGCATATTTTAATTAATTTATCACGTTCTCTATTCATTTCATTTAATAACCTGTTTGTGACACATAAATTCCTGCAAGAAAATTAGCTTTATAAATGATTTAAATTAATAAACTTTTAATAATTCATCCAATATATACGTGCCTGTTTAGGTGTTTAAAATATTAAGGAGTCATTCAGTAAAGTATATTATTCCTCCAGTAAATCCTTGAAATCTTTTACTTTTGTTACGTAATAATTTTGATCTATATTGACTAGAAACCAATTGTAACGGATTAGGATGGTTATGACTTAAGCAGTGCTGATGTAGATACATCTGGTGGTCTGATAAATAACCCCAGTCGCCAGTCAGGGCATTGCGATTAAAAAAACAATATTTCTAGAAATTCTAACTTTCCTCTTCTTCTTTTTTCATTATTGGCGTGCATGCCAGTCTATTTGCCAGCATATATCTTTATATATCATGCGGTCCTTCTCACGGCAATATGCAATACTGTTTATAAGATATTAATAAGTTGGATATAATTTTGCTAGTATCACTGTAATAAAAAATATATAGCACAACATTTAAACTTTTTCTCCCTGAGTAACGGCGGAGCATTCAGAAACGCAGTCAAAAAGGTTACCTAGGATTATAACAACCCAGAAAGGGTATAGCAGGTATAGCTTTGGATCAGTTTATTTATAAATATATAATTTATTTATATGTTCATTCTATTGATGCTTAAAAATTTATATTAAACTTTTAATTTTTTTTTCAAATTTCAAATTTTTTATAAAAGGTATATAATAAAATACCCAAACGGGCTATATCACAATTATATTACAGAACGTTTTCGGAATGTAAATTCCATCATCAGTGTATCGAAGTATACATGCTATGAGCCACTAAAATATATGGGTAAAAACCCGTTAAATGCTGTTAATTTATAGTTATGTTACATTATTACTTATCCACTACTTACCCACTACTAATTTTAACGAATTTCAAGAAAACGAAATTTTAGTAGCATTTAAAAGAATTAAAAATAAAATGACGTCCGGACCGGATAATATTCCAGCATTTTTGGTGAAAGATTGTTCTCGGGTATTTGTAAAGCCACTTCAAAAATTTTTTAACTTATCAATAAAAACGGGAACTTATCCCGAATTATGGAAAAATGCAAAAATATGTCTGTATTCAAAAACGGAACAAAATCTGATGTATCGAATTACAGACCGGTATCTTTGTTATCCAATTTTTCAAAGGTTTTCGAAGTAACTCTATATAATCGTATTTACCCTTCTGTTAGGGAATGGATATCACCTTATCAACATGGCTTTATAGATAAACGTTCTACTGTATCAAACTTAGCTGTAATAACTCAATATATTTCAGATGTTTTGGATATACAAGGTCAAGTAGATGTGATGTATACTGATTTTTCTAAAGCGTTTGATGAGGTTGATCACAAATACCTTCTCTTTAAATTATCAAATTTGGGATTTGCTGGAAACATTTTGAAGTTACTGGAAAGCTATTTAATAGGTAGGAACCAATTTGTATCCCAAAATGGTTTTATATCAGAATTAATCTGTACTACATCCGGTGTTCCACAGGGATAAAATTTAGGTCCATTGTTGTTCCTATTATATATCAATGATTTATTTTTAGATATCAATAACAGAAAATTGTGTTTTGCGGATGATCTTAAAATATACTGTGAAATTAAAACAATTGCTAACTGTATAGATTTATAGAACGATCTAAATTATATAGATACTTGGTGTTTAAAAAACAAACTTTTTCTTAATGTCAATAAGTGTAAAGTAGTAAGTTACTCTAGAAGGGAAAATAAGGTTGATTTTAATTAAGTAATTCAGGGGTCAGATCTTGAAAAATGTAATAGCATTAAAAATTTAGGAGTTATATTTGATTCAAAATTAACCTTTAACAACCATATTGAGCAGAAAGTATCTGATGCTATGAAATTGTATGGTTTTATCATCAGAAACTGTAGAAATTTTAGCGATATAAGACCGATTAAATTGCTGAATCTATCGCTGGTGCGAACAAAACTAGAATATTGTAGCTTAATGGTATCCCATTTATAAATGTTATATGCAACAGATTGAAAAGGTACAACGGAAACTTTTAAAATATTTAGCTTTTAAGGTTGATGGAGTATATCCTGTCCATGGTTATGATTACGATTTGTTATGTAACAGGTTTAATATTGTAAGTTTAGAGTTAAGAAGAATTATATTTTCGGTTTCATTTTTATATAAGTTGTTACACAACTGTATTGACTGCAGTGATATATTAGGTCAAATTAGATTTAATGTGCCAAGAATTAAAGAATTACTTCCAGGTCGACTATCGTGTTTACTTGTCCACTTGCGAGAACAAATATGTTACTGAAGTCATCCATTTATATTATGTGCAATAATTATAACAAAATGTGCAACCATTGTGATATTTTCTCATGCTCAATTAATTATCTGGTTGATACCGCACTGGTTTATGGAGTACATTAGATTGTTAATTTTTTTTTAAATTTTTTTTGTGTATTTTTCATTTTTTTATTTCTTATATACGTAGTGATTTGTTTAATTATATTGTTCTCACGCTTTATTTTGTTTTTCACCTACTTATTTTTTGCACTTATTCTTTTACTTGATATTTTTTGTATCACCTACTAATAATTGTATACTAATTAAAAATGTATCTTAAATTTTTACCCTAGAAATGGGAAACTGTTGGGTAATAAAGCTATTATTTATTTATTTATTTATTATATTTTATTACAAATTAGGATGTTCAAGTTACCGTTGGAATTGGTAACATGGCGACGTATGGATCTACATAGGTAACATGGTCCTGAGACAAAGTGTCTTCGAGGACCGAGTGTATGTAGAGCCATTCGTCGCCATGTTACCAATTGCAACGGTAACTTGAACATCCTAATTTGTAATAAAATATAATGTAACATAACTATAAATTAACAGCATTTAACGGGTTTTTACCCATATATTTTAGTGGCTCATAGCATGTATACTTCGTTACACTGATGATGGAATTTACATTCCGAAATCGTTCTGTAATGTAATTGTGATATAGGCCAGTTTGGGTATTTTATTATATACCTTTTATACAGGATTTGAAATAAAAAAAAATTTTGTGATACACGGTATACAGCCAACTACAGAAACTTAGTTTCCTAGTGAATAAAACTTTTATTTATTTTTGATTAATATATTGTAATAAAGCTTCAGATCCTCTTAGATACACACTATCCTCAACACTGTGTACCGAAAACTATACACATGGCTCGTTGTCTTCGATCTGTTGTGTCTCCTAAAAGGACACACTTTCTCAAGTTTTCATATGTAGAGATGAATGTCATAGCCTGAGCAATTTCCTGGTGGAATTGTATTTGGCCTCTACATAAAAAGATAGATTGTATATAACTAGAAATCCATATAAAAAATGTTATTGAACATAACAATTTGAACCCATTTTTGCAATAATCAGTCCAATATTTAGATATTATTATTGTTTTTATTTATATACTCGAATGTGTTATAAAAATTACATTTATTCTGAAAGAAAGAAAGAACAAAAATATACAAATTCTTAAAATTAAAATAAAGATATATGTATAAAACTAAAAAAAATTGATTTGATATTTAGTGCATTGCATTATAACATTTTTTACAAATAATTATGTCACACACAGAACATTTGGTGTTTACTTAAGTTGCTGTTACAATTTTTCCCTCAGCATTTGTTACTCCTTTTTTTCGTATTTCTTGTAACACTCCGAACAACGCCGTCTGATTTTTTTGCCATCTTGGACATTTGTTACTAGATGATGCACTTCTTGTTTTATGGTTCCAGATGGGCCAGCAATAGTGACGTCTTGAGTAGAACATTTTACAAGCATTAAAGTTATAACCTGTTCACGAAATTCCCGAAGTAATTTATTGTAGAATTTATTTGATCTGCGCTTGTGAATCATCAATTTAGCAGCAACGTTTCTTTCTGCTGCATCACAAAGATGAGGACTTCCCAATTTTAAATTTATTTCTTCACAAGTGGAGCATGAATCAATCTGGGGCGACCAAATCGTAAATTGAAGTCCTTGAAAAATTTTAAGAAAAACTCATAGGTGTATTTTGAGTCAGGGTATTTCTCTTTAAACGTATTGTATAAAATTGTAACATTCAGTCTTGCGTCCAAATATTTTTAGTCTTTCCTGCAAATTTATTTTCTTTTAATGGATAACTTTCAATATGTTGTGTTATTAGTAACCTTGTATGACCACTAATTGCATTAGTGCCCATTTTTTTTCCACGAAGATCCTTCGGAGTTTTACCCATTAATAATAATCAAAGAAGTCTTCTCATGCGACTTATTTTAGTGCCATATAATGACTTGAATGCTTCTAAACATACCTTTTCTCTGGTTTCACCCACAAGTACGTCGTATGTAAAATAAACATTGCGAGCAGCCCCCGCTTCTCGCCTTTTTTCTGGGTCTATGGGTTTTTACATTGTTGTAGGTAATCAATGATTGTAAAAAAATATTCTGCTCATTTTTAGTTTCTAGTATTCTCAAATGAACGAATATTTCTTCGGCTTAATTATGCAAGCGGTCTATACACTTATGATTACATCTGAAATAAAAGAGTCTCGATGAAATAAACCTTAGTTTATTACATAAAAAATATAATTGGTACAATGCCAACATGGACTATATTAATTGAACGTGATTTTAATACCAATGTCGTAATATTTTATTATCGAGCTATAAAGACTGCAAAATACTACCTTTGTAATCAATATACTCTTTACCTTTGTCTCTAGTATTTCTCACGATTAATATTTTCCACTTAGTTTTCTTTCATCGCTAGTAATGATCTGTTCTTCGTCCATCGCAATTCTTACAAATGCAATAAAATGGTGCTAAAACAACTTTAACCTCACAAAAACAATCAGAAGTGTGATTATTTAATTAGGGATTCACACACCATAATTGATAGTACAATACATAGATGTTGATAGTGTTGCCTACAAAAACATACTAAGTCACTGATATAGAATCTTTTAGTTTACAATGATATATTTGAGCTCCCTTTTTAACATGCATAGAGAGACCAGACTTAGAATGTTTTTGCACCAAAAGAGGCAATACTGTTTATAAAACATATTTCCATCAAAATGTCAAAAAGAAAAAAAAAAAGAATGTTTATGTTAACACCAATTCAATAGAGATATCGAGATGATTTTTTACAAAAATATTGAAAAAGGATTAAGCTACCTTGAAATTAAGATGTAGCGTTTGTTTCTAATACATTCCACAGGGGGTTGCAAAATTAGACGAAAAAACACAACTTTATTTTTAAACCCCGTATATAGGTAAAATGTTGACTTTTCTCAAAAAACATTAATGTAGTAATTAATTAGAAATATACCTACAATGTAAAGAAAAAATCATCAACATCCAATTAAGGGTTCAGAAGAAATATAGTTGGTATCATGGTCCATTTGAGGTGGTGCATTAATTTTGGAGAGTAGTATAGTTGTGCAAAGATGTAGCGGGTGGATTATATATTTATATTTACAATTCTGCATACATATCACATACAGTTTTAAATTAAAAATAAAATTTACGTACAAGGTTAGACATTCAAAGACATCCAAAGCTTGATTTTATTGGTGCTCAGAAACAACGTTAGATTAATTGGGAATTAAATTTTATTACATTTAGCCGTAGTTTCCGCACATGATATAAATAGTTTCAATTTGCAGCCAATTAGTTTATTACAGCATAGGATTTGCAAGTCCCATTTTGTAAATATGTTATGGAAATTTACCATAATTCACTTTTAAATGTGGAATTGTTAAACTGCATATCCGAGACAACTTAAATTCTTGGATATAACCAATTTAACTTAGTAGAATTGAGTGGACATTTGTAAGCCAGTGCTTGCGTCCTTTGTGAATGTGTCATATAAAGTGGTACGTATACGTTTCCAAGCGATAGTCAAATAGACGAGGGTTCAGATATCGTTCACAAGTCGAGAATAAAACTGATCGCAATTTGTTAGATCAGTGGCAAATCTAATGTTTATTTTTGACATAAACTTGGATACTAATGAACCTTAATCATAAACTTTAAAGAAAATGGCGAAAAATCGACCGTACAGTTTAACATTTTTAACCTATAGACAAAAAACAAACAAATGGATTTGAAGCAAAACCAAAGTAAAAGATGCAGGAGAACATGCTGCCAAATTAAAATGAAGCTTGGCAGGACACAATGCCCGACTGAAGTATAAAATGAAAATAGAAAACACTGGATTGATTTGAGGGAGGCCTATGTTCAAAGTTGGATTACTTTAGGCTGAAGAGAGAAGAGAGTCCACAATAATGTCAGGTGTCCTATAGGAGACATTGACTCCTACACCTATTTTTTTTTTGAGAACTCTCTCAGAGGACGGTGTATGCTATAAAACACACGCTAAAAATGTCAACCACAATAAAAAATAATCAAATTTTCAAATTTACGTTGACTTTATAAACACATAAAGTAGTGTTTTCAAAAAAAAAAACTAGTAAGTAAAAACTAAAGTTTTATGTATTAGCTCTGGCAGTCAACCAAGTCAAAGTTAAGACCCACAAAAATTACTCATACATAGTTATTATTATTGCTTAGAAGCTATTTTCCAGAGGCATCTTAGGCATCTTATTACTTTGTACCATTCATACTAACAGTAAGGAACAATTTTACTTTAAAATAAGTTTAAATTTTCACTTCGGAAATCCTTCTAAAAACACCTGTATCTAAAAATAAACCAATTCTTAAAATTATCTCTACTTTTGCATACATAAATAATATATATATATATATATATATATATATATATATATATATATATATATATATATTAAAGTAAACAATGTAAGTATATAAACAACAAACTATTATTAAATTGTATTTTACCATGTTTTAAATAATTGTAGCTCTCATCTGATGATGCCAATGAAAATTGGCGAAATATAATGAATTGTTAAACAGAGTACACTTGGCTTTTAATCAGCTGTATACCCAATTAACCTCAACCCCCCTTTTTCATCTACCAGTTCAGCTGTTATTTTAGAGAATCTAATATATATATATATATATATATATATATATATATATATATATATACAGGGTGGTCCTTAAGTAATTGTACAAAAAAAACAGTAGATTCTACACTTTAAAATATTACGATTTAAGCTAAATTGCTTTAATAAAATGTTAATATTAATTAAAAATTTTATTTTTGGCTATAACTTTCATGTTTGTAAACATTTATGCATAAAAATTTACAACTGGGTACTTTTAAATATGAGAAATTATAATTTGATGCACACTTTGATGTAGCGGATAGAGGGCGCCACATATGCCACATATGTGGTATAAATTTGCACTTAACTTTTTTGCTCTTTGAGTGAACTGTATTTGTGATACAAAATATTAAAGATACATTATTTCAACAAAAAAAAGGTATACCTGTTAATAACTTTTAAACTCAATAGTTTTCGAGATAATCGCATTTTACAAATCAGCTGCATATTTCTGAGTTAAGGCAATTACCCCAGGCAACGAAGGAAAAATAGACAAAAACATTAATAAATCTAAATTTTGGTATAAAATAGCAATAACTAAAGTTAATAGTTAACGAAATATTAAATAAAATAAATATATCAGCAGGATAATTAATAATAGGATATGACAAAAAACAGAATAATAGGATTTTACATCAAACATTTTATATTTTATGTTAAATTAAAGTCGTAATCAAAACATTTTGTTTACAAACCAAATTAAGAAATAGTTAAACTAAATTACTAAACTTTTTGTTAAAGTAAGTGTTCGATATGTCTACCATTTTCATTAATTCATTTGTCAATATATTCCATAAAAATCATCTCATATTAAATAGCATCATTGGTTCTAAAGAAACTGTTGCAGTATTTATTTCTTCCCATATTTGGTTGCAAATGTTTATGGCATTCTTATAGACACGTTGTTTTAATACGCCTCATACACCAAAATCAAGCGGATTAAATTCTGAGCTACGTGGTGGCTATAATGTATAATGGACGAATCTATATCCAAATCTTATAGTATATTATGTCGCAAAGGTTAAATAATGTATTAAACTGTGATGTATCTCATTCATTGGTTACTTATATACACCCATATAAGCTTACGAGTAACTATAATTACATATCGAACAAATGGACTATTATGATAATGATGATAATATTATGAACTAACGAACTAATATTATGCTGAACTAAATTGCCTGTTTGTTTACTATATTTATAACAATATCGGTTATTAGGCCAACGATGATGTTTTTGTAAAAATGCTGAGTCTTTAAGGTAAGATTTGTAGCAAAAGTGTTATGAAACAAGACACGTGTATTATTTCATACCTGTGATTTAATTTCCATTTGTCATAATAAAAATGGGTAAACAACAATTTACGTAATGAATAATAAGTATTATTTTGGGATTTTTTATAAATTAAATAATTATATCAATATCTCACCACATTGCCAAGGAATATGACTGCCACGTCCAATCCCACGTTCAGAAAAGGTATATTTAACTATGTTCTCAACGCCTTCTCTCTAGAATGTGGTGGTGTACCATCTTACATAAACCATATATTTTGGTTTTTCAGCATTTTACAATAGGAAAAAAGTAATACAACGCCAGTAGGTATAGAAATTTAAGAAGCGACAGAAAAGGGAAATTGTATACATGATGACGGCCAGCGTCTGAATACGGACACGGCACCTAAAGAAGAAGATGAAGAATATTTTCTCCAATAAGACATTTAGCAGCCATAACAAAAATTTTGTAATGTTACATTATCATCTTTGAGTTGTTTTAATAAGAATATGAATTATGCTTATCTACAGGTATTGAGTGCTTTACCGCACAAATATCACAACTAAGAATTATGAGGCAGCTGACTTATAAAATGCGATTATCTCGAAAACGGTTAAATTTTGAGGTTACTAACAAGTATACCTTTTCTTTGTAAAAATAATGTATGTTTAATATTTTTTAACACAAATAGAGGTGACTTTAAGAGCAAAAAAGTTAAGCGCAAATCTATGCCACACCTGTGGCATATGTGGCGCCATCTATCAGTAACATTAATTTATGTATAAAATTATAATTTATCCTACTTAAAGGCGTCCAATTATAAATTTTTGTCCAAAAATATTTACAAACGTAAAAGTTATAGCGAAAAATAGAATTTTAAATTTCCACTTTAACACCCTGTATCTTTCTTAATATCAACATTTTATTAAAGCAAGTTGGCTTAAATCGTAATATTTTAAAGTGTAGAATCTATGGTTTCTGTTTGTACAATTACTTTAGGACCACCCTGTATATATAGACGTACATGGTCTTCGCACTAAACTTTTTGCACGAAGAGTCAATTTAAGGTAGGAAACTGCTAGAGATCGACGAAAAGCTAGTAGAGTAATATTTGACTTATTGACTCTAGTTCAGGCGGAATCCATTTTATTCTATTTTTCCAGAGTCTATTTGAATCACGTATTTCAGAAACCCCAAAAATCACAAATTTATGAAATTACAGTTTTCTGTAATTTTTAGTAGTATATAGGTATACGCACTTAACAGTAAACAGAAACCCCAAAACTCACTAAATTTACATACATTTGTTGCCAGTTGAAAATTTCATGTATTGCTAAAATATAATATTTGAACACTGATTTTTGACATGACAGGAGGTTTTTAGTTTTTTAGGTTATGCACATTATTTGTGATCTCTACATATTGTTAGTTGTTATTACAGTAATATTTTAAGTAATGGAAATTAAAAATGAGTCTTCAACGCGCAAAAAAAGCGTGAAATACGTAATATTAGTGAATATAAAAGAGAAGTTAGTAAAAACTATAGAGTTAAAGGGTCTGCCTATAAACGCTGGAGTGGTGCCTTGGCGCCTGGAGTGAACCAAGGACCAGACTGCAAGTGAGCCTTAAAGCTTTAAAATATTACTAACTATCTAAACAATATCTAATATTTTATTATTTTAATTTTAATAACACTTATTTTTAGATGTCGCCAAAAACGCTTTTTACGAATTTCTGAAGAAACACGCATTCAATTATTCCGAAACTTCAGGAGCCTCAACATCAAGAACGAACAAGATTGTTTGCTACAATCGCTTATTTCAGTCCTTGAAGTTGCACGTCGAAGGCGCATGAAACCAGCTGATATTTCTTGCAAGCCTGACGGACTAGCTTCTTTTAAATATACAATTCAGGGACCAACAGGTACAATAAAATCTGTAGAACAGGATTTATTGCCATTTTTGGCATAACCACTGATCGGTTGCGTTGCTTAACCACGATAAGACGAGTGGGGCAAGTTCCTATAAGTAAACGTAGTTTAAATCAATCTGGCAATGCGAAGTCAGGACTTGTTATAGATTCAATCATACAACATATTGCTTCGTTTGCGGTTAAAACTGCCCATGCCCATTATACTAGTAGAGAATATAGGTATCTTAATGAAAAATTAAATATTTTTACATTGTATAAGCTGTTTAAAGAGGTCTGCCCGTTACAACAAAACGTTAAATATTCATATTATAAAAAATTTTTTAAAAAACAATTTTTATTATCTTTCGGTCGCCCACAAGTCGACACCTGCTCTACATGTGAAATTTAGAAACTAAAATAAAAAGTAAATTCTTAAATGAAACAGCAACAAGAGTGGCTCTTGCAGAAAAAACTGTTCATAAAAAACGGGTAAACATATTTTATAACAAACTTAAAACCATTTCAGAACTTTGTAAAGTAGATGATAATGTAGGTAGTATTTGCATTGATTATATGCAAAACCTGCAACTACCGGTTATTCCTGTCCAGAAAACGTTCTATTTAACTTACTGTTAATGTTTTATGTATTTATAATCTGAAAGATGATAATGAAGTTGTATTATTTTTATTAAATTTTTTTGATAACCATCCAGAATTTAAAAATATTAACCATTTTCACTACTTTTTTGATGCATGTGCCGCCCAGAACAAGAACCATACAATAGTTAGACTTTTTTCTGCATTAGTTTCAACTAATAGATTCAAAAAGATTGAACAATATTATCCCACACGGGGACATTCATTTCTACCATGTGATCGGGATTTTTCCGTTCTTAAATTAAAAAATCAGACAGGATTTACACGATAAAAGGATATGTAGAGCTTATCATAACATCTAACATGAGTTTAAACCGATTTACTGTAGTTTTGTCGAATTCTGATAACATATTGAACTTTAAAGGATGGTGGTCCACGTATTTTAAAAAGACGATGCTCTCCAATGAATCTTTGGACAGAAATATTCCAAGAGATCAAAAAATTGCTTTTAAAATATCCAACTTTCGACACTTTATTCATTCGAGTGATCACGATGGAATTGTTATTACAAAAGAGTACATAGATGGTTTGATAGATCATTCTTTTCGGCTACAAAATAGCAACAAGGATGTTATTAGTTTCCCTACAAGAAAAGCATACACCGAGGGACATGTTCCTATTAATATCAAGAAGATGCAAGACTTGAGAAAACTGAAAAAGTATCTACCAGATAATGAAGAAGCCAAGGACTTTTACGGAAAAATTTTTAATTTGCCAACATGCGAGGGAGATTCAAATAAAATAATACAACCAGATGCGTGATTACTACTGATATATTATTCTCTATGCCCATATTTTTGAATAAATGTTTATAGAAAACATGTTTTCTTATTTTTACATCCTTGAAAAATGTGTATATTTCAACAACCCCAAAAATCCACAAAAGCAGAAAAGAAAAAAAAAACATATATAAAGCTAAAATTTACCACTTTTTTATGCAAACTAATTAAAACGCATTAATCTCATGATTCTATTACAAAAGCACAACAGGTTTTTTAAAATATTTCATGAAATAAGGTTTTTTCTAATTTCTCAACATTTTATAAAAATGGAATTATGGTGTTGAAATGTTGTTTCTGTAATATGTAATTCATTTTTTTGCTGACTCACTTCAGAATGTACCTCTAAAGGTCGCGGCATATTATCGTGCACGTAGCGTTTCGGGCACGTAGCGTTTCCACTCCAGCAATTGGGCTGCGCGTTCACATTTTCATACATAGAACGTTTCAGTTTGGTTCGGTGAAGATATGATCTCGCTTTTCTCGACAAAAGTTATGTGCAATTGCTCTTCTACTTAACGATGAAGAATGAAAAACTGTGTTAAAAAGAAGGTTTGAAGTACATCCAATGCTAAAAGAAAGGAAGAAGGAATGTGAATACTGGACTTTATACAAAGAATTAAGTGATGACGATGAAAAATATTATGGATATTTTAGAATGAATAGGATTCAGTTTAAATATGTTTTAAATTTAATTTCACCTTCAGTTAAAAAACAAAATACTACATTTAACGAAAAGTACATATCAAACCAAAAACTATTTTTAAAAAGAAGTGGTATCACTTCCGTACAAAAGTCCTAAATGTTTATCACTTCCGTGATTAATTGTCACAAAGCAATAAAAACACATGCATAAATGACAAAATAGCCTCGAAATTTATTTTTTTAAATACATACTCTGCATCAAAATCAAACAAATACCTATATAAACAAGGGGAAAACGACGAATATCTAATGCACATCATCCTAACCAACCGGTTATGGCTCGTTACGTAGCCGTCGGCATCAGTAAAATATTGTTTTCGAATATACTGAACGGAAGCGTTAAGTGTCTGAAACGCTATGTTCCGGACAGTGTGCGTTGTTCATATTTAAAACCATTTAAATGATATTTTTTGGAAACTAAACGCTTTGTGCTGGAAACGCAACGTGCACGATAATATGCCACGACCTTTATTAATAATCATGATATGTGCCTGTAGCAAACCTTGTGCTTAATTTCGTATTTAACAATATCTGAAAAAATTCGAAAATTTTTGCTTTTTGCGTTCATATTTTCGCCTATAACTCAAGAGATTACTACAACAAAATTATGCTTTAATTAAGATAAAACTTTCGCTTTTCTATTTTACATATTATTTATTTAGCTAGAAATTTAATATTTATAGTTGAAAAAATAGCAATAATTGGAAAAAATACGTCTGACATGTCTGCTAAATTTCGATAGGATCGGTAATAAATTCGGAAGTAATCGGAAAACAGTTTTTGCACAACAATTTTGCGTTTTTAGAGTCCGCTAAAAAATTGCATATTTGGAAAATTATGCTGGACCCAAATAGTCCAGTTGTCAGAGAGTTGACCCTAAAAATCATATGAAGAAACTGAATATTGCAGAGAATATTAATTGTTGGACCCTAAAAAAGATGCAATCAAGTTTACCACTTTTATCCCCGGGTTTCACCCTAAAACTACCCCCGCATGGGAGGGGGGTAATCGATTTACCAAGAATCTGTACACTGTAGAAAAAAGTGTTTCAAATAAAAACTGTAGCTGAAATAATTTTAAATAAAAATATTTAAAAGCATTTTTTGTGTAGAATGAACCGTTCTCTTAGAAGCAACGCTTGAAGCAACCGTCGATTTTGAATGTCAGTTTCTTGCGCGAAATCAATGTTCAATCAAATTTGTATCAGCTCCACGGTCAAAATTCGATATTTATTGATCCAAATGATTTATCAACAAAAATCAAGATGCATTTTAAAGGCACAGAGTGCAGCTTTCGTGTGCAGTTTTTGTGTTTTGCTGAGAATAAACCTAGTTTTTATAAAGGTGTTATATAAATTAACGTGGCGCGATTTTTGCAATTTTTTACTATTATCGTGGGATCAATAAAATTGATTACTTTCATTGCCCAGTTGTAGGAAAATTTCCATTTTTAAAAATCAATCTTTAAAACCTATGGTATAACAATTTTATTTTTAAAAAACGCAGAATTTGATGTTTTACATTACAAATGACCACACGCCACGGGAAATGCATTTAAGAAGACGGTTTTGATTGTACATAGTTTATTGCAGAAGTTTCGTTCTTTTGAAAAACGTATTAGTGTAATTAAAAAAAGTTTTAAATGTTCTAGATTGTTTGTTGAGTAAAAGTTTAAATCCAGCGTTTTTAAGCATATTTTAAATGTCTCGCATTTGTTGCCAAAACTCAAAATTAAAATTTTATGCTGTATATTTTGAATGTTAGGCTCTAGTAATCGGAACTTCATAGTGACAGATCAATGAAATGGATAGATTGTATTGATCTCGTGAAAATCATAAAAATCTTGAGATATTGTTGTTTAAGACGCATCTTGATTTTAACCGATAGGCCACTTGAATCAGCAGATATCAAATTTTTAACTTCGAGCTGACACAAATTTTATTGAAGATTGATTTCGCGCGCGTAATTGACATGCAAAACCGACGGCCGCTTCAAGCGTTGTTTCTAAGGAAACGGTTTATCCTAAATAGAAACATTTTTGTTTAAAATTATATCAGCTACATTTTTTATTTAAAACATTTTTTCTACTGTGTATAGATTCCTTATAAACTGCTTGTTTTGTCCCTCTGTGAGGGTGTTTTAGAGGCAACGCCGTTTCCTGAATTTAATTTAAGCTAACAGTTACCGAGATACTATCTGTTTATAAACAAAAAATTGTTAGATTGCAAAATTATTATGCGAAATTTATGGAGTCGATTTTAATTTTAATGAAATTTGGTATGCTCTTTTAATATGTACTGAAAATTTTCCAAACAAATTATAAAGGTCCTAAGTGCAATATAACTGGTTAAAAAACATTGAATAAAAAAAAGGGTTTTTTTTGTATTTATTGCTATTTTGAAGCAAGATATTTTAGTAGCTGCCTTGGTCTAAAATGCATTTGTAAACAGTATATTTGGTATGTTTTTACTTTATTTTCCTTCATATGCACAATTTGTATAAATTTTGAGTGTATCCTGTGTCTTAAAAATTTGAAGTAATAGACAAAATTTGCGGATATGAGGCCAAAACTTAGTTGAAAACAAGTCAGAGATTTTAGACAACGAAATTGCTGTTCCCCTGTGTTATCAATAAATTGTATAAATTTCAAAAATTTCAAAAACTGGTTTCTTGAAATGTATTTTTTATAATATCTATACTCTTCTTTCTCACTTCAAATATCATGCTCAGAGAGTACTTAATGATGTTCAGAGAATAAAAGAGCAGCAATGAATGTTTTAAGGTCATCCAAAGAAAATATAATACTCGTAGTATTTTTACTATTTGGATTGTTTGTTTCACAATGTGTTCAAATAAATTATTTGAACAAAACCTTAAAAAATTTCAACAGTTTCAACAATAAAAACACTTATTTTTTCAATATTTTGTAACATTTTTATAATTTTTATAATACATTTCTTTAATTTCTTACAATGATATTTTCCGTAATTTTAACTACTTACACAAGTTTTCAGGACTATTTTCATTAGCATTTCAATATAAGCCCTAAACTCATTATCCCGTTTAACAATTCAGGAAAAGGTGTAATTATACCCAGAATAATTTTCTATTAGTTGTCAAAGCTTAGTGTAGGGTTGTAGGGATAAGGTTAGCGTAAAATGATGAACGTAATTGGTAGTGTTAAGGTCATGTTGAATAGTATTTAATTAACCGGATAAATATTTATCTAACATAAATTTATATTAACGAAATTTTGTCGTTTAAATAATATTTTGGTTAATATTGCAAACGATAATCCGTTGAATTGTTTTTTAAAAAGTAACTTTCATAAAAGAAGTTAATTAAATGAAGAGATGCCGAGCTAAGTGACCTAAGTAAAAACATATGAATTTTTATTTTGTTTTAATCAATATGATCTATGTTCCCATGCCAATGTCCCTCTATGAGATCAACGTGCCAATTTATTAAAATCGATTTTTAATGTCTATGAATTTGTGTTTAATAGTAAAAACAATGGATTGTAGTACGTTTGGTGACAAAAAGGAAACGAAATCTACAAGAAAAAACCATAGTAAAGTTAGATTGAGTGGAAAACCCTATGTTACACAAAAATGTGAGCTGCAAAAACATGGAAAAACCGTTTTAAAAAATGAGATTTTTAACAAATATTTTACTTGAAATTTTAGGTCGCACGATAGTCTACCTTA
This sequence comes from Diabrotica undecimpunctata, assembly GCF_040954645.1. Taxonomy (NCBI): domain Eukaryota; kingdom Metazoa; phylum Arthropoda; class Insecta; order Coleoptera; family Chrysomelidae; genus Diabrotica; species Diabrotica undecimpunctata. The sequence goes on along the minus strand of NC_092807.1, from coordinate 45,227,436 downwards.
TGAATAGCTACCAGTGCTTCTATATATTATAATCGAAGAATTTTTTTATTGTTACTTTGGATTTGATGTTTTGATATTATCATGGGATGTGTCTATTTTTGATCTAATACAAATATAAATTCAGTTGTAGGGACGTAGTTGGTACGAAAATGAAGCTTCTCGACTTTTATCATGACCTTGAACTCAAAGAATAGCTATATCATGGAATTATTGGAAGTTTTACCAGTCCAACGTCGCCGCCATGGTAGTTATGATGATTCATCAGAAAGTAAACGACAGTGTACCGTAGCTTTTGCTATTCCAGTTGGAGAAGATAACGTGAAAAGAGTTTGTAAAACAACTTTTTTGGAAATATTTGCTATAAGTCTACCAAAGATTACTACGCTTATTAGGCGTAAAAAGGACAAGCATACAATCTTCAAGGATAAACGAGGTCTTAAAAAATTTAAGTACATTCTTCATGATAGACAGCTGGTAAAAGATTACATCAACAGCTTCTCGAGAGACGAGAGCCACTACAGTCAATCAAATAGTGAAAAAAAAAATCGCAATCCGGACCTCAATGCTAATAAGCTATTCAACGGTTTTAAAATACAATATCCTGACTGCACCACAATATACAAATTCTATCGGTGAGTTTTTATGAATAATTTTCTGAATATTTTTTGTTTAGAAGACCTAGAGTTGATACCTACAAGACTTGTGATTTAGTATTTTTAAAAAGCAAGGTCAAAGAGCTTAATGTATCCAAAAAATCTAAAACTGAGTTGGAATTACATCATAGAAAACAGGTAAAGCTCTAAATTTTATTCAACAAGGAAGTACGAGAAATACTCTGCCAAGTAGCGATACCTGTACCATTACCATGGATCTACAAAAAGTGCTTTCGCTTCCCAAATCGACCCATAGTAGTACGTATTACAGCCGCCAATTATTATGCTACAATTTTGGAATACACCTGCAAGATACGTCAGATGGGATAATAAGCATCTAACATGAAAAGTATCAGATCGTGGTGGCAACCAAATGGCATCATGTCTTTTATAAGCTTTGAATACAAGACAGCTTTCAATTTATAAGCAAAAACTATGTATATGGAGCAACAACTGTGCAACGCAATTGAAAACCTGCTAGACCTTCCAGACCTTATAGACTGTTAGATATAAAAGAATGTACTTTTATGTATTGTAAAAGAAAAATTTCGGTAACTTAATAAGATGGAAGAAGTGACGTGTATTGAAAAAAGGTGTAACTGTCCAAAAGTTAAAGTCGACAGAGCTCTTAGTATTTCCAGGAATTTAGCAAATAAACAAAAGTAAGCAAAAAGACCTTGTTGAAAACCCTCTCATGTTGAAATGTAGTTTTAGATATTATTTTTGAAAGAGTCCACCCTGTTTTCATATAAATAGCAATACAAACCCATAAATTATACATCTAACAGGTATGAAAATCATGGCCTGTTAGAGAATCAAGAAGGGACAGATAAATTAATTTAATTTATTTTATTTATTTATTTATTTATTTAATTTAAATAAAATTAAAAACTTATTAATTTACTTATATGTCACATTCGTTGTCAAGCCCGATTGGAATGATTATATTATATATTGACAAAGTTCTTTATTGTTTTTATCAACAGTCCACAATCTTCTTTTTTTTATTTAAAGGCAGCCGCATCAACCAAATTGGTTATTAGCAGATGAATTTAAGGCAAACAATAATGATTACAAATAACAAATAAATAACACACTTATACATGTGGTTCAATATGTTAGTCTCTTAAAAATTTCACAATATTTTCACTGATACACTCACTAAAAATGTCTCTTATAACTGATGGAATTTTATTAGTTAGTCTTTCACCACTATATTTGGGACACTCCATTAATAAGTGTTTCACTGTTAACGGCACGTCACAACTCGAACATTTTGGTTGAGGTTCCTTCTTTATGAGATATTCATGTGTGAGTTTGCTGTATCCTAATCGGTGTCTGGTTAATACAACCTGAAGGAAACGGCTAGGGACGTTGTTAGTCCATCGTCCAAAATTTGGTTTAATTTCTTTTAACTTTGAGGATTTTTCTTCCCAACATTTAGTCCAATTACATATCAGCTTTTTGTTTAAAGTACGGATTGAGATCTTCTGCTAATGGTTTTATTATCGGTCTGATATTTGGGGAATTTGCTATTTCTCGAGCATTTTTATCAGCTAGTTCGTTTCCTTTAATGCCTATATGTGATGGTACCTACACAAAGACTAATGTTTTGTTTTCCAGCTGCTGCATCTTGTTTTTAATTAATTTAGCAATCGGGTTGCAAGTGTACATTTTTGACAGTATATGGAGAAAATTGATTGAGTCAGTAATAATAAGGAATTTATCTGGTTTGACTGTTTGTATGTGAATTAAAGCTCTGTATATTGCATACAATTCTCCAGTTATCACAGTGGATTCTGTGGGCAATTTGAAACTTTTTATTATATCTCTTATAACAAATGATGATCCTACATCAGAAGTTGTTTTAGATGCATCTGTGTAAACTTGGATACATTCAGGGAATGTATTCTATTATAATTGCGTATAAATATTTGAGTCTACAGTCTTTCTTCCTCTGTTTTTCCGTGGTTTACGGCATTATTGGTCCAGTTATCTTTGGTTTCGTTATTTATAGAATTTATAATAAATTGCTTGACATTCTTCAATTCAAAGTTGTATTTTGTCTCGCTAGTGCACGTTTTACTTAAGCCCATATTAACTTTATTGAATTTTTAGTTGACAATGATAAGGTGGCAAACGTAATACTGTTATTTACTTTTGCTTTTTTCCTTTGGTCATTGACATATTTTTTATAGTACGATTTATGCTGCCTTGAAACTCGTAATAATTCCGTTTTAAGCATAGTCTGATTATACGGTATTGTTCTGCGTTGGAGCCAGTCAATTATATTTACTTTTTTCCATGAGACCATCGGTAACTTTTTCACTGATTTTAAGTGATAGCGAAAACAACGACAGCATCATTTGGTAGAAAATTAAATACCTGAGAAAAGTAACCTTCAAAAACATTTTTTCTTCCTGGTAATCTTTACTGGATTTTAAAACAAACTCAAATAAATAATTTCCACAAAACCATGTCAGCTACCAATGTGCGTGATTACTAATCTTTGACCCTTGCTTATCGTAGCATTTAAACCAGTAGAATCTCCTTGTAGAAAGGTTTGTCGAGAACATTTTTATCTACCCATACTTTTAAAAAGGCGAGAGCTGTCTTCAATTCCATCAGGAAGATTTTATGTAATATGCACCTGAACATTGATATAAGAACACGAGTCTTGAGATGCTATGTATTTTCTACCCTTTTATATGGAGTTGAAGCCTGGACCTTAACGGAGGCAACATCCAAACGATTAGAAGCCTTCGAAATGTGGTGCTACCGCCGCATGCTCAGAATTTCCTATATCCATCATGTTACTACAAACAACACCGTGATCCAACGTATGAATAAAGATCTGGAAATTATGTGTATCGTGAAAATAAGAAAGATGACATACTTAGGGCATGTGATGCGCAATAAGAAGTGTCAACTAATTCAACTAATTTTACAAAGCAAGATAAAAGGCAAAAGATCTCAAGGGCGCATAAGGACATCGTGGTTAAAGAACATCAGACAGTGGGCAGGAATGACTACCATACATCTATTTAGAGCAGCTATCAACAAAAAAGTTGTATGGACCAACGTGATTGCCAACATCCACAGAGAATAGACACCAAAAGAAGAAGATTTTTGAAACTTTATGATTTTCGTTTAGTTAGGTTTTATCTAAATAGAAAATGCATCTTTTCTATAGACTTTGATGATTCAAAAACTCTAGCTAAAAAGCAGCAGCTTCTTCACCTGTTCCTTAGATACTTACTGTTCCTTAGAGAACCATGGTTATTTTAGTTAGGTGTTACTCCTCGATCCCTCTACCTTTCCAAACTCTTGTGTGTTGAGAACTCAGATTTGGGACTGGTGTGTAAGAGTGTGAAACACTTAATGCCAGTTTTTCTTGGGGCTCTGTTGTTTTGCATTTATTTTAATGCTCTTTCAATTTATGATGGCAAATTCCAGTAAATCTTATGCGTCTTGACTAAGAACTATTAGAATATTCGTCACGTCATTATTAGTGGTGGCATATTTCCCGTATATAACACTGTTAAGATCTTCTATATGGATTATTTTTTTATACTTAATTTTCTAGATTACGTAGTTTATAAATATGTTTTATTCATTTTTCTTAAATACTTCTTAATGTCTTTTAGATTTTATTCTGTTTAGTAGTGTATATTACTACATCACTGTTCCGCTATATTCTTGAGTTCTAAAATAGAATACTGCCACTTAATGGGATTTCACTACAAATATCCTAGATAACCTTGGAATGTTACATACTATAAAATCTCTCGTTAGTCTAAAAATTATTATCCATCTAAAATATTAAAGACTTACTCCATTGAATCTAATTCTCTCAATCTTTTTCCTTTTCTAAATGAAATAAAATATTGTGTCAAGAAACTCGAATAACCTTGCAATCGGATAACTTGGATTTTTGGTTTACAGCTAAATAAAGATTAGCTTCAGTGTAAGGTGATAATTGTGACAAAATAAATTTTATTTTTTTCAAGTTCATAAGTCTCATAATATCTTTGGTTTTTATGTTGGCAATAATGATTTAAATTCTCTTAAAGAGGAGAATATAATATAACTGGAATAAAACCATAAATAATTTATATTTTTGCTCTAACTACCGTTCAATGGTGAAGGATAATAATAATGTTCAGGGAGCGCTGATGCGAGAATACAATCTGTCCACGACTTTAAATTTTTGTTATTGTTTCGGTACCATAACAATGCGTGGTCTCCTAACAATTCTGGTAATGCTCTTAGTAGATCTTTTTTATCGATCTCGTAGGCCAAGCTTAATTCGTCTATCCTCTCTAAGAATTCAATTGCATCGGAATATTTCTTGTCGAAGTGTGTGTTCGACTTTCGTACTTCATTTAGCAATTCTGATTGCCCCATTTGTTTCGGTATTGTTAATTCCTGTAATTGTCTTCGGATGACCGAAATTTCTTGGGTCAGTGCGTCGGATTCTGCTCCCTTGGAAGTTTTTTCTTTTGGGATTGTTCCTGTTGCTTCCTCGCGATCTTTAAAATAGGTTCTGAGTCGTACTTTTAATTCGTCGACGGTTCCCTTGGGATCTCAGCCGCATTTTTCGGCTTCGCGCTGCAATTCCTCTTTGCAAAGGCGGTTTATCCACGACGTACCTGTTACTGAGTCTGTGTCTTTATCTGTTGGCATGTTATTTGGTCTCTTTTAGCACTTCCTCAATTTTGCTCGGGCGCCAGTTTGTGACGGGTAGCTCTTTCGAAGCGACAGACTCAGTAAAACACAGGTTGAAATAAAAATAAATCTATTAATTCTAACGTATGTACAAAAATAAAAATAAAATATATTCTATATCCCCGCCTGGATCCCGCGAGAGTGAATTCCCCGGCGGACGTCTGTAAAAGAAAAATTATTATTACTAACAGAAAATGAAATACGCGAATTCGATCGCACGCAGACTTATACTCGCTTCCACCTCAGTACATCGGAAGCGCCAAACGCTCTCGCAATCAAAATATTTGATTGTGCAGATCCACGTTATACTCTGAGTCAGAGTTGACGGTAACGTTCAATCCACTATACCCACGAGTTCTGCTTGATTGAAGACAGAGCATAATCCTTACCGCGGAAGTCTTTCTGTCTGTGTTGGCTTCAGATTCAATGCACTAGCGAGCCAGGGAGCCTAGAGCGTTAGCCACAAAACACCTTTAACTCCGCCAGCCGCTCGCCTTAAATAGCCGCTCCGGACCCCACCTCGTCGTCTTGTCGAGGAATAAGATGCGTGATTATCGACACTCCCACGGTTCGAACTGTTGAACGCTGTTGCTGTAGGACGTTCAGCACATTGTTACACCTATTTCTTACATTGAAACTCAATCCTACTGTTTCAAGGCAGGTATAGTTCTTTTAATAAATCTTGCCGTAGTACTTTCGCTCTCATAGCATCTTCGGGGACATCTGAAATAAGCCAACAAACGTTTCTTTTTATGATAAAAGTAGCAATCTTCAAAAAAACTCGAAATTAATGGCTGATAAAAAATATATAACGTTTAAGACTAATTTCCTTTAAAAAAATTGGACTATTCAGCACATTATCGAATGTCATAAACATTTAAATACATCTACACAAAAAATTAACACTGGACAAAGGACAAACAGTAAAATTCTTTGGATGCTACTTTATTGGCAATGCTACGAGACAGAATCGCTCCTGGTCATTCAGATTTAATGGAAATGTTTAAGTGATATTGTACACATGACAACTTAGATGGGCAGTCACTATTAAAGTGATTTGCACATTTTAAAAATTCTATGATAAACTGAACAATGACCACAAGTACAACTGATCAATAATATAGGAGAAGCCAACAAATAAAATATAAAATTACAGTAAAACTTCTGTTAACGGACACATCTCTACAACGAAAACCTCTACTGAATGCACAGGAAGTAAATAGGAAGATACCTCCGAACAACGGACTCTCTTCACAACGATTCCGGACAAAATTTGCCTTCAGTTTTCCTAAGAAATTATTTTAATTTTACCTGCCAACAACGGACAATCTGGTAAAGGCGATTAAAAGATTAAAATTGGGGCTCTGGAAATTCAAGTAGCTACATAATTTATTATAGCTATAAGACGAATTATATAAGTAGGTATTTATGCTCATAAATCTAGGTACTTCAGGTACATTTCTAATTTAGTTATCATAATCTGATGTAAAAGTAACAAGGTCTTTAAATAAAAGATAGTTTTAAAGTTTCCAAAAAAAACTATCGGTGATAGAAGCAACTGACAAAAATAATTATAGTGTTCGAGTTTTGACTGAAAAGTTTCAAATAGGAAAGACTCAAGTTAGTGACATTTTACAGAAAAAAGCCGATTTAAAAAAAGTTGTATAGTGAAAGTGAAAATTAAAAAAAAAAAGGATTAAACCTGAAGGTGTTGCCATCGATACTATAGTGTACGATTGGTTCTGTAAAGTGAGAAGTAAAAACATTCCATTATTTGGACCGATAATAAAAGAAAGAGCTTTGGAGACGGCGAAAGAACCTAATTTTAATTTTAAATATTTCCATAGTGGGCTTAACAAGTTTTGCTTAAGACGTTAGAGCAATGTCTAGAGACGCTGCAAATGTTAACCTTAAATACTTGAATGTATTTATAACGCTGACCAAACTGGTCCGTATTATCGAGCCTTACCAAGTAGAACTTCTACATTTTGTAATGAAATGTGCACTGGTGGTAAATCTGCTAGGGAAAGGCTGACCGTATTATTGTGTGCAAATTTAAATGGGGAAAAAACCTTTGGTGATTGTTAAAAGTAAAATTGATGTTTTAAACATTTTTATGTTGATTAACTCCAAGTCGACTGGTACTACAACAAGAAGGCCTGGATGACCAGAGATATCATGGCAGATTGGCTGCACAAATTTGACAGAAAAATGTAACGTAAAAAAATTCTCTTATTCCTAGACAACGCAACATCCCATCCGAATATTCAGATCTAACATAATATTATTTTTGCCACCTAATACTACAGCACATTATCAACCGTTGGACCAAGGAATAATTAAAACCTTTAAATCTCTGTACAGAAAGTTTTTGAAGAAAAGAATGTTATTATCTATAAAATCTATCTTTATCAACGACTGAACTGGAGAAGTCCATAACGATTGAAAATGCCTTAATTTGGATTGTGACAGTATGGATAGACGTTTCAACCAAAACAATTAAAAAGTGTTTCATTAGGTGCGGTTTTTTAAAAAACGATAGTAATGGAGAAGAAATTGTAGAAAATCTGGAGCTACAAGACCTAAAAGATGATTTGCCATTGTCAATCTTTTGCGAAAGTCATGTTGTTAAAAATTTTTTAAACTACCTAGAGATTGATGCAACCCTATTGACGAAATATCGTGAAGTTAACTTGCTAGTTGTGTTAGTGATTTTAAAGAAAACGTGTCCAATATTTCTGACAATGAGAGTGATGATGAACTGGAACTTACTACAACTGTAAGTAATTTAAACGATGCTTACCTAAAATTAAGAGCGTTAGAATTATTTTTTATATATAATGGTGAAGGCACGAGTAAGTCAAAAAATATCTGAGGTAATTCTAAATGTTTAGTCAGAAACCAAAATTGATGATTTTTTTAAGAACTAATACCTACCTTTTTTACATTGTTTTATTTATGTATATGGTTATGCAAATATGTACGAAAATGTATAGTTAAATATCAAAAAAACCAAAATTCTGTTTTCTTTTAATTGATTAAGCAAATAATCTACACAACGGACAACTCTTCACGATGGATAATTATTTTCCCGTTGGTGTCCGTTATGGAGAAGTTTTACTGTATATTAATGACTAGATGCAGACTATACAATTCAGATCTTATACTTAAACTTGTCAACTATAACTTAGGTGTTAGTTTGGGGGCAAATATGTGGCAAATATGTAATAATGTTATCGTTGACAGGTTTGACAGGTCTACTATTTCATTACCTCACAACTCACATGTCTTATGGTTTAACGCAGTATTATTAAGTCCACTAAGAACTGACTTAGAGTCTGAGATGATCACAGCAAATTTTCGTGCTCTAGCCAATCCAGAGATTTTCTAATAGCTACTTCTTCTGTAGTGTAAATACATATCGTACCCTTCCATCGTTCAGTTTAGAGCCATATCTGTAAATTATAGTTTTATTAGTATAGTTACTCATTATGAAGCTCATCAACTTGTTATCTATTTTATGTGAATCTAAATATTTGGGAAATATAATATTTGTTTATAAAAAGTTTCCAGAAAGGTCTCCAGAAGGGAATCCGCTAATAGTGGGAAATTTTTTATTATTAAATAATTGTGTACTAGATTTTATATGAATAATTCATACAGCATACTCAGTAAACCACTTGTTCTGGCCCTTAATTGTAATACATAATTTGTTGCCAATAAATTTCCAAGATTTTCTAATGGCATTTCATTACTTTCAGCAAGTAACAGAGGTCATGGTGTTGATTTCATAGCACAAAAAGTTAATCTTAAACTTTTAAACCGACTACGATCTATTTTAAATAAATATGTACTGCTTGCTGATCCGTATAATATATGTACGTCCCTACTATTTAAATGGGAATAAGCCAGAATTAAAGGTTAAAGTACGTTTATTGACATTTCAATTTCCACTTCGGAAATCGTTCTCAAAATACAAACATTAGTAAATTAAACAATTTTTTTTAAGTACGTTTATTGACGTTTCAATTTCCACTTCGGAAATCGTTCCCAAAATACAAACATTATTAAATTAAACAAATCTTGAAGAATTTGTGACCAATGTCGACTTTAACCAATCAGTTGGTAATATCCCAGTGTCATAAATTCTGTTAAAGAGATTATACAGAGCTTTTTTTCCATTTTCTCCAAAAACTTTAGTATTTCAGCACTTACTTCATCGGCTACAAGTGCTTTTCCATTTTTTGCCGTTTGTGTGTGACGAGTATTTGACGAGTTTATTATTGACAGTATTTTTCTTAAAAAAATTGTTATGGACACTACCTGTATTAGACAGACCTGTACCTATTATTTAAATCAAAAGGGGAATATATAGCTTCCATATTTTCATCTTGATCAGGGAATGGCTTTTCGCCACCCTGTAACGATGAGTCCAAGCCATCACCGTTAAACCAGCGTGCGCGCGAACCAACCCATGAAGTAGGAGTGTATCGACAGTAGAAAGGGCAAAGCTCCGCTATATAAACGGCAACATTTCCTCATAGAGACAGAATCGACAGGTGTTGACTGAAGATTCTCTTCTTCCCTACCCCGGCTTGTGGACGTGTTGAGTTCACAAGTTGTTTCCGTCCCATACCGTCTTTACCCGAAAAGCGTGTTGAGCTTTTCACTACCCGTACTCTGAAACAGTCGTGTTGAGACTGTCGAGGAGTGTCCTATTAACCCGAATCACTTAAGGGACGTGTTGAGTTCCTTTCCTTTCTTTGTACCTATCGTCCGCTGTTATTAAATCGATACAACGTTACCGTAAAATTTCAAATACACATTCGCTTGCCGATAAGACTGGTTCCATATGACAAGGTCAAACTTAATTTGAATAAATAGGCCAGGTACTGAGAAGACTAAACCAAATTGTAAATATGTACATAAGATTTTTGTCAATTTAATTTAAGGAAGACAAGAAAGTTTTATTTTTATTTTGGACTCTGTCTCTGACTGTCTAAAAGCTACCCGGATAGTGACTCCCACGAGAGGACGTCACAACCCGAAGAATCATCCATTTTAAAATATAAAGAACAATCCTACCTTTGTTTAGTATTTCTTACAATCTAAAAAACTTAACTTGTTTAACTGCAAAAATTAATGAGCACTTAATTGATGTGGACACTATCGACGCTAGCACACAACTCTGTATTTCTAATTCTTGTAGATCCAATCTCTGACAACTGGACTATTACACTATTTAAAGTATTCTGTTAACAATAACTTTTGGAAAACATTTTTTTACTATAAGTATAGGATGTTTTGTAATCTCTGGGACCAGATTTGTAAATTACAGCCGTCAATTTTTACACATGTTTAATCTCACTACCCTAAAATATTTTTTGTTTCTACACTGAAGATATTTGTTCGACGAAATTATACTTTATAAACTTATATAAAACTTTTTGAAAAGAAACATATCACACCCTAAGGAAAACATTAGAACACTCTCCCTACTTTCTACACATTTCCCATCGGTCTAAATCTTTCAAAATATTCTTGGCAGATATTATTATATCTTATTAAATTTTAATACGTATAACGAGTAAATCCCTGAATGTGCCTTTGATGTACCTTCCTAATTAGAAAATAATAACTTTCAGACGCAAAGGATCAAAGCTATGCATAATCGCATAATTTTGTTTTCTGCTTTAATAAAAACCGAGTTTCTTAATATAAATTTATTTGGGTGTTAAATATTTTAATCCACTAAAACACCTTAAAGCATTAATTTTAAGAAATATCCTGTTTACCGAACTTTAGTTCTTTGAAGTTTGTATAATATATTACGAGGATTATTCCGTAAAATGAATGTTCCGTTATTTATTTTGTACTTATAATTTCATCTAGTCTCGATTGTCTCTACAGGAATATAATAACTGGAACAAAAAAGTAACGGTGGCAGAGAAGCGATAAATAATAAAAAAAAATTATTTAAAATACTTTATAAAAGATATATCACTAAAATAATCTTTTCGGCTACATTACAACAGAAAGTTTTCGGACTAACAAGTCCATTATCAGTATAGACTATAGCGGGATAAGATGGTCAAAATTGCACCATGCTCGATTCAATTTTGGGTCTGGTCATTCGAAAGGACATGATTAAAAACTCACTTAGTTAAATTTTCAAGTCTCTAGGTGCCTCTAGGGGTTCGCTATGGGCAAAAACGTATTTTCAAAAAAAAAATTTTTTAGACGCTGTATTGCTGCAAAAAGTCTAAAAAAAATTAATGAAAGCGTGTTTTAATAATACCAAACTGTCTGATTTTTTTAGATTTTTAGCTTAAAAATTGAGCCAAGGAAAAAAATTTTAAATTTTCAGTGATATTTTAGGTTATGTTGGAAATTTTTGGCCAACTTTAAAATAATGTTTTTTTATGGATTTTTTTCCTTTATTTCGAATGGCATAGGTATTATTATCATTTTCAACGTGAAAAATGCTTAAAAATGGAAAAAACTGCGTTTTTTGGCACTTTTCTGAAGTTTTTGACTCATAACCTCAAAGACATACACGTATTTTTATCTTTACAATCGAAATAAGCTATTAAAACTATTATTTTTTCCTACAGCATGCTCCAAAAACCAAAAAACCTCGTTTTTTCGGCGTTGTTTTTAAGCTTTCGCTATATAACCTCTAAATTCAGTGTCTAAATGAACGGTAATTTACATTTTCACATGTATCTTTCCCTCTACAATCAAAATCGGCTATTCAAAGCATTAGTTTTATCTCACAACATTCTCAAAAACCGAAAAACCCCGTTTAATAAATATCTTTTAATTAATTTTTACAGCTGATCGTACGCAGGAAAACAAAATATTTTTTAGAGGTAAAGAAAATTCATATATTTACTAATTAAAAATCTATATTTACAATATTCTATTTAATCTAGATACATCGAATGACAGAATAATTACATTTTATTAATCTTCCTCACTATCCTCGTCGATTACCGGATCAATCTCCGTTTCACCAAATATTTCTGAAAAAAACTTTAGCTGGTCTAATAATGTCCGATTTGTACCTAGCATTGCTTAAATAATATATAATAGCAGCAACATGTGAACAGGATCCAACAGTTCGCAATCCATTAGCACAATCGCACAGTGACGTAAAATTGCATTGTAGACAATAGATTCTGGCTTATACTCAATGTAACATTTATAAATATTTTTGTTGATATGTCTGGATTGTATCAAAACCTTGATAATATTCGGTTTCATTTGGATGTATTCTAAATTAATTTCGTTTCTATCGTTCAATAACTCAACAATAACAATAACGTAGCTAGGTAACATACAGCTTGACTTAACTGGTACGTACCCGAAAAGAATATTTTGAGATCTGTTTCTGTCATCTCTGGAAAATCGAGAATTTCTCGCGATGTTATCTTGGTTTTCGTCGTACTTCGTCTAGACCACCTTGCTGTTTTAGCCTCTTTAGCCAATGTGTTATCCACTTTACTGGAATTCAACATTCTGTTTGAAACAACATTCAACAACTGAATTATTACTTTTTTTAATTCTTCATCTTTTTCTTCATCGCTCTTCTTCTTCTTCTTCTTAGCCTTCTGTCGTCCATGTATGGACATAGGACTCTCCCAACTCCTTCCATCGGTTTCTATCCTGAGCAACATATTTCCAATTTGTTCTGGCTATTCTTTTAATGTCATCAACCCATTTCATCCGTGGTCTTCCTCTTGGTCGTATACTTTCGTAAGGTCTTCTTCTTCATCGCTATATAATCTTTTTCCATAACAGTTATTAAGAAAACATGCAATTCTGCAATATGCTCCAGCTTTTAATAACAATTTATTATCCAATTGTTGATGGAGAAGCTTATATTTTTTCCAAGAGTGCCGTGGACAGCTTCTACTACCCATCTTAGTTTCGTAACGTAACGAGATTCATTAGCTTCAGTTGTAGATAAACTTGGTCTTTTTCCTTTTAATGCAGGCATCAGAATCTTGAAGCCAAGATCTTCTAAATAGGATACGACGTCTCTAAAGCCCCTATCTACAATACGAAGATCACCTTTTTTCATAAGTAACCTTATCCCATTTGGATCTTCCATAACCTTCTTCATGATGCTTGTATCATTTTCTGTAGCTAAGAATGGACCGGGTAGATCTACAATAAATCCGTCTGTTGTGCGCAGATGGTAAACGGCTTGCACAACGGTTTTTTCTTTTGTCCCGAATATAATTTTCTTTGATACCAATAATTTCTGCTTTTTGGTGAGCTAAATAAGCTCTATCGAAAATTAATGTGAGCTGATCATCGGTCAAATTAAATAACTTTGTGGCATAAACAAAAGTATGGTTACGGATTAAGTCTTCTCTCACGAGACTTTTTATTCCAAAATATTGTGGCAATACATCTCTCTCGAATGAATTGATTACATACTCGCAAAAATCAGATACTTTGATCTTATTATCTATCCCGAAAACTGATGAAATAAGATTATTTGATGATCCAGTTCTTAATTTAACAATAATACTGGTTATTGTTGCCTGTTATTTTAGACACAATTCTGCTGTCAAATTCAAAATCAATTCAAAATAAACACAAACAGAGAGAGCCATTGAACATTTGAGGAAAAGCCTCGCCTAAAAAATAAAGGCCCTAACACGCAAACTGACTAAGAGCGATATAGAATGAGAGCCTGATTATAACAGATATACATGGCGTTGGTAGTTGCGCCGCGTAATACCAACTACCGTGCGGCGCAACTGGCAACGCCATATTTTCTGTTACAATCAGGCTCCCTGGATATGTGGGATGTAGGGCTAAGACATGAAGGCCAAAACAGTTAAGTAAATATAAAATATAAAATATAAAATAAAAGAATAATGATATAAGCATGGGTATAACGCTCTTGTATCTAAACGGAAGAGTAAGGAATGGACGAGCGTGGTACGAGCTTATGAATGTATATAACAAGGATCTCAAAAGTCATGGAACTATATAGATATGCGTCTGTGTATAAATTTATGTACATTGTGATATGATATCACGTATATAGATATATTCGCTAGCTTAAAATTCCACAACTTTTTAGTTTACAAGTGCGTTCAAATTCACGATTCATTTTTCAGAATCTTTTGAGGTTATGTAGTAAAAACATGGAGAAAACGGGGTTTTTCGGTTTTTGAGAATGTTGTGAAATAAAACTAAAAACTAAAGTATAAAAATAATGCTTTAAATTGCTGATTTTGATTGTAGTGGAAAAGATTCATGTGAAACTGTAAATTACCGTTCATTTAGACACTGAATTTAGAGGTTATATAGCGAAAGCTTAAAAACAACGCCGAAAAAACGAGGTTTTTCGGTTTTTGGAGCATGCTGTAGGAAAAAATAATAGTTTTAATAGCTTATTTCGATTTTAAAGGTAAGAATACATATAAAAATATGAATTATCATTAATTTAGGTGTATGTTGTTAAGGTTATGAGTCAAACACTTCAGAAAAATGCCAAAAAAGCAGTGTTTTCGATTTTTAGGCATTTTGGACATTAAAAATTATAATAATACCTATGCCATTCGAAAGAACGGAAAAAATCCATAAAAAGCATTATTTTAATGTTGGCCAAAAATTTCCAACATAACCTAAAATATCACTGAAAATTTCAAATATTTTTCCTGGGCTTAATTTTCAAGATAAAAATCTGAAAAAAATCAGACTGTTTTGTATTATTAAAACACGCTTTCATGAATTTTTTCAGATTTTTTGCAGCAATACAGCGTCTAAAAAAATTTTTTTTAATACGTTTTTGCCCATAGCGAACCCAAAAAGGCACCTAGGGACTTGAAAATTTAACTGAGTGAGTTTTTATTATGTCCTTTCGAATGGCCAGACCTAAAACTGAATCGAGCATGGTGCAATTTTGACCATCTTATCCCGCTATAGCCTTTACCTGGAACAAGTATTACAACGTTCGTGAATACAAACGTGAAGATTAAATATTGATCAAGGTTAAAAAAGCAATGTGGTTAAATACTCACCAGGTGTACATGAGTTTAGTCAATAAATATGTGGTTAAAAACCCATATAATGGTACAAAATATACTATTTATTACATATTTGCAAGTTGGTGTGATGTTAAAGTTTTTAGAACTATTTTTTTATTATTATGTTAAAGCTGCATGGCAACGTAAAACCATCAATTTGGGGGTTGCTGACCCTGAAAAATCGGATAAATTTTTAGGAAGGATATATGAACAAAGCAGTCAATGTAACTTATGTGTCTGAATGCGACACTAAACAATAATGTGTTAAATAAATATGTTAAAATTTTATATATTGGTACTTGTAACAGTAGCAAACATCTATCAGTAAAAAAAAATATGTTGGGGTTATAGCGTAGTATATCCTAAATATTATGTTTAAACATTTTAAATCAATTATGTAAGGAATGACTGAAATAAGCAAGCATTAACACATGTAACTAAAGGAACAAGGATAAAATAAAATATTGATAAGGCCCTATATGTTTTAAATTAACATTTGGTGCCTAAAAGTTAAATGAAAGTTACGAGTATGATGCTGAGTTGTTAATTAATGAAGACAGAGAGATGAACTGTCTTATTTGTGTATAAAATAGAATATAGAAACCTATTACAGAAAAATAATTTATATTGTAATGTGGGGTTAATCTGTAATGTAACTTGAAATATTATGTTTGACAATTATATAGATGGAAAGACTTGAATAGAATATTTAGACTAAATATAGGCAAACATCAGTACAAATACCTAATGTAGCCAGGATATCTAAAAGATTAAGAAGGCCCTAGAGGTTTGGGAGACACCATCTCTCCCAAACTATTTACCTTTGCTCTAAAAGGCATTTTTAAAAAACTAGAATGGAACAATAAGGGTATCAACGTCGACGGATCATACTTAAACCACTTGCGATTCGCAGATGACATAGTTTTAATAGCCGATATTATCCAAGAACTAAATAATATGTTAAAACAATTAAATGCAGTTTCAGGAGCGGTAGGCTTAAAAATGAACTACAGCAAAACAGAAATACTGAGCCGAGACCAGACAAATATAACAATACAAAATCATACCATAGAAAATGTTGAACATTATGTATATCTAGGTCATGTTATCAAACTAGGCTGAAATTAAAAGAAGAACACAACTGGCATGGGGCGCTTTCGGCAAATTAGCATATATCTTGAAAAACACCTCCCTTCCTGTAAACTTAAAGAAAAAGGTGTATAACACATGCATACTACCAGTTTGTACTTACGGCTTGGAGACAGTATAATTATAATTAAAAAAAATAAATATGCTAAAATATTTTTTTTAATTTATCAAAATATTGGACACATAGATATTAATTTAAGAAAAAAGACTTAAATATATCTAACAGAATGTAAGTCAGATCTAGAAATATACAAACATTACTAATATTACGTCTATAAGGTAACAAAAAGACCATATGAACTAAAAATGTCTGTAGGCACTGAAAAACTTCCAAATGAGAGTTATCCTGTTTTGCCTTCTAGCCACAGAATTAGCAGTGAAGCAAAGTAGTTTTGTTAAATTTTTCTAAATAAACAATCATCACTAATACAAAAAGATTTACTCTTATGTCAATTTAAAAAGTTTATAAATAAATATGTTATATGGATTAGCTAATTATCATATTTTAGTTTTCCTTTAAATAAAATTAACTTTTGATAATTAATTAATAATTTAGAAAAGTTTGGTATTTTATTTCGACATATAACAGCTAGTATACTCGTTTCTGCCATTTGGTATATAACCATATTTTTTAAAGTCTGTTTTGTTAAAAGGTTCAATGTTACATTTGTTAATAAACATAGTTTATATCTGTTTTGTTAGAAGGTCCAATTCAATGTAAGGTTTTTGTTATATTTGTATTTGTAACAACTGTGTACGTGAAATCAAAATAAATATGTAATGTTTCTTTTTAAGCCAGTTCAAAATTATTTGAAAAAGATATTTACCTTTGAAATTTTTTAGGAAAGAAAAGCCTTTTTTTCTCCTCCCCAAGTCAGTCCTCCCCAAATGAAAAAATTCTTATTCACAACTTAGCTATCCAACCGAAACACGAGTAGCCGTTCTCAAACGTTACAATTTATTTGCTTACCCTATCTTTAAGCCCAGTAATTATACAGTTCGCCCTTTTAACTTCCTATAAGCAAATTATAAATTGTTACAAATTCACGACATTAGATTCAATAGAGTTCAGTATAGAAAAAGATTAATTTGCAGCAAATAAGGTATATAACTATTTTTTACAAATAAACGTATTTGAAACTAACAGCAATAATGTGTCTAATAATGTAACGGTTTTACATAATAAATGTATGTGTGTTTAAAAGTGGTACGTTACCCCATGTAGCAGCTACCGAAAACGACGCCTTTTTCGACATATATAGGAGAAAAAGTATTGCCGGTAGTGTAGCGGGCAGCTACCGTTTAACTTAGACACGACTGTCTTATTTGGCAGATGCAACTAGTCTGACTGAAAACAGATTTTGGTTTAATAGTTGTTTTTTACAAGTCAAGGCTACACGTGGTTGTATAATTACTTACGCAATCTGCAATTTTACCAAAATACACTCATTTTTATGTTTTATTGTTCACAACAATGTATGAATAAACAGTCTATTCTTTGCAACATTGAATTGCCTACCATTCATTTTTCGATAGTGTCTGGGTAGTTATAGGCAAAATATTATCTAGTTATACGGGGAGAAACAAAACATAAAGTCTGTTAATATTTTAACAATGTTTATATAAAGTTGCGAAACTACAGTAAAGACCATCGGAAGATATAAAGAAAACAGTATTAGACCATCGGATTTCAATATATAAGAGCAACCACGCTTTTATCCCTTATACCTTTGTATGTACTGAAAATATCATATGAGATAAGCAGAAAAAAAAACAAATTTAGAGTTAAGCTGTGTTCGTTTTTATGAAAATCGAATTTTCCGCAACTTTTCCAGGGTAAAACTTTTTCTTATCGTGAAAACTAAAAAACTTTCAAATGGCATAAGGGAAAAAATCACTGACACTGACCCATTACCATTACATGTTTTGATCATAATTCACATTTGGGGCACCATCAGCCTTTATGCCAAATTTTGTAAAAATATAATCAATACTCCTCTATTGATTCGTAAAATGGCACAAGGCAGAAAATCGTCGCAGCACATGCGATTTTCTTTACAAATAAAAATTAAATTTTCATGCAGATTTCCTTAGGAGACACAGTTTTCCCATATTTTACTCATCTTGATTTCATCTTTCAGTACTCTTAAAGGCATAAGGGTTAACATCTTAGCTGAACTTTGTGCTTGAACCATGTGGTCACTTCAATGTTTATAGATGTTTGTTGCGGAAGTATTGTTTCTCGGCCCCGACACATCGCGTCGAATCATTAGACAGCCACACCATAACTAGCTTATCATATGGGTATATTTATGCTGTGAGAACTAATATCATCCCTTATGATGCATGTCACAGGAGGAAAAGTGTTGATTAATCGATATTCTAGAGAGCTGGCGGAGTCTGGGGAATTATAACCTTGTCATGGTGTTTGAGTAGGATGTATTGAAATCTCTGGTTCACTAATTAAAATTGGTATGCGTAAATTTAAGAAATTAGGTAAACGGTAAAAGCTTTGACCGTAAAAAGTGACGTACCTATATTCCCATAATCGAAAGGCAAAACTTAAATAGGAGTAATTAGGAAATTCATAGAACAACAAAGGTACGTACAGATCACGATGAAATTAATTACGAGTAAAATAATTTAATCCTAAAAAAATAGTGTAATACCGACGCCGCTGGAAATGTGGAATTTCTCAAGAGTTGACAGTTTTAAAATGCGGTCTTGCGAATGAATCACCTCTCCAATAAATTGTTGGAGTAAATGTGGTCGTGATTATAAAACGAAATACATCAAAAAGTATATTAATACTTTAAATTTTAAATCGTTTTTATTTTATATTATTTGGACTTTATTTCTGATATTAGATAAAATTTTTACATTTTATGTTGAGGTACCTGTTTAATATAAAGAAACTAATCTTTGTCTGATGGTTATTTTTTAATTGCTAAAAACAATCGTTATCAACAAAATTAAGCTTTTTTATTTAAAACTTTACAAAACTGATAATATGACTGGAAGTATAATCAAATGATTATATCTTTGTAAAAAAGTTCTTACCAGACCAGATGCCTTCTTTATATTAATTGATTTATCAACTATATGTTGTTATATATGGTTATATGTTTGCTGATTATCAGAATTTATCATGAGAATGTAATATCCGTTAATTACATGATTACCTTTTATAAATTATAAAGCGTCGATCTATTTTTTAATATTAATATTTGTGTCTGTTGGATTTTATGTAAACTTTTTCAATTTAACAGGCTGCAATTACCTGCTCAACACTTCAACGGCAAATGAACATCTCTCTACAGATCCACTTACCGATATTTCCTATCTAAACTTAGTGATAACTGGAGTACACTTCAATCCACAAAAGTGCCTCGATCTTTTCAGCAGCAAAATTAAAATTTCTAACTTGAGTTTTGAGGTTGCTATACAAGATGTCGAGAAACTTTTGCTATTTCTGTAAACATTAATTACAATTTGGCAGTAAAACAAATATTTGTATACCTTGTTTTGCCCATTCAAATTAGATATAAGTCATTTTTTTTTTAAATTTTCGCAGAAAGTTGGTTATTTTCGTTATCAAGATACGGCGTGAAATATTATTTCTAAAGTACTTTACATGTATATTTATATATATCCTCTACAATAACAGCTTATCTTATAGATGAAAAGCGGTTAATTGGGTACACAGCTGATTGAGAGCCAAGTGTACCTACTCTACTACTAGTGTGTATTAATGTATTTGGGTATGAATTGTCTAAAAAGAGTCGATAAAGGATTTTTAGGGTTTTATAATAGAGAGATTGATTTGAAATGTGTAAAATTATGTTTTTCATTTCTTTTTTGAGATTAATATAATGTACTATGCTTATGATATGACCAATAATTAATGTATCTTCCGGAGCTAAGAGGTTTCCTATATCCTATATACCTATTCAATCGACATCGACAATTTGAGCCAGGTTTACCACTCTCTTATCTTACAAAATAAATAGAACCTATTCTTCAGTTAAAATTTGGCTTATTTTCCATTCAGAATAATAACACAATCATGCCCTATTTCCAAATTTCATTAAAACATAAATTAAAAATAATATATCAAATATTTCCGCCATACAAATCCACCCGTCCAACTAATCATGCAATGATTCCTGTATAAAATCATAATAGTCTCAAACCTGGGAATTTGGTGACATATGGCCCTTAAAAATTTTCGGTATCGCGTTACGTTGTTTGCATAGATTGCAATAAATCAGAGCTTTGTTTGCCTTCAGTGGAGAACCATATAAATGAAGCCAAATGTTCGTTTAAAAATTTTTAAATGTTCGTATCTACGAATATGAACATTATTTTCTGCAGAGTTTATGTGTTTTTTGTTTTGTTTTATTTTGTTAAGTTAGTTTTAAATAATGAGTAAAGTTTACAGTAGATATATAATAACATCGATAATATACTACATATTGAGTTGTAACTTATGAACTATAAACATCTGTATTTCTTATAAACTCTATGTCATCTGTTATATTTTAGAGAACTGATGAAGCTTTAGAAATATAAAGCGAAACGTCTTCGATAAACTTATGAAGTAGTTGACTTCTTTTTTTTATTTGCCAACCTGACTGACCGCGTAAACCTCTGAATTCACTAGTTGAATATTTTAGAAATATATATATATATATATATTTATATATATATATATATATATACATATATATATATATATATATATATATATATATATATATATATATATATATACGAATATATACCTATATTTATTTATTTATATAGAGACTTCTCTTCGATGGCGAATTAGGTGAACTCTGAGTCCAAGCTTGCTGGAAGCTACTGTGCGAAGAATAACCTTTTATTCAGATAATACACATACATTTTACTCTTGCAAAACACCAGATTTTACACTTTTTATGTAGATAAAAGACGATAAAATGAAAGTAGACGGTTGTCTTTCTTGTCAACTCGAGTTCCATCATCCTTCTAGATATGTTTTAAGGTTTCACCCATCACTAGAAAGGCAGATAGTAGGAACTGTATCATTATGTTGCTCAGTGGTGTTTCTGCAAAATATTCTATGTATGTAGTGGCACCTGCACCAAAAAAACTCCCCAACACATTTTTTTTGCAATTGTAAAAAGTGATATAATGCAAAATGCGGCTGCTAAAAAGTTGAATTATTTTGGTCATTAGCATGTACCAGTTTTCAACGTCAGTCATCCTCCAATGTTGAATCGTCATCAATATATATCAATCGTATAAAGTAAAATTTTTTACTGTATTTATATTGTTTTTGAAATTTATTTTGTCTTTTTGCTGTGTAAGGCGAATGAAACTACAGGTTTCGCAGTCAATATCCCAACCACACACACGCAACTTACCGTTTGGGCTAAAAACGCAAAAAAAAACATATTTGCGACATATCTTGAATAATATTTTTTGCAGATGTCGGATTAATGGAAATTTTTCAAATTTCATATAAATGGCATTTCAAAGATTCGTATTTATTTTCCGCTCTATGTGAATTTTTGTAACATTACCTCCATTTTTAGGCTAACTTGACACGAGTAGTATTCGTTATGAAAAATGCCAAAGTAAGTGTCGTCTCCTATTATTGCGACTGACATTTTGATTAATTTCTAATACATTATTTACTTAAATGTTTCCTAATAGACTAATGAACGTGTTTTGTTGTTGATTGTATACCGTCTCCAATATATCAACAATTAGCAAACACTAACCGCGCGTGTTAGGTTGACTTCCGAAATTGCAATCAAGGACAAACTCTAAACCTTTGCCCGATCGAAAAGGATTATTTTCTTTTAATTAATTGTGATAAATTTCCTTTTTATATTTAATGACTCTGAGTTAGTCAATTAGCTAGAATATTTGTAATAAGTTGTTTTATCTTTTATTTCATACAACAAATTTAATTAAATGACACAGGCCTCAGACCCAGAAAAGAGTATACTTTTATGTATACGAAGTTTTTAGTGTATTAAATACGAATCTAGGCTCGAAACTGCCAAATTAACCCTGGCTGAGATGTCCCAACCTAAAAATGCAAAACTATTGTTATTTTTGGTTATTTTTAAGGTTATGTACACTCGTTAATTTTTTCTTTTCGAAAATAGTACGCCTTACGCCTTGAAGTATTCTCTTTTAATTGGCATGGCTAAATAGGAGAATGGAGTTTTATGAAATTATTAAGTTTTCTTTTTTTATAAAATCTATCTTGCTTTAACCCAAACGATTGTTTGAGTATTTTACATCTATATTTAAGCAAGAAGATATTTTTCTTAAGTGACCATCAGTAATCTTCCATCATTCGTACATCGTCACGACCTTGAAAATGACCCCCTTCTTCTGCTTGAAGTTTTGGTGAGATCGCTCTCCCATCTCTTCGCTTAATGCATCTACATTTTCTTTCTATGAAATAATTTAAATGAGAAAACAGAAAGTATAATTTCAAGATTATGAAGCAGCCTTGTTTTTGAAAATTTTTTTAGAATTTATATACCACTATTTCATATTGTGTATCTCGATGATATTCTAGAAAATTGTGAACAACTTGTTTAAAACTAAACCGAGCTTTTTTTTTCTGTAAATGTCCTAGTTTTATCGAAATCGTCCTTTTTCATTAGCTTTCTAATGTCATTGCCGACAAAAACAATGTAGGTGGTTTGTAGGGGTTGATAGGGTTAGAGGTGTTTTGTTTCGATCAGTAAACTCAATTAGTGATTGTGATTTTATTTTGATATGATACAAAAAGTAATTAATCTTAGGCATTCCAGCGGTAGGTGGCTTTGCCTGCTTGAGGATTGAAAGGGACGGTTTCTAGGGATTGGTTGGGTCTGGGGTGTGTAGGTTTGGGAATGTTATATTTAGGATTATTTGATTTGGGTTGTCAGGCTTGAGGTTGTTGTAATAAGGTTTTATGATTTTGAGATTTCTAAATTTAGATTTCCCATTGTACTATTTATATTCATATGGTTTATAGGTTTTTTAAAGATAAGAAATTTTAAAATACGATATTTTGGCGGAAACCAGAGCTATCTGAATAAACTAAACGTCATTTAAAAGACCAAGATCTATACTGTAAGACAGTAATAACAGTTTCTGTAGTGTATCGTATTATTCCGAAAATAGCACAGAAGATCCACATCATAAAAATGCGTAGGTATATTAGTAACGTCAAAACTGAATAAGTATGTAACCATTTTCGTACCAACCTTGAATATAATTTTACTTTAATTAACTCGTTGACTACCAAGGCACTGTCAAGGAAACGGCTCCATGACGCCACGATATGAAATAAAAATAATGAATCAAATATGCTGAAAAACTTTATTTTTAACATTTTCACGTGCTTTCTACTCATTTTTTTTTTGTTAAAATTGTTTCGAGATATCTCGTGGTCGGGCGTCCCCGATCAGGATGGGTATTCTAACGCTCAACCACGAGATATCTCGAAACAATTTTTACATGCTGTTTAGAGATTCCGGTAGTTTTCGGCCGTTGTCGCCGTCGAACCACTGGTAGGATAGCCGAGTCTGCAGAACCACGTGTTTAGTATCTCTGTTGAGTTGGCGTGCGATGCAGCTGTTAGTCTTTTGTGTTTTATTGGTGAATTCGTTTCAGTTTTCGCGTTTTTTTATAAATAGTGTTCAGAAAACGAGGCTTAACTTCAGAGGAACTCGGAAACTATGTAAACATGAATGGGTCTGAATGAGAAGAGTTCCTAAAGGATATTTCAGATGATGACTCGGACTATGAACTATCAAATGAGCAAGGTTCAACAAGTTCAATAAGTTCAACAGCAAGCGACGAGAGCCCTTTGTCACATTACTAGAATTAGAATTAGAACAACCTACTATAGAGCCAACTGCTGAAATATCCAACGAAGAAGAATGGTGTGATGTTGAGAATGACCCACCAACTTTTGATTTTTTTACACAAGATGTTGGGCTAATACATAAAAGTGAACTGACTATCGAAAATCTGGTTAACTTGTTTTTTTCTGATGGATTTTTCAACATGTTGGTTCAACAAACAAATTTGTATGCCGCCTAAGAAATTCAGAAAAATATACTTACAAGGTCTTCTCGAATAAATAGATGGGTTGAAACTGACAAAAATGAACAACGAGTATTTATTGCCCTATTGTTACACATGGGCTTATGTACTTTACCATCAATTAAATATTACTGATCTCAAAATATTATGTATAAAATGCCATTTTGGAGGTTAGTAATGAGTAGAAATAGATTTTATTTACTATTAGGTTTTTTGTATTTTGCCGACAACTCGGAACAAACAGAGGATCGATTATACAAAATAAGGCCAGTCCTCAGTCATTTTAACGAAATGATGGGAGAGAATTATGTTCCCGAAAAATTCTTATGCATTGATGAATCAATGATCCTCTGGCGTGGTAGATTATTTTTTCGGCAGTACATAACAAACAAAAAACATAAGTATGATGTGAAACTATATGAACTGTGTGAATCCCATGGAGTGGTTCCGAAAATTAGAATTTATTGCGGCAAATCTGAAGCCAACGACACCACTGTTGATATGGGACATAGTACATAGGTCGTACTGCACTTACTGGATAAATATTTGGGCAAGGGATATATTGTCTATATAGACAATTTTTAAAATTCAGTAGCCCTTACCAAGAGTATGACAGCCAGAAAAACATACGTCTAGGGAATAATCGTCATAATCGAGGGAATCCAAAATACGTGATCTCAAAAAAACTTAAAAAGGGCGAGTGTGTATGACAAAGAAATAAATCGGTAGTTGTGTGTGAAAATACAAAGGCGAAGTTTTAATGATTTCAAATATGCACAAAGTAGAAATGGTCGAGGTCCATGCCAGAAGTGGGAAAGTTGCCTGGAAACCTAACATAATCAAGGATTACAACGCTGGAATGTCAGGTATAGACCAGTCAGATCAAATGCTAAGTTACTACAGTGCTCTAAAAAAACCATAAGGTAGCCAAAAAAAGTAGCTTTGTATATTGTCGAAATATACATAAACAATGCATACTTGCTCTACCGTAAGTTAACAAGCACCAAAATAAAATCTTTAAAATTTCGAGAGATGTTTATTTCGACGCTCCTTGGTGATAATATGCCAAAAGCTACACCAAAGCCTCCAACAAAATTTCATTACCTTGAAAGTATACCACCAACAGAAAAGAAACAACGACCAACAAGAGCTTGCCGCATATGTACCACTTAAGAACAAGGTATATACCACATATACCACCGCATATGTACTACCAGAAACAAGGTATAGATGTGGTGCATATGTGATCCTTCAAACTCGACTACTTATTCTCCCATTTAAACCTCTTACTTATTACTTAGGACGCCGTTATCAAATTTCTTGACACAGGGCACAGCTTATAACAAACGGCGATTAATTAACTTTAAAATTTGCTATACTGCATATTTTCCTCAAATCACCTTCTTCTCACCACACACATGGAATAAAGGGAATTTTGCCGATTTTTCACCACTCTTATGAAACAGTGCTTCCCGCCTAGAACCTACATTGTTCTCCTTCTATGACCGCTGGCTATCCCATCTTCTTGTGCCAATCTTCGTACATCGTCGCACTAGATTTACATCGTGGCCAGTAGAATCTCTTTATACTTGGAAATCGCCAGCTGACAAGGTCGATAAAATCGTTAGTAACCAAATTGACTATATTTTAATAAACCACAGATATCGAAACGCAATACAATCTGTGAAAGCGTACCCAGGTGCAGACGTGGCATCGGACTACAATCCTCTTGTAGCAAAATTCCGACTTCACTTAAAAAAGATATAAAAAACCTACAAAAGTGATAAACTAAACATACAAAAATTAGAATCACAAGAAGTCAAAGAAAAACTGAAACAAGAAATTAATGCAAACCTAGAATCCACACCGGAATCAATTGATGGTGATGTAGAACAACAGTGGCAATTCTTTAAAAATGCAATTATCGAACCAATTCGCAGAGAACTCACAACAACCAGATGCAAGAAAAGAAATTGGATGACAGAAGAAATCTTGGAAGTGATGGAGGACAGAACAAGGCAAATGAATATCAACATAACTCAGTATCAACAGCTGTATAATCAAAGAAGAAGGAAAATAAGAGAAGCTAATAGTATCCATAAGAAAGTTAAAGAATTAGCTGTGGTAGTAAAACTCAAAACCTCAAGCATACTATTAGACAAACAATGAAATATTTAAGAGGAGACAGAACAAAAATTAGGAAGATGGAAAGAATATATAGAGGAATTATTCCATGACCAGAGACAGAAAGATATATATGAAGATAATCAGAGTAAAGACGAGGGAGCCGAAATAACAAACTCAGAAGTTATGCATGCAGTAAAGTCCATAAAAAATAATAAAGCTGCTGGTCCAGATGAAATACCAAGTGAATTGCTAAAACTGGCCAATGAAAAAAACATAGATCTTTTTGTCCAACTACTAAACACAATCTATTGCACAGATATTATTCCACGTGAAATGCTGACATCAATATTTTTTTGTCTACCAAAGAAAGTAAATGCCAAAGAATGTAGTGATTATTGAACGATCCGTCTAATGTCACATACCTTAAAAACCGTGCTAAAAATCATCCTTAATTGAATATTAGTGATTCCCAGTTTGGATTTCGGAATGGAATGGGCACAAGAGGGGCACTATTTTCTTTTAACGTGCTAACCCAAAGATGTTAATCCAGATCTTTATGCATGCTTTATAGACTACAAGGCATTCGATAAGGTAAAACATCACCGACTTATAGAAGTACTCAAAAACAAGAATCTGGATGTGAGGGATGTAACATTAATATCAAATTTATACCGCAGCCAACGATCAAATGTGAAAATTGGAAGAGAAGTCAAGATAAAGAGAGAAGTCAGGCAAGGTTGCATACTGTCGCCGTTATTGTATAATGCTCATTCTAAAGAAATCATACAAGAAGCTTTGGTAAACGAGACAGTTGACATAAAAGTGAACGGAAGTTTAATTAACAACATTAGGTATGCCGATGATACAGTCATAATAGCCGACTTGGAAAACTTAGAAAGAATAATGAACAAAATATTAAGATATAGTGGAGAATACGGACTCTCTGTTAACATCAAAAAAACCCAATTCATGTAAATTAGCAAGAACAGCAATACAAACAAAATATTAAGGGTAGGCGGCCAGCAGATTGAGAGAGTAAAAAGATATACTTACTTGGGAACGATAATCACAGCAAATAACGATTATACTGCAGAAATAAGAGTCAGAATTGAAAAAACACGTGCCAACTTCGTGAAAATGAAAATCATTTTATACAGCAAAGATCAGACATTGGCCCTCAGAATAAGGCTAATTGAATGCTATGTACACAGTGGACTCTACTATGGAGCTGAATCATGGACATTAAACCGGAATATAATAAATCGACTTAACGCAATTGAAATGTGCTTGTGAGAACCTCTTAAAAAAATGAAAGTGAAATCCTGAATTTCTTTTAGCAAAATTAAAAAAAATATATAATACAAGCATATTAAACTTAACTAAAGACATGAAATAAGTTTCGTATAAGCTAAGATAAATAAACTAGTGCTAATAATTATTCAAATGGATTGATAAAAACACAGGGGGAAAGTATAAACCTGCTATGATAACATTTTATAATAGAACTAAGAGATGAGTGGTCATCGTGGATGAACTAAACGGGAATTATTCAGTATCTAGAAAAAATGGTAAGTGGCCTTTTACACTATTATTAATAATAATATATCAAGCACATACTACTGGCTATATAGCCAGTAAGAAATTTTAAAATTATAGCAAAAAAGTGATCAATGAAGATTTGAAACATTGCTGAGAAATTGTTACTCTTCCACTGAATATAAAGAATTGTATATAGGAAGTTCTACAAAAACCTGGTGAAAAAGCTATACTAGATACAAGTTAACCTACCCATGAAAGAGACAAATAAATATTTTTTTAAAAAAAGAAAAGAAATAAAAACTTAAAAGCTACTTAAAAGGAATAATTCAGTCTCTTTCATTTGGGTAAAGGGACTTGCTGGTATCTCGACTAATACCAAAGCAGATTATTTTGCTAAAGAAGCGGCTTCAAAAGAATTATAAATTAGTTGGCTCAATAGAAGTGATTTAGTCTTGCTGCTTAAACCAGAATTAAAAGAAAACTGGGACATTGAATGAAATGCTTTCTGTAACAGAAGTAACAACCCTTATACAAAAATTCACCCTGTTTTACCTACTGCGCCTTTTGCTGCAAGATGTCATCCCAATAGAAAAGTATATTCAATGTTTGTTAGATGCCTTGTTAATAATGCTACTGTAAAAGCCTATTTTCGTAGATTTAATTTAAGTGAAACAGAACTTTGCGATTTTAATGGTAACATTGACGATATCAATCATTGGATGTTCGGGTGCATATTCTAATGATGCTGCTATTAAGTATATATTGGAAAATCTTATAAAAGATCAAATACCTCTTCGTTAGTACCAATCTTCTATTTTATATATCTCTCGTCATAATATTAGGCTTAACCAATTTTTTTGGGAATATTTAAAAAAGAAAAATTTAGGATGAAATGTGTAATGTGAATATTTAAATGTATAAATCTAGCTTTGGTCCCCCTGTCTATCTTTATGTTATATATTTATCTCCTAGCCGTTGCCTGTCTTGCGTTGTAATAAAGTCGCTATGAAAGGCACCTTAGCGTGAAAATATCCCTATACTATGTAACTCCTTGTTGGTTCTAAATATTCACTTTACGTTGGTTAGGGCCTTAAATGTAACGAGTGAAAGTATGGTTTCTTCTCAAGCTACTGATTTTTGTGTTACTGATGTTTACATTATATTTTTAATTTATCTCTAGGCGAAGTACTATTTTGTTAATAAATGTTTACCATTTCTTAAACATTTATAGCGCAGCTTTTTTCATATGGGCGATAGAAATATGGAGTCAAGTATACATGAATATTTTGTGCCATTAGTATGGCGTTCCGTAATCTGTCAAAATTTCGCACTTGAATTATTGTTTTCATAAAGTTGTACATTTATAAGTCCCCGCGTAGAGAATATGAGGCATAACAGCTAAAAGCTGTTTTAAAATAAAAAGTTTTTTAAATAGATGATAAATGTTTTACATTTTTCATATTTTTTTTAATCAAATTTTTTTCTCTACGCGAAATATGGAACTTTCGGGGTTAATTTAAATGTTTTATTACTTCCTATAATGTGGGCTCGTATAATCCTATATCCTCTATAAGCTAGGAATTTTTTTCAGAGTTATTGTCCAGTTTCGGTAATAGCGTGCGGAGGTTTTAAAATCAAATTCTCCGCCTGTTAATTAATTTTATTCTTTAGAATATTTTAGTACTGATTTTTTACTTCTGAGCCATTATGATTGCCAACCTCCGTAGGGAGACGGCACTCTAAGAAGAAGAAGACTCCTGATTTTTGTTTTGAAAAGTTATTGACACAATCTGTCTACATTGACATTAAATGTTTCTAATGACTATCAGTTTACTTAATTTGTAAATTACGTAAACCTTTTAAAATAACTTGTAGAAAGTATTTCAGTAAATGATCACATTTTAAAAGTCGAAAATAAGATTGTTCTTAACCTAATAAATATTTAAACAGCCTAATTAAAACTAATACCTAGTAGGTAAATCAGATGATGTGGCCCTCTTGAGTCTTTCACTTTCCTTTGGTAATGTTCTGAAGCTATTTTCTTGTGGCATTTTAAATTAATTACTATTTAACTGGGAATAAGCCACAATTAAAGGTTAAAATACGTTTATTGACGTTTCAATTTCCACTTCGGAAATCGTTCTCAAAATACAAACATTAGTAAATTAAACAAATTTTGTTTTTGTTAGGTACTTAGTGAAAATTCTTCTATTAATTTAATTTTATCTGACTTATCTATATTGACAATTCAGACATACATTATACATTTTAAAGTAGACGACTTTAAAATGATATTGCCAATATTGTTGAGTTGCGTTCCTGGGACGAATTTACTTATAAGATAGTTCATTCGATTACATGAAATCAACTTTAACTTGAGAGTATCCGTCAGAAAAGATCATAACATGTAATTCGTCTTTAAAAAGACAAATACATGCCATGATGACAGTAAAATTCTCCCGTTAGTGATTACATAGTAAATTATGAGGGAAAAACCAGGAAAAAAACCTCATAATACTATCCCGACATGGTAAGTATTTGATCTTGCATTTATTTTACCTTCAATAAATTCCGATTTTATATGTTTGTTATTTAAAAAATATAAATGATGTATTCTCTATATGTTACTGACTTACCAATACTGGTATTTTCTTTTTAATAACTTCCTCTTTCAATATGGGTAACCAGATCCTACTACATTCTGCCGAGGAATTCGCGACACAATTGGTCTCATTTAGCATAATTAGAGCCGCTTCTTTGATTTTTTTCTTTTTACCATCCGTTTCTTTTAGGACTATATTTGAATCATTCCATTGAACCCTATGTTCATTATCCCATGCATGTTTACATATTTGAGATCTATCAAATTCTCTATTTTTAATATAGGATTGATGTTCATCAATGATATGTAAACATGCATGGGATAATGAACATAGGGTTCAATGGAATGATTCAAATATAGTCCTAAAAGAAACGGATGGTAAAAAGAACAAAATCAAAGAAGCGGCTCTAATTATGCTAAATGAGACCAATTGTGTCGCGAATTCCTCGGCAGAATGTAGTAGGATCTGGTTACCCATATTGAAAGAGGAAGTTATTAAAAAGAAAATACCAGTATTGGTAAGTCAGTAACATATAGAGAATACATCATTTATATTTTTTAAATAACAAACATATAAAATCGGAATTTGGTATTTATTGAAGGTAAAATAAATGCAAGATCAAATACTTACCATGTCGGGATAGTATTATGAGGTTTTTTTCCTGGTTTTTCCCTCATAATTTACTATGGAATCACTAACGGGAGAATTTTACTGTCATCATGGCATGTATTTGTCTTTTTAAAGACGAATTACATGTTATGATCTTTTCTGACGGATACTCTCAAGTTAAAGTTGATTTCATGTAATCGAATGAACTATCTTATAAGTAAAGTCGTCCCAGGAACGCAACTCAACAATATTGGCAATATCATTTTAAAGTCGTCTACTTTAAAATGTATAATGTATGTCTGAATTGTCAATATAGATGAGTCAGATAAAATTAAATTAATAGAAGAATTTTCACTAAGTACCTAACAAAAACAAAATTTGTTTAATTTACTAATGTTTGTATTTTGAGAACGATTTCCGAAGTGGAAATTGAAACGTCAATAAACGTATTTTAACCTTTAATTGTGGCTTATTCCCAGTTAAATAGTAATTAATTTCTTTGGTAAGTTTATTGGATCACTTGCTAGTTTTTTGGTTGTAATTTCACTTGTTCCCGATAGGATATACTAACTTTTTAATCACTTTTGAGCAGTCGAAATGTTAAGATCCATATGAATTATGCTGTATACCATGGCGCCTTCACTAGTATGCATGAGATCTTGTTTTGGTACCTTTGGATAATGTCTATGTTGGAGTTGCTGTCAGTATCCCATAGTTGGATACCATAAGTTCAAATATGGGATAGTGTGATTGGTGGACATTTATCTCCTTGTATAGTAAATATTAGATAAACAGGTCTACTGGCATTTGTTTCGCCAAATATGTAAGCCAGCCGCCAGCTTTAACCCTGGTATGTAGTATGGATCAGCATATGTTGCAACTAGCGTTGAATTAATTGCAGGTAGATCGGCAGTAAATAGCAAGTAGAGGATTGGCCCCAGTACGCTTTCTTGTGGTATCCGGGGTTGAGTTCATTTTGATTTGGATGTTTTGAATTCCCAGATAAAATTTGACCATTTCATAGAAGGGGTATGGTAATTTTTATATTTTATTTTTTAAAGTAGGGCTTTATGCATACTTTAACAAATTCGTTACTTACGACTAAAAAAGCTGCACTATAGTATCTTTTGCCTTCTAGGTCGTTGCCAATTTTTTCTACCACACGATGAATTAATAAAACGCTGCCATGTTTGTTTCGGAAACCAAATAAATTAATGGCCGTAAGTTTTCTCAAAAGTAATTACTATTTTAATGGGAATAAGCCACAATTAAAGGTTAAAGTAAGTTTATTGACGTTTCAGTTTCCACTTCCAAAGTCGTTCTCAAAATACAAACAATGTTTATATAAGTATAGTCAGATTCTGAAGAAAATGCGAATACATCCGTCGACACAAACACTAAAGACATGAAACATTTTTAAACAAAATGCATTTCGCGTTTTGATGGTAAAAAGGACACCGATGTAAATGCTTTTATTAGTACCGTAGAAACTTAAATATTGCTCTTTAGTGTAGGATGAAAAGAAATCTAGGTTTCAAGGAATCACAATGCTTTTTGATGATTTGCTACTAAATGGTATCAAGTCATGAAATATACTATATCTACACATGACGAACTTGTTAAGCTTTTAAGAATTACGTTTGTTTCGAAAAAATTGGCATATCGTGTTTATCGCGAACTATTTACTGAGGCATAATATGATAATAATGATCATTCTCAGATGATAAAAAATAGGCTGTAAGTGGTTGAAACATTTGTAAAATACGATCAGTTGTAGTCATTATATTTTGAAATAGTGTTGTTGAAAATGATAACATTTTTTTGTATTCATAATTAACAGTTTCATAAAATGACTTTAGTTTATTTTTATATCAATTTTCACCGTTAGGTCTTTCGTATAAATTGGTGAAACATCAGTAGCACGTTGAATATAATTGTTGAATATATGAGCAATATATCCAATACCGACTAAAGGTTTCCCGCAAGAATTACTTAATTTAGTAAATAAATTATTAGCTTCCTGTCATTTCATTCTTCCAAAATTAGTATTTGTGTTATCTGCTGTTAGTCCAACAATCTTGTTGACAAGACGATATTTTTGTAAAATATTTAATACATAATCATGTAACTGATCGAATGTCTCACGTGGTAAATCCACTAACTGTAATAAATTTTGTTTGAATTCCGATTTTCCTGTCAATGTACGTTACTGTATATTAAAAGTGTTAGTTTTATATCCTTGTGATTTGATAAATCAATTATGGTGCTAAGAAAGTTTGCTTTCTGCATATTAACTTCCAGCCGTAACGGCGATGCTCTGGCCAAAATATTTTTCACGATTGCTTCACTTTAAATTCCAGCAGAACTAAATTTTGATCAAATAAATTGGAACTCAATTTGGAAGTACAATCTAATGATCTAAAACTGTGCATATGCTTAATGGTGTGGTATGCAAATGTCCCTTCTGTGGCTTCAGTTATCAAGTTCTCGGAGCTGACATTTTTGGATTTAAAAAATAAATGTAATTTATTGCTTCTAGTCACTGCATTAGCTGCCAATGTGTGTCTCTTTTTTTTTAAATTAGCTTTAATATTACTTCGTCCACTGTTGAAAATATCAACGTCACTTTTACATATTTCACAATAAATAATATTAGGCGTTGAGACGGATTTTACTTTCATAAAAAGTAATTCTTTTGTAGTTTTACATTAAAATAACATTTTCGTCGAAGCGGAGACATATTTTAAAATATTATTGCAAACAAGCACCAAAATAGTACAGTAATACAATACGTAATACGTAATATTTTAACGCGATGAAAGACAAAACCATAACTATAATTATATTCATAATTATATTAGTCGGTGCCGGCCGAAGGTCATTATCCAAACGCTTATTCAAAGGCAACGTTGCACAGTGAATCAAAATTTAAGTAAAAGTGTCAAAGGGAATTATTAACCCTTTAGGGCTCTTGTTAACGACGGTTTTTTCAACGCATAACGGGCCGATGCTAAACGGGTACTCGTTTCGACGGTTCATAAATCTCAAGGGATATGCGTCCGTTGTCAGTATGCAATCTCCGAAATATCGTTAGTTTTAAAGTAACAATTATTATTTATATAAAAAAATGCAGAAGAAACGGAAGAAGCGTAAAAGAAAAATGTGGATAAAACCTATTTTGTTGGAAGAAGAAAAGTATGTCGTTTTTTTCCTTGTTCGATAATGGCTCGAAGTCTTCGTGCAAAATCACGAAGATTTCTATTCATGCTGCAACATTGAGCTGCTTATTTTTATAGCTTTTCGTGGTTTTATCCCACAACATAGGTCTATTTTCGACCGCAATTATTAATATCTGCATATCAAAATTTATAGTTTATTCGCAACAAACAAAGAAATTTATTGAAACAACGGATGCTCGTCCAACGCCGTCAACACACTTGCATAAAGTGGTTCACTGATGGTTCACTGCACCGGTCCGACGAACGTCTTGTCGAGGTGGACTGGATACGTAGACGGTGACAAGTTAACCAATGGATTGGTTGCAGGTGCGTGAACAAACATTCATACGAACCTGAGAGACAGTGAGCAACGGCTAACGGAACGGTTTCAAAATCGAACCGTTGACCGTTGTCGTTAAAAAGAGCTCTTCGTGAGCTTGCCAGTTTTATAACATGTAAGGTCGCGCGCGGACTCTGAGTCCGCACTTATATATTTATTATATTTATGACTCTATTTTATTTTAACTTGAAATTATCTGAAAAATATTGTGTTTTTTTTTTAATTAAAATTATAGAAAATAATTCAACAACAAAAACAAAAGACGAAAAGGTATATTTCGTATACAAAAATAAACAAACTTTAAACACACGTGAATTTAAAAAAAAAAATTCTAAACAACAGTAATTATTACAAAAAATAACTGAAAAAAGCTCATTTTTCATGCGATATTAAATTGGCATGTCCAAATATATAAATTTGTGGACTCTTGTACCAAAATATTTCGTAGGTCTATTTTTTTACGGTCGCAATATTTACGTCTGCCTCTAAGAGGAATATATATATATATATATATATATATATATATATATATATATATATATATATATATATATATATATATATATATATATATTATATATATTAAACTCTGCAACTAAGAATTAGGGATTTGTGATTTTCAAGAAGAACAACAACCAAATATATATATATATATATATATATATATATATATATATATATATATATATATATATATATATATATTTGGTTGTTGTTCTTCTTGAAAATCACAAATCCCTAATTCTTAGTTGCAGAGTTTAATAAGATGATTGAAGCCCTTGTGCTCAAATAATCTTGAAGTATTTCGTATTACAATTGCCTTCTGTTCAGTATTATTTTCATAATAAGCAACTTGACTGTCGATTTCAGCAATATTCAGACAAGTATAAAAAACGACCATTGGCAAATTTCTTATAGTTCCTGCACGATAATGTTAAACATAACCTGTCGACAAAATTAAAGCCGCCTTTGGTCTGATTATATGTTGTCAATATTTCAGATTTGTGGAAATCTCCGGTTTCAGCATCTATTGTGTCGTCAAAATGTATACTTAAAGCCAGAAACAGCTTTCTTTTCTTTATGCAATAAGAAACAAGGCTACAATTTCTAAAAGCAAAAACATTTAAGTTTTTAGGGTGATTTCCTTGTACAAATAAAGGAGGCAATTCTCTTTTATTCATACGTTAAGTTCCTACAGCGCTTAGTCTATGATTTTCGAATAGCTTTTCCACTAAGAGTATATTGATGAACCAATTATTTAGCGTAATATTTTTTACTGAATTTAAAATTGGTTTTATATGTAGCTCAACAACAGAAGTTGTTCTGGCTGACGCCCAACGTAAACTTCTAAATTCGCAGTATGGAACATCTTGGCATCGCTCAAAGCAAAAATTTAATTGCAATATTTGATTGGTTTGCGGGGTATATATTGTAGAAAAGAACATCGCCCCCTAAAGGCTTCTTATTTTTCGTT
Source organism: Diabrotica undecimpunctata (assembly GCF_040954645.1). Taxonomy (NCBI): domain Eukaryota; kingdom Metazoa; phylum Arthropoda; class Insecta; order Coleoptera; family Chrysomelidae; genus Diabrotica; species Diabrotica undecimpunctata. The sequence continues at coordinate 45,190,841 of NC_092807.1, read as the reverse complement.
AATAGTTACCAATTAGAACAGACTATACCGAGCTTTGCAATTGTCAAAGAACGAATAAAAAAACTGTCTAATTGCTGCTAGTTTATCTAACTTCTTTTTCTGCTCAAGGTCATTTTTTTATAAAATCTGATACATCTTAAAATAATTTTGATCCGTTTCGGTGACATCGTTAGCCGAAATATCTCAATTCCTTCTTCGCTGCTTTTCCACAAGTCTTCCAAACTGACCTGACTTGCTTTATATGTTCCTGCGATATATAAGAGGCCAATAAGATTTCGAATATTATAGGTAGGTCTAATATCTCTAGCACGAGCATAGTCACTGACCAGATTACATATATTATATTTTTGTATTTGTGACTATTATATCCAGCATATTCTCATTTATAAAAAACTCCAATTATCCTTAGTATTTTTTACGTATTTAGTACCTCTTTTTGGTCCGGGCAGCTGTTTGATAATAGCCATATTCCACTTCGTATAGTTCCTTCCTATACAAACCAATGCACGTCTTTTCTACGGAGAATGGCTTTAATACTAGTACCCCAATTTAGCTTCGACTAGTTTTTGTTCTGATTCACTTCCACTTCTTTCTTTTTTTACATCTTGTTGGTCTGTGCTTTCGCCGCTAACACCTTTCTCAGCTTCACTGTCTTCATCTATGCATTCTTTCATTAGACCCTTTAAAATCATTTGTTCTTTCTTATTTTTTTTTTATTTTTCTGAAAAATTAAATAATTGTTGATTTCTGTTTAGTGTATGTATCTTGTAAAAAATAAAAAAATATATTACGATTAAGCTCGCGGAGTGACACTCCGCAGATATGATTCTGTTAGAAAAATATACTGATATTAAATTATTTCTAAATATTAATTTAAGACCAAAGAATTACTAAGTTACTTTACTTATATACATATTTTCACAATGTACTTACCTTTTTTAGTGAAATAAAGTTTCTGGAAAAAGTTGTAACACAAAAAAACGCGGGTGGACTGACACTCGCATCAATCGAAAGCAAGGTATACGTTATCACTTCGAGCCGTCATCAAATTAATGATGAATCGATTAATGCAGGAAGCTATAACTTGTTACAGAGTGGCAGAAACAAATTATGGCGAGTTACATAAAGATACAAAAGTGCGGAGTCAGTCCGCGCGCGCCCACTGGAGGGTTAACTGAGAACAGTATACTAAGATGTTTGTTTAAAAATAGTAAAAGGTTAAAATATTCTTTATTTTAGAAAAAATAAGTACGTTTGCTCATAGCAAGGGTTTAAAATACATTCGGATAATATTTAAAAGTAAGAACTGTCCTACAAAAATAAGTACATATGGTCACCGTAGACATGCTGCATCCTACACTTGCACAAACATCAAGTCCACTGTACAAGTTACAACAAATTATTGCATCCAAGATACAGTAATTAAAGTGTGCTCATTACCTTACGAAATAACAATAGCAGCAGTATATTGCCCTCCAAAGCACAATATTAAAAAAACCGATTTCGGATCCTTATTCAATACTCTAGGTATAAAGTTTATCGCAGCTGGTGACTTAAATAGTAAGCACACTTACTGGGAATCAAGATTAATAACAACGAAGGGAAGAGAGCTCTATAGCCTTAATGCAAGAAAATAAATACTAATTTATCAACAGGAACACCAACATACTGGCCAACGGACCCCAAAAAAAAAACCAGACCTCTTAGATTTTTGCATCGTAAAAGGAATATCTGGACATACCATCAGATTTTTGCATCATATGGACATGCGGAATACCTTTATGGACATAGTTCCAAGTTATAATCTATCTTCAGATCATTCACCAAGTATTGCAACAATTAGCACATGCGTTATTAACAAACAACTTACTTCAAAACTGCATGGACCTAGAATAGATTAGAACCTTTACCGAAAAATACTGGAGGAAAACATTAAACTAATTGTAAGACTAAGAAGCCCTTCATAAATAGAAGCAGCTACAAACAACCTTATAACTTTATTGCAAAACGCTACAAACGAAACGACACCGAACGATGCAGATAAAAATAAAATCGAGAATAGAGTAAATATTTCACTAGAAATTAAAAAGCTCATCGCTTTAAAAATAAAGAGCAAGAGCCAAATGGCAACAAAATCGGAACCCAGCGGATAAAACGTTTTACAATCGCTTAACCAATAAATTAAAAAGACAACTAAAAATTGCAAGAGAAAAGTCAGTCAAAAAATCTGTAACACAACTTAATAGATACGACCATTCAATATGGAAACCAATCAAATCATCCTTAAAACCTCAAGCAATATCCCCACCAGTAAGAAAAACCGCAGACACACAAAACCGATGGCCAAGAAGCAATAAAGAAAAATCAGAATTATTTACTGAAAATTTAGCAACAGTATTCCAACCACACAACAAAAAAGAAGATCAACAAATTATTAATTATTTAAACTCAGAACAACCATCAGAAAATCCAATAAAATTAGCAAAACCCAAAGAACTTAAAGAAGAAATCTTCAGACTAAATATCAAAAAGTCACCAGAAATTGACCTAATAACACCAAAAATGTTAAAAGAATTGCCAAAAATGGTATAGTAATCCTTAAATATATATTTAACGCAATATTAAGATGTAATTATTGGCCTAACAATATAAAAATTGCAGAAATACTTTTATTCCCAAAACCAGGAATATATCCAAGCGAAGTCTCATCCTATCGACCTATCAGTCTGTAATCAACATTCTCCAAATTACTAGAAAAACTTTTAATAAAAAGAATAGATTCAGACTTTACAGGCGCGGATTGGTTACCAAATTATCAGTTTGGATTTCGACGAGAACACTCAACTATTAAGCAATGCCACCGAATAACCCATAAAATCAATTCAGCATTAGAAGAAAAGGAATATTGCCCAATGGTATCACTAGATGTACGTCAAGCTTTTGATAAGGTTTGGCATAAATGACTTCTTTATAAAATTAAACAAATATTACCACCATTCTTTGGAATACTTACATCATACTTGGAAAACCGACAGTTTAGAAAAAAAGTAAATGGAGAAATATCCAAAACGCATCCCATTGAGGCGGGAATTCTACAGGGCAGCATCCTGCGACCTTTATTATATATATATATATATATATATATATATATATATATATATATATATATATATATATATATATATATATATACATATTATTGTGATATTTAAAGTCTTGGTGCGCCAAGCAATAATTAGCTAATTAAATTTTTTGATTAATTAAAATTATTTAAATGATATGATTATGACTCTATCACAATTTTTAATTCTTTTATCTCAGGGTTAAATTCGTGCTTCAATATCTATGCTATTACATGTGAAAGGTAAGGTCCAGAGAATACCGGAATAATAAAAAACACATATGATCTTACACTATATATTGAAATAAAAATAATGAAATAATTCACACTCAAAAGTTTTCAATAAACAAATCTCATATAATGATTCTCAAAAATTTTGTTCTACGTACGTGAACAATCAAAATTAATGGTACAAACAATATTAATTGAAATCTCAAAATTCCGAACTATTCTAACTCTCCTAATCAAAATATTTATATCCTTTCTAAATTAAGTGTAAAATTTGTGTTATCAATAAAAGAAAAAACTGCAGAAAACAAAATATCTCTCTCTCTCTGATGATGAGTGGTCCAAATCCTTGTTCCTTGTAGACTATATTATCTCCTCTCAACCGCTCCCTATGTAATCAGCAATCTTACACAGATTGTTGCAAGTATATCGTCCTTAATGATCTCCTTCAAAAGCACAAATCATTCAAATTATGATAGCCTTTCTCCTCTCGATAAACTGAATCTCTCGTTGGCCCGAGTGAAAAATGACTCTTGGAATATCTTCTCTTTACGATAAACTGAATCTCTTATAATGATTCTCAAAAATTTTGTTCTACGTACGTGAACAATCAAAATTAATGGTACAAACAATATTAATTGAAATCTCAAAATTCCGAACTATTCTAACTCTCCTAATCAAAATATTTATATCCTTTCTAAATTAAGTGTAAAATTTGTGTTATCAATAAAAGAAAAAACTGCAGAAAACAAAATATCTCTCTCTCTGATGATGAGTGGTCCAAATCCTTGTTCCTTGTAGACTATATTATCTCCTCTCAACCGCTCCCTATGTAATCAGCAATCTTACACAGATTGTTGCAAGTATATCGTCCTTAATGATCTCCTTCAAAAGCACAAATCATTCAAATTATGATAGCCTTTCTCCTCTCGATAAACTGAATCTCTCGTTGGCCCGAGTGAAAAATGACTCTTGGAATATCTTCTCTTTACGATAAACTGAATCTCTCGTTGGCCTGAACAGTGACTCTTGGAATATAAGTAGAGAAATATGACTTACAATATTTTGCTGCTTCAGCTTCTGTCAGATACACTAACTCCACAAGAACTCACTAACATTCAACACTACTGCTTGCTACATTTCAGGAACCGCCAGAGAACAATCACTGTTCCTCTTGCAGATTTGGAAAACCAACTGACTATCTGTTCTCTCTCCTCAATCTCGCTAAACTTTTTCCTACATACTTATCCCACCTTTTTCAATCTCCGCCAATCAAAACTCGTCACAAT